>NC_090921.1:1022373536-1022676566 GCF_040938575.1 Ambystoma mexicanum | reverse complement strand
CCACTGTTTTGACTTGGGGAATATTAGTGTAGAGGGCTTCAATATCCATTGTGACCAACCATTGAGTGGCTTTGTCAAAGGTTAGAGTCGTGAGTAAATTCAACATTGCTGTTGAGTCCTTAACATACAATGTCATCTTTGGAATCCTGTCGCCTAGAAATCTGTCCACATATTGAGAAAGGGGTTCTAAAATCAAATTTATACCCGATACTAAGGGCCTGCCTGGTATCGGTGTTACCCCCTTATGCACTTTGGGTAATGCATAAAAGGCTGGCAGCCTTGGGTATGCTGGAGTGAGGAAGGATGCTTCTTTTTCATTGATGTACTCCTCATTTAGTGCTTCTTCCACCATCGGTGCAATGAGTCTTCTCAGGGAGGGAGTAGGGTCACCGGGTAGGGCTCTATAGCTGTTCTGATCTTGGACCAAGGTGTTAACCATCTGCTGGTAGTCATGAGTGTCCATAAGGACCGTGGCTCCTCCCTTGTCTGCTGGTTTTATTACTATTTTGTCATTGTCAGCCAGTGTTTTCAGAGCTTCTGCTTCCGTCTTGCTGTAGTTGTTGTGTACAAATTTCTGATCTTTTTCCATTTGCTCCAGCTTCTTCAGTAATGCTTGTTCGAAAGTATTACACTCAGAAGTATTGCTTTCAGTCAGTGGATAGAATTGTGAGGCGTTTATAATGCAATTGATCAGAAAAATAAGATTAAAACAATTCTTTCAGGACTCCATGAAAGAAGACACAGGGAGTTTAACGGACCTACGTCCGGCCTCACAATTCTATCCACCAACTGAAAGCAATACTCCTGAGTTTAATACTTTCGAACAAGCATTACTGAAGAAGCTGGAGCAAATGGAAAAAGATCATAAATTTGTACACAACAACTACTGCAAGACGGAAGCAGAAGCTCTGAAAACACTGGCAGACAATGACAAAATAGTAATAAAACCAGCAGACAAGGGAGGAGCTACGGTCCTTATGGACACTCATGACTACCAGCAGATGGTTAACACCTTGGTCCAAGATCAGAACAGCTATAGAGCCCTACCCGGTGACCCTACTCCCTCCCTGAGAAGACTCATTGCACCAATGGTAGAAGAAGCACTAAATGAGGAGTACATCAATGAAAAAGAAGCATCCTTCCTCACTCCAGCACACCCAAGGCTGCCAGCCTTTCATGCATTACCCAAAGTGCATAAGGGGGTAACACCGATACCAGGCAGGCCCATAGTATTGGGTATAAATTTGATTTTAGAAGCCCTCTCTCAATATGTGGACAGATATCTAGGCAACAGGATTCCAAAGATGACATTGTATGTTAAGGACTCAACAGCAATATTGAATTTACTCACGACTCTAACCTTTGACAAAGCCACTCAATGGTTGGTCACAATGGATATTGAAGCCCTCTACACTAATATTCCCCAAGTCGAAACAGTGGAAATGGTGAGAAGAATTCTGATCAATGATCCAAAAATAACAGGTGGACACGCTGGCTTCATAACTGAACTCGCGGAAATAGCCCTCACCAGGAATTTCTTTATTCTTGAAAAAACATTCTTCCAGCAGATCTCGGGAACAGCAATGGGTGCAACATTCGTGCCTAGCCTAGCAAACCTATATGTCGAACATTTTGAAAATGAATTTATCTATGCCAACACAAATCCATTTTTGGATAAGATTCAAATATGGAAAAGATATATCGACGACGTCCTTATGATTTTCCAAGGGACAAAAGACGATCTGACAGCATTCCATCAGTGGCTGAACAACTGCACTATAAATCTCAAATTCACCATTGATGCAAATAGGACAGAGACACATTTCCTGGATCTGCACATTACCACCCAAGAAGATGGACTAGGGATGGACTAGGGGCTCGGGCCTACAAAAAAGACGCTGACAGGAACTCACTCCTGCGGTACAACAGCTACCACCCTAAAGCCCTGAAGGACAACCTTCCTTTTGGCCAATTTCTTCGGTACCGCAGAACATGCACAAGACTGGAATACTTCAAAGAGCAATCGGGTCTTTAAAAAAACAACTAAGAGAAAGAGGTTACCCGAAGAAAATTATCAATGACACATGCAAACGGGCAAGAAACATACCAAGGGAGATTACGCTACAGCAACATAAAAAAGACCCAAAAAGAGAAGAGATAACAGCTGTAATGAGCTACTCCCCGATGTTCAATACCATCAAAAAAGAAATAAAAAACTGTGGCCCATTTTGAACACAGGCTCAAGTACATTGGCCCAACCGTCTTTCGCCATCAAAAGACGTAGACATTTAAGAGATAGTCTTGTACATACTCTAAAGGAATGAGACGACAGTGAAGAAAATACAATCTGGGGAGCAGAAAAACCAATAGAACACACACCCTGTGGGGGCTGTTCCATGTGTGCACAAACCTCAAGGAGCAAGACCATTGAGATAGGATGGCATACACCCTGGCAACAAAGAAATCTAACTAACTGTAAATCCAAAGGGGTGGTGTATCTTATCACGTGCCCCTGTACCCTCCGATATGTGGGCATGACAACAAGGGAGGTGAAGAAGAGACTCATTGAACATAAATCTTGCATTCGCACCAAAAAACTAACGGCACCGCTGGTGAGTCATTTTGTCCAAAAAGGGCACACTCAGGATGACTTCATATGGACAATTCTTGAAAAACTAACACCCCCAAGAAGGGGTGGGGACTTTGGACAAATGCTTTTAAAACGAGAACAACTCTGGATCTTCAGAGTAGATACTGTGAAAAATGGTTTGAACGAGGAAATACAGTGGAACAACCTCGCCCTAATGAAATGAACATCTCCAACAGATGAAGAATGAAAAATGAAGACCATAGCACAGTGAATAACACACACATGAAAACAACGCACCACGAATATGGACAACGGTTTTGGTCAATGTGGTGTGCACCCTTCTCCCCCCACCAAAAACAGTGCATATACAACACGGGCCAACCAGATTGCCAATTAGAACAGCTGTGGTGTCTTCCCCGTGTTCACCACAAAAATTTTAAAATGTAAACATTTTTAAACATTTTTACAAAAATGTACAGCACTCTAAAAACCGGCACTAATTACGAGGTGAGAATGGCGACACTTCAACAATGATTGTCAAAATGTTAACTGCACAATGAGTGTATATACGCTCTGCCACGTTCTCATGGCACGCATTGAAAAAGGTGCCATGATACGGTTGCAAAATATTAGGAATCTCCATGTAAGGTTTCTCATCATGGGAAAGTGACTACACTGAAAAGAGCAGTATAACATCTTAAGTGTTTATAAATGGTGTCATCAAATCTGAAAAGCGCCGACCCTTGGGGGTCTGTCACTCATCCACACACTGTGTAAGGCACTAGACGAATGAGGTATCCCATAGGAGCAAAAATGCTCCAGGATGGCCGCCCCACACGACCGGGGATGCCGGCATCGAAAACGGACTATAAATAGCCGGCTCCGTTGCTGAGCAACCATTGGTTGATACTGAGAGCGAGAACTCCGGCGTCCCACGGCTTGACGACAAGCGGAGGCCACACAAACAACTCGGTAAGCGAAGAAATTTAAAATGCGATTTCTAAAACCAAGAGGCTGTATAAATGAAATGTACCCGCGATCGCGGGCTGCGGCAGGCATAACAGTCGGCCTTGCGCGTGATCGCGAACGTACACCAAAACCAACTGACATGGGCAGCTCTGCCCTCCCTCAGAAAACATCTGCGTCTCCCGCGGTATTATGTAAATATGACATTCTCACGATCGCGAGCCGAGGCAAGCACAGCTGCCTGCAGCGCTCGCGATCGAGAGCACTCTGCATGCCATGCGATGGTCCGGGGTGCCCTGCTCACAGCAGGGACCCAGAGACCCCCTCATCAGCATATACGCCTCATGCTGCATGGCCCATTTTGGCGCCACCTCTCCACCGGAGGGCGCATAGATGCGGACCAGCAGGCGTCAAGTAGATCTTATAAAACAGCATCACTCATGTACTATGCAATTGGTTAAGCGCACATATTGAGACACCACCATATTGTGTCTCACAGGATATGAAGATGCAACCTTCCAGCCGTCAATAACAACAACACGGCTCACAGCATCTGATCGGCAGAGCTGCATGGAAGGTAACAATCAATTGTGGGGATAATATCTTGCCCTGGGTAAAAGTAGTTTTTTTGTCCCCCTCTGCCAATAAAAAAAGACTGTCCATTTAATAATCTTTTAACAATTGAATTAACCCTAATTTGTTCATTAGCTTTCTTATCATACGATGATCTTTAAATAACATGACCTCATGAACAGAAAACCCTTTTTCTGGTTTTCTCTTCTTTCTTTAGGCAGTTGGGATGACGGTTCCACAGACCCCATTCTTGTCCTGACCTTATTAAGACAGGTTCACAAATCACGGTCCTGAAGAATATGATCAATAATAGTCATCGAAACCGGTCGACCTCTTTTTAAAACCAAGGATATCCCAAGAAACTAATCGGGATTCCCCTCTGAAAAAAGACCAAAACAACATTGTGTTGTGGAGGAAGTATTCAACCAAAAAAACACTGTATCATGCACTCCTGTACCAAAAACCAATCCAAGTGGAAAAGCACCAAGTGAAATACATCACAGAGGCAATACTGGACCACAACCCTGAAAGAAGCCAGACAAAAAACAAAAAAGACCACTTGAAAGGAGACCGTCACAACGGATGGGCCTACACAAAATCCCATTTTTAACCTTCAATTTATTTTAGCAATCACAAAAGTGATCCAATACTTGGGGACCACGCACTTCTTATGAAGGTCAATAAAAGCAAAAAGGTCCCATGACCTGTGAAACAGTTCCTCTCTGAAATGTGGCCCCAAGTCCCACCAAGACATTAATCTCGGTCCCTACTCCCTATGGGCAGAAGATCTGTGCACCCTACTCCTAAGGATAGCAGTCCACATATACTATGAGGACCACTCCAGAAGAAAAGATATTCTGAGGCCACACATTAATTGGTATATGAATAATCACTAGTCTCCACGCTAAAAAAGTGGACCCCATGAAGTGTTCTTGTGTGTTAAAAACATACCCAAAATTAACACTTCAGGCCAAACTACAAAGTAAAACTAAAATTGTTTCCCTGAGTGTTTTTCGGTCACTCTACAATAGGCCTTCTACTTCTGGTAGCTCCTCCTCATCACCAGCCTTGTTGAATAGGAGGGAATGCTTTTGGAGGCCTATGCTATGTTATGTTAATTTATACTGCGCACTACTGCATGGTCTCCAGGCGCTCACATGGCTCTGCACAAAAAGTGAGTGGGATTAGTTAGTGACGGAGAGAGGGATAGGATAGAGGTTGTGATCTTCTGTTGGTACTTGCAGAACCAAGCGTGTGAGCTTCCTAGGTGTGCTTTATGTGCAGTGGGCTTGTTGTGTCCAGAAGGTTAGCGTCTACTGTCTGAGTTGTTGGTTGTCTGAGTATTTGGTTTTGTAGCATGATTAGCGAGGGGTGTGTGGTTAGTGTGGTTTTGGTGGATTGTTTCACTTGCCCTTGCGTTGGGCTATATCTATACAGCAATTAGACATAGACATTCAACACAAGCCTGAGTTGCAACACTCCCATTCAGATGGCCTCAGTAGGTACTTGTTAGGGAGAATTCTCTGTATAGGCTAATTTCCGAAACCTAGTGAGTCCCCCAGCAGCTTTGCTGGATTTTCGGGGTTTATTTTTTTCTCCTGCTAAGAGTGAGACTCTTTTCCTCCGACTCTTAGGCATGATTTGAGAATGTCCTTTGACTTTGTAATGTGTTTTATGGGCTATGGGGTCTTTTACTCCATAGGGCTTCATGTGTTTTTGGTAAGTTTTTTACACAGCACTCTCAGTGCAGTAACACAGGGGTGTCATAGTGACCCCCAAACATAGACTCCATACCCTGGTACTGACTACTGTCTCCCAGGGCATGTAAAGTCACCATTGACTTTACTAGTCTTAAATTGTGAACATAACCAGTACAAACCATCATATTATGGAAGTACTGGTAGGGGTAATTATATTGGCCCTGGGTCTGTTTTTCGAGGGGGCACTGTGCAGTCCCCCCTCGTCGAGTTTCTGGCTGGTGGCAGTGGTTACCACGCGAAATATTCCACCGGAATATTTCCTATGGGATTTTCCCATTCATTTCAAAGGCACCACTTTTTTGATGCAATGTTAAAGATACTGCCGGGTTATTTATTTAATATTTATTCCCTGGTTGGGTCTTTTTGCCAGGTTTTAAAATGGCGTTTGTGTTCACCTCTGTAACTCCAACCCAAGTCGAGCCCTTTGTTCCACTTTTGGCGGGCTTCTGCACAGAAGCCTCCAAAAGTGGTGCCACTCTGTCTGGGTCTACAGGATGTGTGGGAGGGGGGAATAGGCACCCTGGACTGAGTTGCCTGGGCAACTCAAGTCGCACTCTTGTGTGATTGGCCCAGTGGTGAGCCGCCCGGCTCACCACTTAGCATGTTTGAGTGACAGCTAGGACTGATGAATGGGGGTTTTCTGCATAAAAGCAGGGCTTTGGGGACTGGAACTTCAGAAGTCACCACAGGACCTAAAGAATCCAAAGAGGGAGAAGCTAAGCCGACCTGCAACGACGACACCACTGGTGGAGCCCTGCTGAACCGACTCACCACTTCCCGACGACAGAGCAGATCTTCATCCTGGAGAGTCTTCATCCTTTGAACTGGTGGGGTTAACCAGTTCGCCCTCTTTTCACCTTCCTGGATCGTCCCGTGGTCGAATCGCCCGTGCCAAGCACCCCGGCGGCCGGATAGCCACGCTTTACCACTACCGCGAATAAAAGGTAGTACCTTTTAACCGGGAAACTCTGCGGCTGGTTTCTTCCCTGGCAGTGCAATGACCTCCAGCTTTCCTCCACGTCGTGATCTTCTCTTCCCCTGGATGAAGCACCAACTTGCACCTGCTGCCAGGAACAACTGCCCCCGCTGGAGCTTTCTTACCATTTCAGGGACTGTGTCCCGCCTGGTCTCCCTTGCAACAGACTGTTCAAGGTGTCCCTTAAATCCTTGACTCTCCATCCTGGGGTGACCTGGGACCTGTTAACTAACTTTTCTGAACTGATCCAACTCCTTTTCGAACTATCTGCAAAGACTTTTAAAGTGTACTGCAACTGTGTGATCTTGGGCACATTCCGCCTTGCTCTCTCCAAGAGTGGGCCTGGCCTATGAACCTTTTGCTCTACAGTAGACTCTGCCTTTCCTGACTTGCTGTGGTTCTATTAGAAGTGTTGGTATTGTGTGTTTTACTATTTTTTGCCTTTTCTCTCCCTTTTTAAATAATTATTGGAGTGCCATCTTGGTTAAGCGCTCACCTCTGTGTTGATAATAATTGGTGTTCTTTTCCTAAGACTTGTTGAATAATTAATCAGGGAGGTGTATATATTTCTAGTGACTGTGTTTGAACTTGCTTGACACATTAGTGCCAGTGTATTTTTCCAAGTGTGTTTTTAAATAAATAATTATATACTTTTATACCAAAGCTCTGGTCAGTGTTTGCTTGTGCTACTGTATTTTTGTACCTAATGTGTATACTCTATATACTGCCTAACTCTTCTTGAGAGAAGTCTGACTGCTCAGCCACAGTTACCAGGTAAATCTGGGTGGTGCAGACTGCTACCAATTGGGTTTACTGCTAACACCTGTAGTCTTTTACTTTTTGCAGTGGTCCCTAAGGGAACTGCACAGGTTTCTGCCTAACAGTACTTTTGCCAGGAGGGTGAGCCTCAACCTTTTTGCCTAGGAGCGTGCCAAGGATTGCCATCTAGCAAGGGTGGAGCAACCCTGGCCTTTTTGCTTTTTAAAATAATAAAATGATTCTCGCGTCCTATATTAGGTGTTCCTCAGAATATCCACATGTCTGTGATTTGGATGGAATTGGGTTTATTACCCCTTAATACAATAATCAAAATCGGAAGAGCTTTGTGTTTTCTTAAAATCCATTCTGCACAAAAATGGGATATAACATGTTGTTTAAAGAAAGCTATACAACGCCTTCATTTTAGTCAGTTAACCATTCATAGGGCTTTAAACAAGGGTTTTTCTATTCTATCGATTTTGTGTTTGACCCTACATGGCCTTTAGAGGTGAATTGAAAACATTTGACGAAAAAGGCTATGGAATGGAATTGGGCAAACAACAGGACATTGGTTTATAATAGCCCACGGCTACAAGATTGCCTTGTAAAGTATGGTTGCGTTCAAAAATACATACTTGTGTTTCCTGTGAAAGAATTTGTCGTATTGTTTTAAAATTCATATTAAATCTATTAGAATCATTAAGGAATATTTGTCCATGAATGGGACTGCCAAATTCACAATGGATGCGTCTTTGTAACTCTGACAAGGATTTAGAAGAGTTAAAAAACATTGTGCGTTTCTATCTGGCCTTGGCCAAGATTTCATCTTTGTATCTTATGAAATGTGTTGAGGGCGAATTTTTCATTGCCACAGACTTGTTTACAGGGCCATCAACTTTACCTTAAATTGGCTATAACTCATTTTTGGACATATATTTTCTCTAGACTTAACCAAGTAGCAATATACACTTTAGATAGGAGCAATTTAGGGTACATTTGTTGTTTTATTTATGTAAGGAAGGTGTTTAAGTCGATTTATTGTATTGATGTGGTATTTTTAGTGATACTGTTTTTATAAAGTGTGTAAGGTTTATTTTTAACCGACACTGATAAAAATAATAATAAAATGATACGGGTAACTCTGTCTCGGAAAGGGTGGCCTGCTAAGCAGGCTCCCCTTTCAGCCAACACAAGACTCTAAAAGATAGGACTTAGTCCTTTATCAACAGTTATCCATTCATCGGAATGCCATTGGTTAATTCAAAAAGTACAAATTTTAATGGAGATAGCAAAATAGTCTAAAATACGTGATTAAACCCTCTAAAAAGATACAAGTGTATCGTGTTGACAAAGACAAACATTAAGAACATACAATTCTAAAAGATCTTAGAGATAATGACTTTCTAATCTCTAATTCTTCTATTCTAATTCTATTCAATAATTAGGATTAGATTGTCCCTTCATTGGAATTTTCAATTCACTCAGACAGTTTAACTAATTAGTCCTATCTTTTAGAGTCTTGTGTAACCTTAAGTCCCAAAAACAAGATAGGACTCCACAATCGTGGAATTTGGGCTCTCTTCATTGTATTCCTTATCCCCTTTCAGCCAACCCATGCCAAAAGCATAATGTACACCTGTACCCTACTGAATCAGTATCCTGATCTGCAGCGGCTGCTCTCCAATGCCACAAGCAGGTTCAGTGGGCACAGGCCAAGTGTAACGCTTACCTTGTGTCTCGCAGGCAAGGACGGAGACCTACCTGATGTCTGCAGAACTGATGAATTCTGGATTGCTGAGTAGTATCCACACCTTCTGAGAAACCAAATGTGTGTGGCACTAATTACTGACACTCACACTTGCCCCAAAAGCAGATAGGATTCAAGTTGTGCGATTTTGACAGAGGATAACTGCTGCATGAGTTCGGCAAGGAGCGTTCAGTTTGGCTTCAGCTTTCAAAAAATACAGACGTGTTTGTGCTTCTACTGCGGCGATTGTCTTTTTTGTTGCTGCCCCTTTAAGGAACTGAACCTGCCTTTAAAATCTGACCCGGGCGCGGAGCGCCAGCACGTGGGTTCAGCCAGGAGATTTCAGTCAGGCTGAAGGCGGGCTGTTTCTTTTGTTAAGAAAACTTTTTTTGTAAACCTTGTCCTTTGTGGTCTTAAATATGGAATTGGGCGGAACACGCACTCAGCACCAAATGAGACTGCAAGACATTTTTATGGACTCCACCTTGCTGAAATTTGAGGTGAGCTTTCCAATGCCCAACGATAAACTGTTGTCAGATCTGCTGCCCCAACCGCACTCCCAGAAAACCTCTGCTACTGCCGCAGAATTAACAGATGAAGAGTTACTGGAGGCTGATATATTGGGAGATGGCTGTCAGAATTGTACATTTGCTGGAAGTTAATGGGAGTGAGAGGGACCAGGTTGTTGAAGAAGACCGAACAAACGTTTTTAGACCCCCAGCTCCCAACTTGCTCTGCGCCCAGGAACAATTGCAGAGTGAAATAATGAGTGGGGAGGGGGGTGTGGTGAGGTAGGGGGAATCAATTGATGGTCCCTTGCTTGGTACCCCGCTTGCAATGGGACCTCTGGACCCCAATAACCCAGTCATAACCGGTTAAGTAGCTCTAGTCTGGAGGGAGGACTTCAGTTCTGCCAAATCGATTATCAAGAGATATTATTGCAATAAAAACTAAACTGCAGTGGCAGGGGGAAAACAATCATATCTCTTGAACAATTCAGTTCCACACCGGGTAGTGGTGGGAAAGACACTAAAGATATAACAGTGCTAAATGGTCGGGGATCAAACTCCTGCCTGGACCTGCTTTCTATAACTCCAGTTCATTTAATGCAGGCTGGGATAGAAAACGCAACAAATAATTTGGTTTTCCTACAGCGTATAGTTCCTGCTTCTCCTGTTAAATCTAGGAGGGGAGACTCTGCCTCCTCCTCATTGTCTCCATCAACACTGAATTACTGTCTTCACATCGAATACAAGAGCTGCGGAGCCACACTTTTCAGTAGGCTCGGCTTTTCAATTGGGAAATAATATAATGTCAGCTCTTACAATTTCGCTGGCTCCTTTCTTGAAACTATATGAGGCCATGAATGATAGTTTCAAGAAGCCTGCTCAATATTATTCATTCCAAGCTGATGTTCCTCAATTCTTTTACTTCAACTGTTCAAACCAGACTGGATCATGAGGCAAATCACTATGTGATTTGGCAAGAGGCGAAGCAATGAACAAAAACCTTGTGATGGATGTTGTAATGGAATTACTAAAATGGCTAAGATCTAGCTATAAAACAGGGTTCTTGGGTATGAACTCGAAGGTCCAAGAAGTATGCGTATTCCCCAGTGCCAGTGACGGTGGCGCGATATCAACTGCATCTCACGTCAACAACAAAAGGGTAACTGTGGAAGGAGTTGACCCGGTACAGGCGGTTATTTCAGATCCAAATGGTGGGCCTGCAGTATGTACAATAGTGTTGGATGAAGAACCCCTGACTGTTTCACATTCCACAGATGGCCAAATGGAAACACATCCTGCTACTAAGAACTTTCCAATTTCTCGTAACGGAATAAAAAGTTCCTGTCTAAGGAGGCAAAGCAAAACCTAGAAACACTCATCCAAATAAGAAAGTTAGATCTAATACCTCAAGATCTTTCTTCTGTAATCTGCTAACACATCTGCCATTGGAGCGTAATTGTTCTGTTCAATCAAAGGGGAATCTGAAAGAACGGATAGCTTCTAAACCTGACCTATCAGTGAACCCAATTCAATGAATAGCTCCCATGGGGAGAAATGTTCTGACCATCAAGCTGAGGCTATAACAATGAATGCGTCATTGAATTTCTCCACATATTCAAATGGTAGGACCTCATCAGTGGATAACCTACACAACCAAACTCCTACTATCTTGGTGCAGGTGGAAAGGGGCGAGGAGAATACCCTCAGTTCAACACTCAAAGATGTTCAGGGGCAAATGTTAGACCCTGGCAAACTCTGGCAGAGAAAAACAAGGCAGCAGATTTAAAGTTTAGAGGTGAAGTAGCTAACATTATTTCCCCCATCCTGTCAATTTAGACTATAAATTAAATGGTAATACGCAAAAAGGAGAACAAATAAATTGGGGAATAACACTATCACTAGAGCGCCTACAATTTTCAGATGATGGGCTAATTTTAAATCGAAGGAATGTCTTGCATTTATTACATCATATTCCAAAAGTACACTTTATTGATTGAGGACGTTCTAGTGTAGAATTCAGGAGTCACAAATGGATTGGGTAAGACTACATTTAAAATCTAACCTTATAAAAAACACCTTGCTGGAAGCTTCTGCAGTATTCCTGCCATTGGGGTTCGAATTGAGGGAGGACCCACTGGGAATACATACATCATCAAAAATTGGAAAAAGAATTGTTAATAAGGAGGTTATGATGACAACAGGCCAGTTGCAGCATCAGAAAGCCTTTTAAAAACCTGCAATTATGATTCCTATAACAGATCGGAATAACAGTAAGGGAAACTTCATGAGACCAAATAAAAACCTGAATGAACGATTAACAGTGACTTTTTCTTGCACCAAAGTCCCGGATAGGCTGGTTGTTGGGGAATATCCTCCCCACCTCTAGCAAGTAAGTCTCAGGATTGGTCATAGATCTCAAAAGGCACTGGTACTCTCAAATAACAACTAAGGCGAGACTTTGGATGGTCCTATGGATGGGACAGTCGGATGTTGGAACACCTGTGGATTCTTTCATCTTTTTAACAATGGAAATCTGGGCCTTGATCCTTTTGACATAGTGTTTTCAAGAAACCTGGTTGATGTCTACTCCCATATGTGATAGTTTCTCTGCCTTCCTAATTCCAGCAAAAAATGTAGTTATGGGAAGACCATATTCTGGTCTTCTTGCACTAACCGAAGGAGGAGAAGGGATCAGGGTAACCAAAGTTAAGAATCTAAATCCATTTATTGAAATGTTAACTGTAGAAATCCTGCGGAAGCATTGGAGAAAAAAACAAATGGGTGTAATATTCAATCTTTACTGGAACCCTGTAATGATATCTTGTACAAGTTTTATTGACTGTGTTATGGATTTGATAGATGAAAGTCACATAGAATTGAATGACCCACCATGTTATGCTATGAGGAGATCTAAACATTAATTGTTTAGATGGAAAGGGTGATCCAGGGAGGCTTTTGAAATTTACTGCTACTCCCTTGCAAGAGAGGCAGCACTATGGTTGTGAGAATTGGAGGCCAGGAACTTCCATATGCTGAATGGTCATACAAGGCGGCATATCCCAGGAAGGCTTACCTGATCTCAAGGTCACCATAATGCCACCCTTGATTACCTTTTTGTACCAGGAAACTTACTACCACTGGTAGACTCATTTGTGGTGGTCCCTATGAAGATGAGTGATCATAATCATGTGAAAATGACATGGAAGGGGACTGCGAGAGAACAGAATTTAGAAGCTGTAAAGGGTATTCGAATTTCACAAGGGAGAAACAAACTGATAATCAAGCCTCATGATGTGATTGATAATGTTTCAAGATTCAAGACTGCTATAGCCAGTGATAAGTTAATGGTAAACTATGTACCATTACTTCTTGATTTTCAAGAAATCAATAGGAAACAGAATAAACCTGATTTCCAGAAAAAACACATTTATACGAAGGAAGGAGTTAGTGGATGAAAGGAAACTTTTTCGTAGTGGCTGCTGGGGAGGAGAGAGGGTCTTCCCCCCCCCCCCCCAGGTGATATTGAATGAGAAATAAATGCTAGAGAGCACATCCAGGGACAGGGAGCAGGGGGGTGCAGACAGAGGAGGGTGCACGATTGCCTTAGTGCAAGCATTAGAGGCTATATAGTAGATGCAGGTGTGAATACCATCTTAGTTAATGGCAGCCATATTGGAACTTAGGCCTATGCGCAGCAAACAGCATCATATGTGTTAGTATTAGATCCCCTGCATCACCCCTACCCTGGATAGGTTTCAGAGATCCATAAAGCCCTCCATTGTCCTAGAAGTTGCAGGCCCTCGCGCCCTGGGAAGAATGCGCCCTGCAAAATCATGAGAAAGGAGTAGAGCGCCTCTTGCCAGTACCATCACACAGAACAGATAGCAAGGCCCTCCTGCCCCCAACAATCCCCACATGAGAAATACAGCTTTGCAATGCTTTCATCCCAAGAACCCCGCATGTCACAGTACAATTCAGACCCAGACCACTGACCATAAAATGTTTACAGCCCTCGATCGATCACTTTTTTTGTTGTACAAATATGTTTTTGCACTGTTAATTTTATGATTAATTAACTACGACAAAAGAAAGAAAGTCAAATGGAAAACAGGAAAATACTAAAAAACCTGTCGTCTAAGTGAACTCACAAGCCAAATAATAAAAGCTGTGTGAACTCAATCTAGTACTATGTTCTTCTATCTGCTTGTTGATAACAGTAGACTTAGAGATACCCTTATCAAGATGATACATTTAAATATTTGCATGAATGAATGTGAATACCCAAACATATGTGGCAGGACACCCTCTTTGTTCCATGGCATCCCTTATGGAGCAGGCCCTACATGTATAGGGCTCTTCCAATTAGCAATGTGGAATTGTACTGTATGTGATTACATCATCAGTGATATTGTTTGTGCTCATAACGTGCTACACATGCCTAACATTCAGCGGCAGTAGAGTTCTTTGCTGATGCATTTCTATTTTGTAGAAATAAATACTTGTTATCCTTGCAAGCAGTGTTTTGGGGCCTTCTTACCAGGTTGTATTTTTCCTGGTGTGAGTGTGCAGGGGCGTGCCTTCATTTGGTGACCCTGATGTGATCTCAGCGACCCCTGCACTGACAGAGGCTTCCAGGCCACTTCTCTGAAGGGGCTGCGCCCACCTGCAGCGACCAGTCCCCAGACGCGTCATTCTCAGAGGTGTACAGGAGCCATTTCCACAGAAGTCCTGTTTGCTCTTTGAAGCGGGGCGTGGCTCCAGGGAGAGAGCAGGCCGTTGTTGGAAACCCGTGACGGAGGAGTTCGGGTGAACACGCATATGTGAGTATACCCTTGCAAGTGATAACAAGTATGTGAGCGGTATATGGGGAATAGTGTGGTGTGTGAGTGAGTGGACGATGAGATTGTTTGCATGATGTAAGCATGGTTTTTTGGTTTTATTATTATTGGTTTTTAAAGAGGACATTACGGAAAGGAAAACAGGAGTGTAGGGAGCCTCCTCGAGTGAGGGGGGGAAGGTGGTTCCACTTATTTTGTATAACGGAGGAAAAAGAAAATAAGTAGGGGTCCCACATAATTAGTGGGCTTCGATACATTTGTGGTTGTTGTTTTAGTTTGTTGTTTTAGTGTTTCACTATTTGTTGGATAAAATGAAGGCCCGAGGAGGGACGGTCATTAAGGAGCGAGGTTTTGAGTGAGTGGAGTGTGATATTGGGTGTGCGTGAAAGGGTGGGGAGGGGAACTAACGAGGGCTGGCGAGGGAGGGGGACAGTGGGCTGATTTTTAACCGACATTTGCAGCATGCGCAGTGCACATTTAGAAATATAGGGATGCTTTAGAGCACGCACATAGCTGTTATGGGAGGGGAGAACCCCTTAGGGTATAAGTACCTGGCCTTGCCCTTGTACCAGGAGAAAATCAAGAAATACCATAAGCAGTGGGTGGAAGAAACATGAGGCGGAATACCACGCTCCTTCCGACAGCAGGGTTCTCACAAATAAGGGCATTTTGGAACATAAAACTACATTTTTAGCAGCGAAGTATAAAGGCAAGCAGCCACATAATCGAAAGGAAATTTTAGACTTATGGAAGAAGATTGAGGACGTGGAAGACACTGATGAGGGAGGGGCACGAAATACACATGAAGGGGCTAAGCAAGCAGAGGGGGGTGGGAAAACAGATAGAATACAAGGGGATATATCCATTGGCAGCCCGCCCTGAAACAGGGTACACTAACCCAACCTATGCATCCACCCCGGCCATGACCCCTCACCCCCATACATACCCACTCCAGTAACTACTACGCCTCAGGATTGCAAAAGGCATGGGGAATTGGAAGAAGCCCTAGAATCAGCACGAGTAGAGTTGGCACGATTACAAGAAGCACAGAGTGAAGGGAAAGGGAGCAGGCTAGATGAATGGAGGGCGGGGGACATTTTGTTCAGATTGGACAGTACAACAATAAAGGATGTACATAGTGAGAAGAAAGCAGGTGGGCAGGCAGACAGCACAGGGTACAGGAGAGTACGGTCTGATAGAGGTCTAGACAGGGATCCCGGAGAAGATGGGTGCAGTACCGTGGATGAGTTTGAGTATGGCGGTGATCGTGGGGGATCAGGCTGGGGACCGGTGGATTAAGGCAGGGTACCCGGGAGTGAGGTTAGAAGATGATGCACACAATGGCGCACCTTTTAACAACATTAGGGCACAGGTGTGGGACACGCTTCCATGAACGTACCCTGACATCCAGACCTACAGTCCATCATGCAATAAACTATGGGCAATGACGAAGACCCCTCGCAGTATGTTATTAAGGTTGAGGAGATGTGGAGGGCAGAGACGGGGGACCAGTGAGACCAATCAGTTCCTCTTTTTTATTATATTATTAAGAGGGGTTTACCGAAGGAAAATAGTGGGCATTGGAGCGAAAGGTTGTGCGGAGATTCAAACCATAATAATACATCACTGCAAACCAATCAAAGAACGTGAAAAGGAAATAGCGCAGCAGCTGCAGGCAAATGAAGCAAAATGAGTACAGAGAAAGTTAGCTAAAATAGCTGTAGAGGGGACAGTGACCACACCTGCACAGACAGAGACAACAGGGAGCATGAAAACACCCACGGATGTCATCATAACCTATTGGGGGGCCAGTATAGTGAGTTGTAACCCATTTCTGTTCCCAGGGACGAGCACATACCGCGACTAGGACAGTCCACAGAGAGCTCTTGCGTGCCCAATTCTATCTATGACAGTTCGCCCTGATGAGGATCCCTTGGTGGGCGCAGAGATAGGAAACAGTGGGATACATTGACCCACTCAGCAGAATTCCCATCCATAACCAAGCTGCACTTCAGCAGTTAACAGCAAAATGGCTGCGCTGGCTCCTTTGAGCACCACTGCCTCGTATCAAAACTGCGTTTTGCAGCTACAAAAGGATGGCTGCACTGTTTTGCCAAGCACCATTGGGCAAGTTGGAACAGGGAGCACCCCGAAAAAGGCTATCAGGGTGTGTTCTGGTGTGTATTATAGAAGTGGAGTGAAAACGCAGCACTGCTTTGCTGCTAGCCCAATGTTTCCCATTGAAAAAGGGAAATATTTTACATTTAAAATGATGCCGCTCTGATGCTCTTTTCAGTGGTTCTACATTACTCTGCTTTTATCAGTGAGGCCTTGCCATGCCCACCCATATTCAGATTGTACTCCAGGAGAAGAGAGCAGTATCCCTGAATAACAGGCTGTGTCAGACCAGATCCATGAAATTAACAGAAGCTTGCACAGATCATAAGTCCTTAGTCATATTTTGAATAATCAAATTAATTCCCACATAAAGTTGAACAAAGGGTGAAAAGGTTGACATTGCAAATCAACCCTGGAGCGAACCGTGTCTTTCTTTAATAATATAGTCTTGATAATCTAGTTTAAGTAAAACTTGCCTTTCTTTCCAAACCAATTTTCTCTTTATCACTGCTTTATTTTACCAAAAACAAAATTTCTTTCACCTTGAAAATCTCATCCAATTATCCAGCTATAGTCACTCTTTCACTTCTATATTATCTCTGTGATGTGCATCTATTCCCCAACCTAAAAACCACATTCCAATTCTGTGTATTTCACCCATTTAAAAAAAAACGTTTTGACATTTAAAGCTTAAAAAAAGTGTAAATGCAACTTTTCCACGTGTGATTTCGACTGCACTGGGTTCTCACTTTCACATTGCTTTTGAACTGTATGCCTTTTGTGATACCTTACCTTATGGTTGCTAGTGATATAACATCCCTGATACTGTGATAAAACATATGTATATCATTATTTAACCACACATATGATTAATTATTTGGTCAAAATCCGAGTGTCATTTTAGGCCATTGCAAAGGGTTTAAAATCAGTTTTTGCCTCTTATTTTGTGAGGGAAGGTTGGATTTTGACTCTAATACACCTATTCACAAGTGTTTCAAGGCGCGACGAGTCAAGGGAGGGGGAACAGAGGGAAGACGGAAACAATGACCTTACTAGTCCAGGTGTTATTCAGATCACGCAAGTGCAGGGGAAGGGGAACAGTGTGGAGGGGGAAGGGGGAGGGGACAGTGCAGTACAGGGGAAATAGAATGAATAAAAAACTATACATAGAATAAATAAGCACTAAGTAAAAGTACGGTCAGCTGGTGCAAGTGCAAGGGTAGGTGCAGCGATCAGGTTTCAAGTGCTGTTATGGGACTGTAGGGATACAGAAAACAGTCCCCGAGTGTGGGGGTTGCCAGGGAGGCAGTGCAGGTGTGCAACTGGTGGGGGAGGGGACCGGGGCCCAAGATCAGAGGATGGCCAGGTAACCTGTACAGTTACATGCAGTTTCAGCCAGAAGATCAGCAGGAAGAGGAGGAGAGAAAGCAGAAGCAAAGAGGAAGGTTTGGAGGTGTTTCTGGAACCGAAGATGGCTCTCCTCAAGTTTCAAGGAGGCAGGGAGGCTGTTCCAAAGGGAGGCCCCAGGCGAAAAAAGAGATCTACCACCAATTTGTTGCATGGACAAGCAGCTGGCCCTGAGGGAGTTGGAGGTAGATGAGCGAAGAGCTTGAGAAGGAAGATATTTAGGAAAAGAGAGTTGAAAGTATTGCGGCCCCAGGCCCCAGAAGGCCTTGTGGACAATGCAGAGGGTTTTGAACTTAATGCTCGCAGCCACTGGGATTTCAGGCCTGAAGAGATACGATCTCTGGGCTTGAGGCCAAGGACAAGTCTTGCGGTCCTGTTCTGGATGAGTTGCAGAGGGTGGAGAGCAGAAGCTGGCAGATTTAGGAAGAGGCTGTTGCAATAGTCCATCCTAGAGAGAACCAGAGCTCTGGAGACAGTGAGCTTCTGGGGGAAGGAGAGAAAAGGAAGAATACCGCAGAGGAGGTGCAGCTGGTAGTGTGACTTCTTAGAGACGTTGGAGATGTGAGGAGAGAAGGAGAGTGTGGAGTCGAAGATGACCCCAAGGGTTTTAGCCTCATATCCCAGACTCCCTGCTGCTTCTTTCTATCCACTCAGAATTCGATCAATTGTGTTTTGAGGGAACATTGCTGGGGAAAACCTTAACTCGGGTGCTATCTATCCTAATTGAAAAAGTGCTCCTATTCATTTGTGCTTTGGATATGTTCTTGTAGAAGATTAACCAAGTGTATTTCAGTGGTTTTCATTGTAATTATCACCCCATTGGTGATTGCTGCCCAATGTAAATTTTGTGTGATTTTCTTTGAAATTAAGATAAACAAATATTGTATTACCACCAACGGCCTGGTTCATGGTCCATTGTGACCCGGGGTATTTGTAAAAGGGGGTGTGAGACAGGTTGGGCATCGGATCAATTCAAATTTGTAGAAAATAAACAAAAAGTATTCTAATTGAGCGCTACATCAGAGGCTAAGGACAAGAGTCCTGGTCCGGTGTGTGACGCCCGATTGGAATCCTTCACAAATTGGGGGCAATTGGGATTGTTTATTCACCCGTGATAGCTTAACACAGCAGGCTAACCTTCAGGGTAGTGATACTGTGTGTGGCTGGAACACTGTATTACGCTGTAGAAGTGTCTCCCCGAAACAAAAATCCTAAGTACCAGGCCTGTGTATAAAATTAAAGCTAAATCAACCCCAAACTAGACAAAAAGCAACAGAATACAGATTACCCTTAAATAAACAAATTAATAAAGAAAGATCACTTTCCAAAATGACCACAGTAGAGATCAAGATGGCTAGGGAGCACCTTCTGCACAAGTTATTTGTCAGAGGAGAATGGCAGCAACAAGATGAGGAAGTCTGGCTAGGAGAGATGATGCAACAGGTCACTGCCATGGACACGGATGTGTGGCAGGACAGTAGCCTGTTACATCAAGCCTTAAGTGAGTTCTACAAGTCTCCAAATCTTAAAGAAGAGCAGATTAAAATGGGCCAAATCATAGCCTACGTGTATCTCCACATGGGGGTGATGCAGGTGTAAACTGTGGAAAAAAGAACACTGGCGCAAAACCAATCTGAATTCTTAACACAAATTCAGACTGAGCTAAAACTAGTGGAAGAAAAATTGCAAAAGAGCCAATATTCTGAGATCCAAGTTGAGAACTATTTCAAACAGTTAAAAGAGGACTTGGCTCTCCAACAGCAAAACGATGTAGAACAAGAGGCCCAATTAGATGCCTTAAAAGTAGAGTATCAGGAAGAGGTTGAAGCTGACTCAACAATTGACATATAACAGGGTCTGCTCAGGACAAATAACCATGCTGCAAGATCAGGTCAAAAAGTTGGAAGAGGAGAATCACAAATGTATTATTAAAGGACTCCACTTCCAAGCAGAATTTGATCAAGAGCGCCAGAAATTAAATACCATCAAGCAACAAAGGGATGACCTGGTGGAACAGAGGGGCAACCTAAAACAGGAGAAAGATGCCCTATGTCAGGAAATAAGCAAGCTAAACATAGATTTACAAGAAAGAGAGTTGGGCCTCCAGAAACTAAATGAACTCAAAATGAAATATGAAAAGTTATTGGAGCACACCAGACGGGTAGAAGGTGCTCTGGAAGAGGACACCCAGACTAAAATGCACAAAGGAGAATCTCCTGCAACAGAAAGTGTCTCATTGTTCCCAAACCATACAGGCAGAGCAGAGACGATGAGGCCCTCTGTGAGGAGAAGCAGGTGGCAGCTCAAGAGCATGTCATAGATGCCAGCAAAGCATGGATAGCTGAGCAAAAGGCTCAGATCTTTGCCTATTATCAAGAGGTAGGGTCTGAGAAGGAGAAACTGGTGAGGTTGGAGAAAGAGGGTGCTAGATTTAATCCAAACTGGAGGGACCCCGAACAGGTAGAGAGGGACAGGGCAACCCCTGATCATAGTATGATAACCTCTGTACTAAGGAGGCCATCATAATTAAATAGGCCTAGCATAATGGAGCTGAAAGGTCAGCGCCCCTCAGAAATTGATGGATGGGCGCCCCTGTATAGGTACCAAAATAATCTGGCTGATACCTCTGACAAGGAAGTCTTCTATGAGGAGAAAGTCAGGGAATTAGATCTGCAGAAATACTAACTCCAAAGTGACCAGTTGGTTCAATTTGTAAAAAGACAGAATGAAATGAGGCACAAAAAGCGCATTCTGAAGACCTCCACCCAATCAGGGCAGTGGAGGGGATCCTCTGCCAACCCTGGAAGCAGGGAGGAGTCAGAAGACTACTCTCCTGTGTGCCACAGGGGAGAAGAAACTAGGCCCCACCATTCTGCGAGCCCCTCCCAAGCTCACAGAATCAGGGAGCGCCTAGAAGATCATGAGGGGTCCTCCAACAGAAGTACCTCTGTGTCTGAGGGCGAGTGGACCCAGGTAAAGCCGCAAAAGAAGGCAAATAAACTAAAGAGAGTTCTGGTGAAAGACCCCATTAGGCAGATAAAGGCCTTTAGGCATTTCATAACCCCGTACCACAAAAGCCCAAAATACTCTGTCTGGGAACATTTGGAGCTCTATGAACAAATGATGGACGCTTTTCACCTCAAAGACAGCCAGAACTGCATTGAGTGTGCTAAATGGACGTTCTCTCCAGAGTACTCCAGCTACGGAGTAGCCAGGGCGGCCATCTTGAAACACTTTTCCGCCCAACAGAAACCCCCAAGAGGCTCACAAAGAGGCCTATAATCTGAAATGCAGGGAAGATCAGGCCCCACGAGAATTTGTGCAGGAGCTAAAACGCGCCTTTGCACAAACCACTAGGAGGGTGCACACGGATAGCAGAGAGTTTATCACTACCTACTTTCATGTGCTCCCAAAATATATCATGACCCAGCTGGTGAGGAATTTTCATGATAAAAGATCTCTGGACTGGGTAATAGAGCAGGCTACCTGCATCTATGAGGTCCAAAAACCTGCAGAAATTAAAAACCAGATAAAAAAACCCCAAACCAGCCAACACCCCTGCTGCTGCTAAGGTGGCAGAGTTGACGGTTGCCCCCATTTTAGAACTAGAAATGGGGGGCCTAAAAATGTACCTATCCAAAACAAGCAAAATCAGAGGATAAGAAGACCTTTGGGCCAATCAGCAAGAGGGGGCAGTCAGGGAGGTAATCCCACCAATGGGACCCCTAACTACCCTGATTTTGTAAGTCCCAGATACAAGGGCAACCAACCTATCTTGGGGTATGTATGGACTCCCCCAGCCCAAGGGGGATCCAACCAGGTAAGCACTTCCCCAGGAAACGTCCCTCCTAACTTCCCTCAGGAGGGCAGTAATCCCCCAAATCCTGGGTTAAGTTTCTTTCCCTGGTATCCTCAAAACCCCAACCTACAGGACAACCCTCCTTTCTTTCCCTGGTTTCAGGATCCCAGACAACCCAATCCGGGAGAGGTGAGGCCAAGGGTGGAGGGTTACCAAAATCCCCAGTACTCAGGGTACTCCGGGAGAAGGGATAGTTACCCTTCCCGTGAACCCCCTATGTACGAACAAAACCCCCCATACCAGCTGGAACGGGTGTCCCAACTGGAGCGCCAGATCCAGAACCTCACACAGGATCTGGGTTGCATGTTGAGGGCTCAGCAGAACCCTCAGACAAACATGGCGGCTCAGAATCCTGCAAACCAAGGGTCTGGCAACCCAGAACAATGACGGGGAGAGAACCCTGATAATTCACTGGTTCCCGCCCTGGACACCCCAGAACCAGAACTAAAATCTCCGGCCCCATAAAATCTGCAACCGAAGGAACAGAGGGTGGGTAGGAGAAATAAAGGTAACACAAAACAACGGTTCAGCAGCAGAGAGGTTATTCATAAATACAGTGTACTTAATAATCTTACATGGACACACAGTCTAAAGAAAGGGGAGACAACCCAGCTACAAACTAGTCCTGGAGAAGGACACCCTAACGCTATCGGGGGTGCCTCGCGCTAGGTGGCGTGTGGTGCAACGCCTGTCTAAAAGAGATAGAGAAGGAAGCTGTCCCTAGGAGAAATAAAGACCTCAAGAAGGCCCATTTTGGGGAGGAAGTTAGGGTCCTCCAATTTGAAGGGGAAGAATCCTTAGAGGATTCTGGAAAAACAATCTTTCCCTTCAGGGACGGGGGAATTTACTCCCAAAGAAAAATGGGTCCCAAGAGATCCGAATGAAGACTGGGTGGGTGTGGGGACTGATTCAGAGTCACCCATCCCTGAAACCCAGAATTGCCATTCTGAGAAAGAAATCATGAAGGAGGGATCCTCCCCACAAACTGGTCCTAGTGACTGCGTCCAGGTAAAAGGGTGCAGCACAGAGCGAGGGCAAAAATGGGATTCCGAAATCCCATGTATTTCATGATGTCAAATTTTTATTACAGATCCCCAGACACTGACACAGAAAATAGCCCAAAATGTCAACATCTTACAGTCCAAAATAAAGAAATTGACGACCCAGCTTGCCCAAAATGCTCATTACCTTTACCCTCTTGAGGAGACGGAGGGGAGATTTTATGCCCCCATTCAAGTGCAAGGGCTATGTGCAATTTCAGCACTAGTGGACACTGGATCCCAAGCCACTCTTCTGTCAAAAACGGCCTTTGAGCAGCTAAATTCAGGAAGGGGGAGAGACACCAGATCCCTCTCACCCCTCTTCCTGGACAACTAAAAAAACTTAAACGACAAATGAAATTCCGATCGAGGGGACTGCAGGTTTGGAAATAAACATTGGGCGACAAAAGGTGAAAAATCCGGTCATAGTCATGACTCCAGAGGGAACGCACTGTCTACTAGGGAATGACATCCGGCGTAGGTTGCCTCCCCTAATGGACTGTGTGAACAAGGTACTCTGGACTCAGACTAATAGGCCAATAAAATTAAAACAGAGTGTCAACCATGTTAGTTTAAATGGCACATGCCACATGGTTGAACAAAAATCTGATCATGCTGAGTTTCATTTCCAGAATAATCAAATACCTGACGTGACAGTAATTCCTGTAGGACAACAAACTGGTGATGGAAACTCCCCTCAATTCCTAAAAATCAACCTTCCTTCCAGTTTTAAGTGGCATTCCACACTGGAAGGAAATACTTTGAAATGTTATACTGATTCACAATCTGAAAAACCAAATTCTATAGTCAAAAGGGTTTATAGTGATAGCATCGAATGCAAAAGCATTGAAAAAAAGGCATTGAAAAAATGCATTTTCTTTTCTTTTCTTTAATGGGTGGGTCCCCCGACAACCCTGTTTTTTACCTCTTAAAACCCATTATAATAAAATTAAAACCTTTACCTTTAAAAAAATGCATTTTTTCGATGCTTTTGCATTCAATGCTTTGTATTCAATGGAATCACTGGATACCGTCAAAAGTGATGAGAAACCAGCTCAAAGTTTAGCTGACATTCAGAAAATTAGAGAACAGTTGTTCCTCCCTATTCAGTTAAATGAGGGGAAGGAGTCTGTTCTCGCCCGAGTGTGCGTGAACAACGGAAAGAGCTTCATCAGCAAAGCCATGTTCAGAAAGTTCCCAAAAGATCCAGCCATTCCCACATTTAAATGGATCTATAAGTGGGAATGGGCCTGGAAACTCCCCAATTCCAAACATCTCCTGCCTAGCAGGTGTATGCTAAAACAAAAGCATAGAACATAATTGTTGGGTCGTGCGAGATGTCCCTGCTGCATTGTATGTTGGCAGTGACATTCTCAATCGGTTTGCAATTAATTTGGACCTGATAAATTACAAAGCCTGGTCCCCACTGGGGGGGCCATCCCATGGGCTTTGATGATTCAGAAAAAGCATTTCGGTCAGCCCAATTGCTGCCGTATGTGGTTGAAATTCAAATTGGAGAGGAGGTTACCATCCCAGGACGGACCCGACAATTTCCAATTGAATTAAAGATTAAAAGAGGACAGAAACTGCAAAATCCTGATGCATATGTACACCTCAATGTCCATCTCCAACAGCAGGGGTTGGGGTTAAACCCAACAACATTAGTCAATGTAGAGCGCAACACCATTCCAATAGTGGTGGATCACAGCGACCTCAGGAGTATCACTCTGGGCGCAGGCACCATTATTGGAATGGCGGTTGATGACTGACATTCTTCCATGGATCTATGAAACAAACTGATAGGTCCAATCCCCAATGACTGCCTCTCCTACCTGAAACCCTCTGTTGAGGTCAATACTCTAACCAGACACCTCTCCACACAATTGGAAGCGGCCGCTGAGATAGCAAAACCTGAAGTCTTTCCAGGCTTCAGGCAAATGGTTGAAGAGCGGGTCAACCTAGCTGATGCCTGTGAGACTCTGGAGCAAAAGCAAAAGTTAAACAAGTGTTCTTAGATTGTCAAGATCTCTTTGCTGTGGACTCGTACGACTGTGGTCGCACCGAGATCCATACTACAACAATTCCCATGGACCCTGGAATGACTCCTGTGTTTGTGAAACAATATCGCTTGCCTCTTGCATCCATGGAGTCCCTGACAGCAATCATCAAAAACCTTGAATCCCATGGGATCATTCGTCCAGTCCACAGTACCTTTAATAATCCGGTGCTGGGGGTTTTAAAACCAAATAGTCAATGGAGACTCTGTGCAGACCATAGGGAGCTAAATAAACGGATCCACATGTCCCGATGGCCTCTCCCCTACATTGACTATGGGCTGGCCCAGATCCAGGGGTCAAAGGTATACACTGCCATTGACCTGACAAATGGGTATTGGACCATGCCTGTCAGTAGGGAGGACCAAAACAAGCTGGCCTTTACCTTCGCGGGGCAGCAGTACACGTGGACCCGGACTCCCTTCGGATACATAAACTCCGTCAACAAATTCAACATCTTCCTACATAAGGCCATGCCCGACTTGGGTGAAAGGGGTAACCTGGCCTATGTGGATGATGTCCTGATAAAAAGCTCAAATGTGGAGGAACATATAGCGGAAATCCATTATATTCTGACCCAGTTGAGGGTTGCCGGAGCAAAACTGTCCTTCCAAAAGGCACAGTGGTGCAGGGCCTGTGTCAACTTCGTGGGACATGAAATGACTCCTGAGGGTCTCTGTCCCCAAGAGAAGAAAGTGAAAGCACTCCTAAAACGGAAAGAACCCACAACTCTGCGTGAGCTGAGAAGCCGCCTTGGACTGACTAATTACAGCAGGAAGTTCATTGAGGATTACGCAGAGATCACAAGACCCCTGATCCATCTGTTAAAGGGGGGGGTCAAGTGGGAGTGGGATCAGAACAATCCGAGGCAGTAAAACAACTCAAAAGGAGTCTCTCACAAGCGCCTTGCCTAGCTCACCCTGTCAAAAACAAAGAGTTCTTCTTGGAGACAGGGTTCTCGAATACATGCTGCTTGACAGCAGAATTATATCACAAGCATGACAAGGTCAATAAAGTCATCTCCTATGCAAGCAAAGACTTTATCCTCTGTGGAGGAAAGATTCAACAATTGTGAGAAGGCACTCCTGGCAACAGTGTGGACATTGAAAAATTACCGCCCGTTCATTCGGGGGGAACAAATCATAGTGGAGACTCCACATCAGCATTTGCAATACCTCCAAAGTGACTGAATCTGGCCGTAAATATTAGTAATTCGAGAATTAATTCCTGGATTCTGTCAATGCAAGGCTTTCTAGTGGAGGTCAGATATGGCCAAAACAAGAAGAGTGCACTCGCGCAAGGTCTGGCTGACTTGCACGATTGTGCCAGAGAAAACTGTCTCGAGGATGAAAGTCTTAAAACCCAGTACAACATGGAGGCGTACCAGAATTCCCAGCACAAAGTCTATGAAGAAGACAAGTGCGAGGTAATGCCCACAGTTTATGTGGGCAGGTATTCCTACCATGTTGACAACAACGGGGAAAAGGAACTGGTGGCTGGTGTTGGAAATGTCTGGGTGAATGATACCCGGGAACCCTCCGCTGGGTACAAACTCGGTCCCCACAGTAGTCAGGTTGCAGAGTTGATGGCAGTTCATCAGGCAATCCTCAGTGCCGTCCAATACCAACTCCACAATCTAGTCATAATCACGGATGCAGATTATGTCCAGAATGGGTTCATGGAGCACCTGGTAAATTGGAAAACCAGAGGCATGATGTGTTCTAATAACAAACCTCTCAAACATGGCAAGCTAATCCAATAAATTGATGATCTGGTCACCTCTAGTGGGATGACCATCTATTGGAAGAAGATCAAGGGTCATTCCAGAATAGAGGGGCCAAAACTGGAGACATCCAGGGGGATCTCCTTGATATCGAGTCCCTGTCGGGGGCAATGTAGGCCACTGCGGTCACTAGGTTTCAGACAAATGCTCACAATGAACTCTCAACTGCCCAGTGGAGTAAGGAGACCCCAGATGCTGATTTAATCATGGCACAAAAAGGGAATCCAATTATTGGGAAATGTTATCAACACATTGAGGACCCTGAGAACTTTCCTCTGACGGATACCGATTACATTCGGAAAGAGGACCTCAGGGTGTTGATGAAGTGTCCTAAAATGTTCCAAATCAAAGACGGTTTGTTGGTAAGGAGATCCATATCTGGTTGTGACCGGTGGGTGGTCCCTACCTCATTCCGAAGCCTGATGCTAAGTCACGCCCAGGATGTGGCCACAGCCGGTCATCGGGGATTTCATACTACTCTAGAAATCTTGTGGGAGGTTGCATACTGGCCACACATGGGGCAGGACATCGACCAATACTTGAAGGGGTGTCTTGTGTGTGCACAATTTCAGCCAACCTAACTCAAACAGCAAGCTCCCCTCCAGAAGAGGAGATGACACTGCCTTGGTCAGATTTACAAGTAGATTTCATCGGGCCCATGATTCGATCCTCTAGGGGGAACAAGTACATGTTAACAGTAACATGCTTGTTTACCAAATGTGTGGAATGTCTCCCGGCCCCAAATTGCAAGGCAGAAACAGCAGTTGCCCTGATGATCAACCATATCTTCTCGCGTTTTAGCCTACCCCAAAGGATTGAGTCAGACCGAGGTAGTCACTTCACCAGCAAAGTGATGACAAAGATGTGGGAGATGCTTGGCGTAAAAAGGAAACTTCACATTGCATACCGCAGTCCTCTAGTGGGGGAGTAAAGAGGTACAACAAAACCATTGAGAGCATTCTAAAAAAGTTTGTGGTAGATTCTGGGCCAAGTTGGGACATCCGATTACCGCTTGTCCCGATGGCCATCAGATCTACACTTTCTGCGACCAAGTTGTCTCCATTTGAGCTAATGACTGGGGGAAGGATGGTGCTACCTCAGCATCTGCTCTACAGAACACAAGAGCAGACACTAATAAACGCCTCCACAACACATGAGTATGTTGAGAATCTAAGAAAACACCTTCAACATGCTTTTGCGTACGCTCAGCAGAATCTGGAAAAATCTGCAGAGGGGATGACTACTCAATATGCCTTAAAAACAACTAAAAAGGAATACCAAGTAGGAGACCGGGTCTACTTGCACACATTTTCAAAGGAACCAGACCAAGGAGCAAACATGTCTCCCCAGCTGGTGCGGTCATTTTGAAATTGTAGGTAACATTTCCACTGTGGCATATAGAATCCGCATCCCCAAAGGAGAGTTGGCAGAAGAGAAATGGGTCCATATTAATCAGTTACAGAGTTGTCACCCTAGACATACTTTGCAGTGGATTGAGGAACCAAGAGAGAGTCAAAGAGAGGAGACATCTGGAGAATAAGAACAAGAAAAAGATCCAGCAAGGAACAGGTAGATTTATATGTATAATTATTTAACAGGGAGTATTTTTCTTCATTGGCAGTAGGAAAGGGATCCTTAAAAATTCTAGTCAAACCAATAGTTATCTGTGTCTTGTGAGTGATTATTTGTCTTTATGGTCTAAGTACTGTAATGATTGCAATGCATGTGTGCCCCACTGTTGTTAACCTTCCGGGAAGGCAGTCAATGGGAAAATGTAGTAACCAGTTCTTATTTATTCACTAGATTCGTACTGGTTCCGCCCATTCATAGACCAAGGAGAACCTCCCCGGTGACCTGGAAAGGAAAGATCAAAGAAAAATCTGGGGGCGTCACTCCACACCACAAAGAAAGACCTAAGGGAAAGCTGTGGGTGTCGCTCCTCACTCCAACGAGAGACAACGGGAGGATCGTGACATACCGCTCCCTGATGGAAGAAGGACTCCACCTGATGAACCCCACTTTGCCCTACAGATGAATCCCACTTTGCCCTACTCTCCCTTGACAATAAGTTTAAGAAGAGTCGGGAGATTTGTGGGATACATTGACCCACTCAGCAGAATTCCCATCCATGACCAAGCTGCACTTCAGCAGTTAACAGCAAAATGGCTGCGCTGGCTCCTTTGAGCACAACTGACTCGTATCAAAACTGCATTTTGCAGTTACAAAAGGATGGTGTCACTGTTTTGACAAACACCATTGGGCAAGTTGGAACAGGGAGCACCCCAAGAAAGGCTGCCAGGGTGTGTTCTGGTGTGAACTATAGAAGCAGAGTGAAAATGCAGGGCTGCTTTGCTGCTAGCCCAAAGTTTCCCATTGAAAAAGGGAATTATTTTACATTTAAAATAATGCCGTACTGATGCTCTATTCATCGGTTCTACATTACTTTGCTTTTATCAGTGAGGCCCTGCCATGCCCTCCATGTTCAGATTGTGCTCCAGCAGAAGAGAGCAGTATCCCTGAATAACATGCTGTGTCAGACCAGATCCAGGAAATCAACAGAAGCTTTACTTTCAGCTGCACGGAAAAACGCTTGACTTTTGGGCTACAAAATATCAAAAATCAATGCTTCAAAAGAAACCCTAGCTCTCAGGACATATGCCAATTATAGTGGACCTTTGTCTTAAACAGATTGCTGTATAAGTGAAACTGACTAGGGCTGCAAAACAATGTTGGGAAGTCAGAAGGAAGAGAAAACCTTTTTGAAATGGTCAGCCCAGCAGACTTCACCATGTGTTAAAATGTGCTTTTGCAAATAAGGAAAAATCCCTGTTTTAAAAGTGTAATGTTGAAAGAAGGCCCGTTCTTGGCCTAGCAATGAAAGGGGGTTTTGCTGGGAAACATATATGCAATGTTTTATTTTAACAGGCTTGCTGCTGATCCAGAACAAAATAAAATAAAATAAAGAAATAAAGGCATTGGCAATACTGGAAAATTAGCCAAAATGGGTTCTACTATGTCTCAAGGGACAGTTGGGGTTTGGGGGCTTCCCCTAACAGAAGCCACAAAGGATTTCTGGGACACCTACATGTTAACTGTTGCCTTTTGAAACTTTGAATGACCATGAGAAAGAAATATCACACCCTTGTCAGACTTCTGTCTGGGTTTCAGCTTGAGACAATAGATCTGGGACACCTACATGCGACTTTTGGAAGTGACAACCACCAGTCACTCAAACTGGAGAATCTCCAGGGCAGCCCTGTGCTAAACTGACATTTGGTGGTGGCCTGAAGAAAAGAAGAAAAAAAACGGTCCCAGTTGGGGGATCAAAGGCCAGCCCATTTTGGCTCTAAAGACTAGTTAATAATAAAACTTTGAGACTTTTATCTCCGCGATTGAACAATGCAAAAGTTTCACAATCTAGATGCAATTTTGGTGGCTTTAAATTAAGACGTGGCAGCCTTCACTTGCATATAAGGCACAGAAATGGCAGAGAATTGGATATTCTGAGGAAAGTGTACATGTTGCAACTTGGACATTTAATATTCACATGCCTTATGATAATCTATACACATGTATAAAGTTATAGGCCCTCATTACAAGTATGGCGGTCTGGGAAGTACGGTAGCGGTAAACTGGTCATACTACGGGCTCTGTTCATGGGAACCGTTTCAACCGCCAGGTTTTTCCTGGCGGGTGTAACGGCAGCCGTGAGCAAAGCACGTTGGATGCACCGGCACATGCAGAGTTGTGCCTGTGCATCCGATGTTCCCATCCCCAATCAGCCATATGGGGCAGAATGGGGATGAGGAGGCCCTTGATTGCGGCACCCGAAAATGGGCAAGTACTGGGTCCGCCTAACTCGGCATGACCCGGTTCTTGCCCATTCACGGGTGCTGGAAAAAATGCAACTCCGGCAGCAGCCGTGCTGTTTTTAACAGCAAGACTACCACCAGAGTTGTAATGAGGCCCATAGACTTGTAGGTAAAATAATCTAATTGAAAATGACGAAAAACTATAGACGGACGAAACAAAGTCCTACAAACTGGAGAGTTGGACTGCCATGCTCTGCGTGAAATATGTAATCTGATTATGTAATTGGAAAAAGTGCCTCAACTGTACAAATGTGTGATTTATGATAAGATTGATTTTTGGCAAAAAGGACTGTGTGATGGCTTTGCACCTCATAAAACACAACCCCTTAAACTGAGTCCCCTCTTTGAGGAGGCGACCAACACAGGTGGACCTATCCACTTCTTGGGGGTAGGTCTAGCTTAGTTCTGCCCAACAAAAAATTCTGTGATGTAACCCGTCTTATAAATAAGAGAGACTGACACACACACACACACTCTCCTGAATTTCCAGCGCCTGTGTATCCTGTTAAGGATTTCAATAAGGCACACACTCAGGTCTCGCCTAGCATGTTGTGCGCAATGAAACCCTTATTTATTTGTGTCTATAAGTTCAATATTCTGAATGATATACCACTCATTTCACACCCGTCTCAAAATACCCCCCAGGTCACAGTGTACCAGGAATCAGGCTGGTTTATAAAGGTAAATATGCATTTATTTATTTTATATTCAAATCACACATACATTTTAATATGTATATATATATATGGGGAGCAATCACCAAGCAGTGACAATACAATTCAAAATAAGTAAAGCAATTGAATTCACTTATAATAATGCAGAATAGAAAACACAGGAAAAAGAACTGTTTTGGTTTGTAAACAGATAGCGTTTAGGTTAATATTTCCCCCTCCAAAGTACTGAAGGTACAAATGAGCAATCCTGTCAGTAATCAGCAGGTATTCAGGAATGAAAGGCAATGTCTAGAGTATAAATGCAATCTTCCCTCTCCAAACAAGAGAGAAATAGACACCTTTAAACTGACATGTGAAACTGGCTTTGTGTAACAATGCAAAAGAGTGCAGAATGCTTTAATGGAGAATAATTCTTAGGAAAGCAAAACTAAACAGGTCCTAACACACATAAACAACAGTACACACTTTTGATCAGTATGGGATTTGAGTAACACTTTGGGCCCCATTACGACCCAGGCGGTAGCCATGCCCTTATTAAGGGCACGGCTACCGCCAGTAATGATTTTTTACCGGGTCTCAGAAAAGGGCAATAACCGGGTGATTCCGACCTTGGTGGACCCGGTAATTGCCCTTTTCTGGGACTTGGTCAAAATCAATCCCCATTCCCATTTGAGCCCTATAGGGCTCAAATGGGAATTGGGACGATGCCAACAACGGGTCTGTTAATGATGAGCCCTTTGTTAGCATCCTGGCCTGCCAGCGGGTCCCGCTTTTCACGTCTGGTCTGGTCAGGCGTGAAAAGCGGGACCCGCTAGCAGGCCATGTAATAGTGTAGCCCGTAATGAACGGTGCCGGTCCTGTACCGGCACCATTCATTACGGGACTGCCAGTGTCCTAAGGAGGCCCCTTGAATGGGAAAAAGACACATGTAAACTTTGCAAAACTGCAAATTCGTGGCAAAATGTCACTATGCGATATTTGAGAAAACGGGACAAATACACTGTTGGATGCGGTTTTGGGTGTAGCTAAGGGTCTTAGGCATCAGTGAGTGTTGAAATTTTGTTTCTATCTATACATTTGAAAAAGTTATGGAGGTTTTAGTGAGAGGAGTTTTTGCAAAGTAGGCACGAAAATAAAAACAGAAATTCGGTTTTAAAACTGACAGATTGGTTTTATTATACTATGTTAATGACTATGAAAAAGAGAATGCCACACATGGATCTTCACAGTCACGTGGCCAGCGTAACCCTTCACGTGGTGGATGCTCGATTTCTTTCAGGGATCTACTTTAGTTACTCAAAATCACTCATGACTTAGGGTTTGGTAATACAAATGAGGAAAATCAGCGCAAGAATGGTTTTGACAATACTAGACTTCTGAATTTAAAGATGGGATGGGATAAGACAATGCAAATCTACTATGGGTCACTGTTCTTCCTATTAATACTTACAGTCCCTTGTAATTAAAGTGGACTGTCACGGTTCTGGTCATGGATCGGGTCAGGTCTACCGGCAGCAGGGCTCCTCTGGAGGGATTGGATCAGCGCTGCGGTTCTGGTCAATTTTGGACTGCACCTCAGACTGGATTTTGGATGGGCCCTTCTGGTCACTGGACACGGTAGATAGCAGGATGCAATTTTCAGCAGGCAAGCCTTAATGGTAGCAAGCCAAGCTGAATTAGAATTATTCTTTTAAGTTTTGGGATGGTTGAATTTGGGTCTAGCTAGAAAGAGTTCAGCAATGCTAGAGTCTTGGGTTCTGCAAAGAAATCTGGAGTCAGCTGCAAGGTGAAGAGTTCTGGACAAGATGAAGTCAGGAACAAGACGCTGCATGGAAATCTGGATGTGTTCTGGAAGCAGTTTGTCTGATGTGAAGTGAAGTTCCTATATTTATACTATCAAATGACATCACCAAGTGTATGGTGTGAGTAGAATTTCAAAACACACCCCTTGGCTGTGAGTGGCTACATGCACTTGCCTTGTTTTAATTGGCGGTCTGAACAGAGCAGTCATCTTTATGATGGAATTTAGGAACTCCCACATTGATATTGACCAAAACTTAACTTTTGCACAAATGTACATTTCTAAAATGATGTTCCCCAATAAAATCTGGCGTATACATTTCACATTTGATGGGCTATATCCTCCTTCAATCCCCATCTCTGTAAGAGCTGTCTTTCTCATTCTATAGAATTTTATCAATTTTAATCATAACAGTTTGGATTAATAATTTCTAATTCGGTACATCTCTGGGCGCTTATCAGTGGATCATGTACATACAATCTTAGGCTTGCAACATTAATAGTTCTGCTAAAATGAGTTTTTTTCTCGTAACTTTGGTTCCTTAAGTGGTACAGGTTTCATCAATGTCTTCAAAGCAAAAGCCTAAAATTAGGTTAACATCTACCTATTTTCAGACGTATCCTTCCGGTTCCACAGTTAAAGAGTTTCAAACTTAACCACAAATAAGGATTTAAACATCAAAGTTCTCCTTCGTAACTTCCCCTTCCCAGGCAGCAGCTGTCACAGTCCTTTGATCAGGGAGGTGTGTCCCCTTCCTGGAGAGGAAAGCTTCCCTGTGGAGATCAGTCAGGCAGCTTGCCATTGTTCTTGGCTCAGCCCCAGACGAATGTCTAATGAGGTCTCATTGTGCTCCTTGTTGTCAATATGCGGGAACCATTAAGGCTTCCTGTATCAAGGGAGTGTCAAACTGAAATGTCAAACTTTCCCAGGCTGGTCACTGCCCAATAAGAATTAAGCAGTTACTTATCTCCAATACTGGGTTGCTTTTAAAATTCACAATAAAGTCTTTTCTTTAACACATATGAAAATAAGCAAAGTTCATAATGCATTTGGACATTTAAAAGAATTAACCCTTCACAAACATGCTTTAAATAGGTGAATTTTGCAATTTCTTCAGGAAAAAGAAACACTTCTTAAACTGGGTTTGACAGCTAATTTTCTTATGCAGCTGTCAGTCAGTGAGGCCCGGTGTTCTCTGACTGCCTGGAGAATCTATGATTTCAGAGCACTTTTCCTTTCAATAATTCACTGGGAAAATGACTGAATTTAGCGCCAAAACAGCACTTTGAAGGTTGCCATTGATTAGGAAGCTGTATTTAAGAACATTTTTGGATGTTAGCCCCCTTTTTTGTCCTTGCTTCGTGTGACAGGTAACTGCACCCCTGGCATTCTCCTGCAGGGACTTCTGTTTTCACATCAACTTTACCTGTGTGTGGTAAGGTGGTTCAGTCTTATGAACCATGCGCAGTTTTGCATATTTGGTGCGCACAGGGGTTAGCACATCCACGTTTGGCAACTTTCTTTCCCCCATTGGCAAAGGGGTGTAGTAAGGCGATTTTCTCTTTGTAACTGCTTTATTTTAACAAAAACTGAATTTCTTTCACCTTGAAAATCTCACCCAATTATCCAGCTATAGTCACTTTTTCACTTCTATATTATCTCTGTGAAGTGCATCTATTCCACAGCCTAAAAACCGCATTCCGATTCTGTGTATTTCACCCATTTAAAAAAATGTAAAAAACATCTTGACATTTAAAGCTAAAAAAAAAGTGTAAATGCAACTTTTCCACGTGTGATTTCGACTCCACTGGGTTCTCACTTTCACATTGCTTTTGAACTGTATGCCTTTTGTGATACCTTACCTTATGGTTGCTATTGATATAACATCCCTGATACTTTTATAAAACCTATGTATATCATTATTTAACCACTCATATAATTAATTATTTGGTCAAAATCCGAGTGACATTTTAGGCCATTGTAAAGCCTCTTATTTTGTGATGGATGCCTCATATCCCTGTCTCCCTGCTGCTTCTTTCTATCCACTCAGAATTCGATTAATTGTGGTTTGAGGGTAAATTGCAGGGGGAAACCTTAACTTGGGTGCTATCTATCCTAATTGAAAAAGTGCTCCTATTCATTTGTGCTTTAGATATGTTCTTGTATAAGGTTAACCAAGTGTATTTCAGTGGTTTTCATTATAATGATCACCCCATTGGTGATCGCTGCCCAATATAAAATGTGTGTGATTTTCTTTGAAATTAGGATAAACAAATATTGTGTTACCACCCACCGGCCTCGTTCATGGTCCATTGTGACTCGGGGTATTTGTAAAAGGGGGTGTGAGATGGGTTGGGTACCGGCTCAATTAGAATTCGTAGAAAATAAACAAAAAGTATTCAAATTGAGCGCTACATCAGAGGCTAAGGGCAAGAGTCCTGGTCCGGTGTCATGCCCGATTGGAATCCTTCAGAAAACAAACACTTAATTTTTATAGTTGACACAGGTGGAACAAAATCATACATCAGTGAGGGAGGTGTTCCGTTCTTGGGCAAAGCACTTGACATGCAGGGATATTATGGGGCTGTTTCCACGGTTCCTTACACTGAGGAGATTGACATTAAAATAGGGGGGAAGGTGGTGCGGGTACCCCGGTTATACTTGAAAGTTCTCCAGTTAACTGGCTCAGAAAGCTTAATATGACTATCTTGTTCACGGAAAGCAGCATCGTTTGTGCCAATCCAGGAATGTGCGCCATAAAGGCAATGTTGATAATTCATGCAATGGGGGGCAATAGGAGGGGTGGTTTGTGGAATTACCGTGGACCCGGATATGTTTGTGTATGGAATAACTGTGCTTGTGGAGGCAGTGCCTCAGATTGGTGAAGGCTGCTGGCGAGTGCCCACAGACTTCATCTTTCGTTCTGTGGTGTCCCCTGAGTTGGCAGCAGGTACAATACTGTATCTAGACTTGCAAGGTTTGGTGGTTTCTGCGAAAAGGATTGTTGTGATAGGGACTGACCAGGACAGTTGTGTGTGGCTCACAGTGCTTTGATTTGAACACACAGGTAATGAATACAAAATTGTTTGAGGATAAACCAGATGATGGAGAAATAATTCTAGCAATATGTATACCCTGAGAAATAATGGTGCTGCTCTGAAGGGTCCAATACTCCCTGATGGCCCTCACGGCCCCAACCCAGTTCATTGAGGAAGATTTGGAACAGGTACCTGAGAGACTGTTTAACACTAACTCCCATGATGTAGGACTCATGCAGGGGGTGACCCATGTGCATATAACACTGAAACCAGGAGCAGTTCTGCCCCTGAATTAAGCAGTACCCACTCTCCAGGGAGGCGGAAGAGGGAAGTAAAGGTAACATCAATGCCCTACTCTACCAAGGGACAATAGTACCATCCACCTCCCCACGGAACACGGCTATCTACCCTGTGAGAAAGGCAACATGGGGCAATTGGAGAATGATATAGGATTTGCACCCCCTAAATGAAGTGGTACAGCAATAGTTTCCTATAGTTCCTAATCCTGCCACAATTTTTTTTAGTATCCTTAAAGAGGCAACATACTTCATGGTAGTGGACCTCAAGTATGCATTTTTCTCAATACCAATACACCTAGACTCTCGTAAACGTGGTAGGAAGTACGGACTAATTAGATCCCTTCTTCCACTATTACCGCTACATAGTTGCATTGGCTATGTCCATATCCTAATACGATGTTGCCTATGTCCCCACTTAATGTGAAAGCACATGGACATCATGCACAACTGACTAATGCAGGATATCAAACTCCTTTACGAGGATAGTCCTGCTGGATGGTTCCTGGGATGTTTTGGCAGACAAGTGTTGTGTTAGCCGCCATCTTCAGGGCAAAACTGTATAGGACACCTTGGCAGTACAGCATATACAAGTACTAATCAATCAAGGAACCCATTACTATTTTTAGAAAACGGGTCCCCCAATGAATGCACCTAAATCAATATCTCACCTTATTATTTTGATTCCAAATGTGTAAAACGCTGGGACACCTGTTAGTAGCCTCTGGACTCGGAAAAAGAGAAGCTCTTTGAATTAAATGTGTGCCTCACTTCCTGTAATGTAGCAGAGAGAGATGTACAATGATGATCATACTACAGCCTGTGGTTGCAGAGTACTTTCTTGCCTAAGCATGTGTATGCATTTAAAAACACAAGTGTCAACATGACACTTACTGCATTGTGTAGACAGGTTAGCTTGTTTTTAGGCATAAGTCATAGTAAGTCCATCTTTCACTCGCTGCTTGGGGTTATCGAAAAACCATGCCCCTAGCTACATGTTGTCATTACATGTACCCCTGCGGGTGATTAAGTTGTGTTTCACTAAAAGAGTGGGAACAAAAGGAGTGGAAAAACATTGTTAAAAAGAGCATCAGCACTGTCACAGACCTCAGTTGTAGTTTGCTGAAAAGAAGCTGCAAGCTAGCTGGATAGTTATAATTACCTGCCTCTTGGCTGAATATTAGTCATAAGGTTGTAATATTGTGTGTTGTGCTGGCGGTTTTGCAGGCTCTGAAAAACTGATGCCTTATGGGTGTACTAAGGGCTCGATTAACAGGATGCTAGACCTCCCATGATTGCATTCCAGTGGTCGGCATTATTTGGGTACCATCTTGGAGTAAGTAAAAAATGCATTGTCTGCTATAATGAACCCATTTTAGTGGTTTGTCACATAGGGACTGGCACTTTCCCTAGCGTGATCTGAAATTCACCGGATTTACTTGCGACCATAGTGGGGCATACATGGGTTCTCCTTGAGGGCAAATATCATGCAAATTAGTGCCTAATGAAAGATCAGTTCCTCATTTAAACCTGTTATGTGTGTACGAAGTTTAAATATCCACCATCTCTCCTTGTGATCAAGGGTTGCAGCAAAGTTGGTACATGTAGTCACCTTGTCCAACACCCACCATAAGATGTCTTCCTGTGAGTGTTGTAACTCCACAAAGTGTGATACCATTGGAGCATCCAATTTACAACATCTGATCTGGGATTTATGTTCCAAAATCCTCTTATGGACCGGTCTACTGGTTTTCCCGACATACTTCTTGCCACACAGGCATTGTATGTAACATATGACGTGAGGTGTCTTACAATTGGAGAAATGTCGGAGTTCCCATATTTTGCCATCAATCTCAAACTCGCAGATCTTCTGAGTACATGGGCAAGCTGAACAGTTCCCACAGGGGTGGTGGCCTACCACTGGGCAAGGATCCATAGGGTTTCTTTGACAGGTTTCTTGGTAAATAATGAATGCACCAAGTAATCCCGTAAATTCTTGGATCTTTTTAACACCATCCCTGGGAAGGGTTCAAATGTTAGTTCCAACCTCACCAATGGCCAAAATCTTTTTATAATCTTCTGAAGGTTCAGTGTGTCTGGATAGTATGTAGGGACACAGGTTATTCTGTCATCTTCAGAAGCACGGTCGCGTGGTTCTAATAATATTTCACGCAGGGTATATCTGGCCCTTTTGTAGGAGTGGGACATCAGTTTCTTCGGGTATCCCCGACCTTGTAAGCGGGCACTAAGTTGGTCTGCATGCTCATAGAACCCCTCGAGAGAGAGGGGAACAATTTCTCCTGACCCTTAGAAAGTTACTATATGGCAAGCTCTGTTTTAAATGTAGAGGATGATAACTGCTAAAGTGCAGCAGAGTATTTCGGTCAGTTTCCTTCCTATATAGAGTACAGGTTAATTTCCCCTGAGAGTGACTGATGGATAGGTCAAAAAAGTTGATTTCAGTGCTACTCACTGTTGCTGCGAACTGAATGAGAGTACATCTACTGTTAAGCCAAAGTAAAAAGGCAGACAGCTCATCACTCGTACCACTCTAGATGAAGATCACATCATCAATGTACCTGCGATATTTGTGAATATGTATGGCGTATGGTACCCCTGGGGACAAAATGTAGAGCCCCTCATACCATGCCATGTAAGTAATTGCCATGACTGGTGCGAACGCTGCACCCATCACTGTCCTGTTGGTAAAAGGTGTAATCAAAACTAAAGTAATTCTGGGTGAGTGCTATCATCATCAAGTCCACAATATGCAAGTTATGAGCAGCAATAGCTTCACTGATACAATGAATGGCCTGTTCTTGTGGAATATTGGTGTACAGAGCTTTTCTGTCTAGGGTGGCAAGAAGCTCCTTCATGGGATCAAATTCTTCACCCTCATTGCGTTGTATGGCTGCAGTGGAGTCCCATAATTAGGAATGGCAGCTAATACTCAGTGGTTTGAGAAACTAATCCACAAACGTGCTAATTGGCTTCAAGATGGAACCACATCCGAAAATAATGGGGCCTCCAGGTGGTGTAACTACTCCATGCAAATTTGGGAAATATCCAGGTGTCCAGCACGATCATCCACTATGTGGACGACCTGCTGGTGTGCAGCGACAGTGAGTAACGCTGCAGACAAGATTCTACTACACTTCTGCAGCTCCTGGCCCGCAAGGAGTACAAGGTTGACAAAGCCAAACTTCAGTACTGTCTACAGGAAGTGTTGTACCTAGGGCAGTTGATATCAGCAAGTGGCAAAAAAAGAATACCAGACCGCATTGCCTCTGTGCGTGCCATCCCACAGCCCATGACAGAGAAAGAAATGCAAAAGTTCCTAGGGTTGTGTAATTACTGCAGGGCATGGATACTTTACTATGCGTCAAACACCAGGCCTCTTTTACAGGGCCTCAAAGAGGCACATAAGATTGACAATAAAATTGTGTAGACTGAGGAGATGTTACAAAACTTCAATGACCTCAAGGAGGTGATTTGAACTGCCCCTGTGTTAGACACCCCGGATTACACACAGGAATTCTACTTAATTTCACACTCGACCGGGTCAGCTCATGACTCCTGTGTTGACTCAGAAAAGCACTATGGCCCACAAGCCATTAGCTTATTACAACAGCATGCTAGACTCTGTGATGCAGGGTCAGTTTGCATGCAAACAGGCTCTAGCTGCAGCAACGTTTGCAATTGAGAAAAGCTCCACTATTGTAATGGGTTGCTCCATTATACTCTACCTTGCACATGGCGTCTTTGCAATTCTAGAAAGGTCAAAATTTACTTTAACTACCCAGAGGGCATCTGCATATGAGATTATTCTCTCCAGCCCCAACATTCATATTGTACGGTCCAAAACAGTAAATTCTACCACGTTTATAACCGAAATGTGCCCCAATGATTATCTGGCCAGACATGACTGTGTGAAGTATGAGGAGTAGGAAGATGACATTCCCAGAGCTAGTGACAGTCCACTCGGGGGAGGGCAACTATTGACAAGGACACAGGCCTGAGACGTACTGGCGCAGTAGTGGTACACCTAGTAGATGGTGAATATGAGACATTGATTAAAAAAAGGCTACCTATGCATTATTCGGCTCAAGTAGCAGAGCTCATAGCGCTTATTGAAGTGCTGCAAGCATTGCAGGGGTGTCAGGTGACCACTTATTCTGATTCTGTATACGTCACTACAACAGTGCATGCCAGTCTCTCACGATAGAAAAGGAGGGGCTTTAGGAGGGCAGACTGGTCCCCAGTACAGCATGTCACGTTATTGGGCAGACACATTTTTGCACTATAACAACCTTGTGTAGTGGTGGTAATCAAATGTGCCGCCCACACTAACAACACTGATGAGGTGTCACTCAGAAATGCTGCTGCAGACACAGCAGACAAAATTGCAGCATATCTCGAGTACCTACACCAGCTGAATATGTAACACCTACCACAGAACAGCCACCTGTTTCATACAATTTTATTTTAATTTTACTTTTTTTAGTTTATTTACAAACTTTTACAAACAAAACACAACTCTCACAACAGTCTTCCTACTTCCTTCCTCCTTCCTCAAACATCAGTCCAATACATCATCGTTCTTATCATTCCAACAACATGACAAAAAAGTTCAACTGTAGAAAAATGTAATAAAACAAAGATATTAGCACTGCTCATCACAATCAATAAAGCCATCATTGGAACGTCATCACTACCGCCCAATTACCAATATTTTGTCAAGGTAATCAATAACTGCACAAGTCAGTCTATAATTATTTCCTGACAGCAACTTAGACCACCAATCTCCATGTTTCCGTTTGCCGGAGCAAATATGCCTAGAGCCAATGTTCTTTCAGTTTTGAGATCCAGGCATTCAGCGACCAAATGCCACATCGATTCTACTTGTTGATTGCAAAAACGACAACAGTTGTTTACAGTATTCGGATCTTGCCTCAGGAAAAGCATCTCTCTGGTCGCTAATTGGTTTTAGCGCTACCGCAGAAACTGGTCACGATGGTACCTTGAAGGGAATAATTGTAAATTTCTTGGAATTTCATTCACAGCACACACTTCTCCAATTTGTTGTAGGCTGGATTTTAAGTTCAATCTATTCTCGAGTCGCAATCCAATCACATTGTTTCACCTTTTTCTTCACAGCGCATAGATTGTTAATTAGGAGTTCAAGAGAAGCACCCAAATGCTCCAAATGCTGCAGAATATTTATCGACCACTCTTTTAACAACCGCTCATAGGGTTTAGATGATACCTTTAATATTGCATATGGTAGAGCAGAGTTTAACGTAGCCATTTTTCTAAAAAGAAGGAAGGATTTCCATATGATCACTGACCCAAGAGACTGGAGCCCCAACTCATATCGCAGTTATTGAGACATTTTGTGGCAGTCGTAAAACTTTTCTCCAATACCGTCCCTCAAGCCGATTCCATAAGACATTATTTATGTTGAATCCAGCTTCGGATCCGAACGTGATAGCACCGACCACTGGCGATAGAATAGAATTGCTGACATAAGGGTAAATTTGCCAAATTCTCGAAGTAGTTTGGCCCCTTGTAGTGCTATATTAGTCATTTTAGATTTCAAGTCTTCAATCCATGCTCATTCTCTTATTGAGACATTGAATAAGATTCCAAGGTATTTGATTTCTTCAGTTCTTTCCATTTGTTTTCCTGCTGTGAACCATCTAAAATGTCTGCTTCTGTTGCCCAGCTTAGAACCAAAAGTGACGATCCTAGATTTCTCAACATTGATCTCCATACTGTTGATCTCCAAGTATGCTTCCAATTTCTATACTAAATGTTGTAAACCAATTTGTGTAGTCTCCACCAGTACATCATCATCTCCATAGGTTACCCAGCTGATGTGGTGACCATTAATTTTTGGTGGAAAGCTGTGACATTTCACAAGTGCATCAGGCAAGTCTGCAACATTTTATTTATTTTATTTTTATTTATTTGTTTGTAAGGCGCCGAAAACCTGTAGGCATCAGGGTGCCACATAGAGACGTTAAATTACACATAACATTTGACTATGTAATGGACAGAACACGAGACACTTGGGATGCCAAGACACAGAGAAGGACAAATACTACTCAGGGATGTGTGGTTCATTTCAATAGGAAGGTTTTTAATTGGTTTTGGAATCTGAGGAGGTTTGATTCAGATCTCAAGCCCAATGGCAGTTTATTCCATTGCTGAGCTGATCGATTGGGGAAGGCTTTACCTAACCCATTTGTTTTCCTATGAAGGTTTGTTGTAACAAGTCCTTGCGTCTCGGATCTAAGGTTACAGGTTGGGGTGTAGCCCACAATCTTGGACTTCACGTACACCGGGGCTTTACCGTATAGGCACTTGTGCATGATTGTTAAAGATTTTAAGATTACACGGTCTTCCACCCTAAGCCAGTGCAATTCCTTTCATGCCTCACTGATATGGTCACTTTTTGCTTTCCGCTTAATTATCCGGACAGCGTGTTTCTGAATATGCTGGAGTTTTGTCAGGGATTGTTTACTGGCCCCCAGAAGCAGGGCATTACCATAGTCCAATCTAGATAAAATAGTCGCTCTGTCAATGGTAGCACAGTTATCTTCACTCAGAACAGGTCTGATGGCTTTTAGCAGTCTTAAGAAGTATGAGCAATTTTTGTTGACGTTGAATATATAATTTGAAGATTAAGGCTGCCAACGGGCAGCCTTGCTTAACTCCTCGTTTGGTGGCAATGCTTTCTGACAATTCCCCCGCAGCATTTATGCTTACTTTGATCAAACTTTTTGAATGCAGTTGAATGAGAATTTGCAGTAGGTCTGGGGGACATTTCCATTTTTCTAGTTTTTGCCACAAAGTCGTTCGATTTACCCTGTTGAAGGCCTGCCGCAAATCGACAAAAGCCAAAAAGAGGTTTTTGGTTTTTTTCATTGCTTCTAATTTTAGCAAATTTAGCAGTGCAAGATTCAATTTCACACCTACACCTCTGGTAAACCCGGTCTGTCCATCGTCGATTATTTTGGCCTCAGTTGCCTAGTTAGCTAGGTTTTTTTTGCAAGAAAGATGCAAAGATTTTTCCAATCACATCTAACAAGGCAATCCGACGGTAGTTGGATGGATTAGCCCTATCCCTTTATTGAATATGGACACAACTACAGCTGATTGCCATGAAGATTGGATTGTTTTCATCTCAGTAATTTTCTAATGAATATGGCTCATTCAACCTTATTCTTTTTGAACTCCAGATTCATCAGGCCATCTGGCCCTGCTGCACCAGCATTTTTTTGCTTAACAATCACCTCCTCAATATCGGTTTTGCTATAATTAAAGTTCCAGGTGGCATTTCATTCTAAAGTGTGCACTAGATTCTGGGAATTGAGAGCTTTAAAGACCTTTGAACTGTCATATTTGCCGTCTGATTTTAGAGATCCGGCATTTATTATGGCCCAGGTATCTCTACTCTTCCAAGCACATATTGTTTTTAGCCTTAATTAAGCTTGTTCTTGGTCATGGACATATTCAAAGGAGATTAGCCAATTACTGTATTGTTGTCATTTTTTTTTCTCCAGGAACACAGCTAACAAACAACTTTTCTTAAGTAGCTTCAAACCAACTTGCAGTTTTTTCTTCTCCTTTATTTTCAGGCTAAATGGGAATTTATGTTTTTGAAGGTCTACCCTAAATCCACTCTTTGTTGTTATAAATTGGGTTAACAGTGGAGTATATTCAGCAGATCCTACCCCATCTGAGTACATATTGTCAAATTTTGATGTTAACTCAATTATCTGTCTAGGCTTCAATTGTAATCGATGTTGGTCCAGATTTATCCCATGTTCCGCTGTGTAACATTTACTTGTTGGTATTTCCTTCATCACCCAGAACATGTTTACAGCGTCATGATCTCAATTCTTCAAGTTATGGATGTTCAATCTTGTGATTCTCAGGCAAAACTCGCGTGAAGCCCAGATGTAGCCTAGAGTCTTATGGGAATTTTCCCTATGCCAGGTGGGACATGCTGGTATGTCTCCAATTGTTTGCCTGTTGAGCATGTCACAATTTCTGTTTGTTAATTCATCGAGCCATCGTTGCCCTCGGCAGGCTTTAGGGTCTTGATTTTGCTGTTTGATATTTCCCTGTGCGTCAACCCATGAATAATTCAGGTCGCCACATATAATGACAAAGACATTCCTATATTCAAACATAAATTTGTTGATTAATCTTGTTACTGATTTTATGAATTCATTAGACAAAATCTTAGCCGGGTTCCTATATACATTTACCACCATTAGATGCTCCACAGGACTCAACCATCAGGCTGTATTTGAATAATGGTTCCTTGGACAAATCAGTTTCGGGAAAGACGACTTCACAACCAACCATCCTGGTGTATTTTTAACCAATGTTAATAGCCCAGAGAAAGGACGTCCAGACGTATTTTTTAGTGCTTGATTTAAAAATAGAGTATAACCTTTGCACACTGGTGTTGTTCTCATCCACGTTTCTTGCAGACAAATCAAGGTGTGATTTCCCTTTTGTTATTCATGTTCTTGGAATAAGTGGAAGAATCCTCTCGTATTCCATGAAATTAGGGAACATTCCTTAAATTGAGATGACGAGGATAGCTAATGGCGATTCTTGATGGATCCACTTTCAGCTATGTAGTGAGAATTTCTTTCCTGATGTCTTCTCAATGGCACGCGGACCTCCCTTCCTCTCTCAAAATGTGCTTGCAAGGACTGTCATCTGAATTCATTAGCTGAAGACTGCCTGGCTCTAGGAGACCTTTCTACAGGCGTTTTCCTTAGAGTTGTTTTACCTGAGTTAGAGTAGTCACTTATTTATTTCGTAACCAAATGTTAATAACTTATTTTTAGCACCTCTAAGAGTGTTTGCTACCAGATGGGAATGAACATGTAGCAATACCCAATCCGAACGTTGTTCTGACATATACTCAACTATATCAATGTCATCTGACTTGATTATCCTCAGGGCTGGCACACAGTTTAACCATTTCTTTATGGTCCTTCTATTCAAATTTACATCATTTCTGTCTCGTAGCACGTATACCAGTTGGAGTTTTTTAAAAAAATATTCCTAAAGCCCTTGCTTCGGCCTGGCAACTCGTGCTGTTTACTCGACCCAGTTTTTTCTGCCTGAGAAGCAGTGTATTTGGGATTTAATTTTGATCCAGCATTTGCAGGACGCTTCACCCCTTGTTCATTTTGAATTTTTGCTTTAGGGATAGTTGGAGCTGTCTCCTCAGTAGTTCTATTATCCAATTCTCGTTTGGCTACTTTAAGTCTTCTGCCAAAGGGAGAATTGATTTCACTACCTTGGAGACTTCCATTTACATTCACACTCCTAGGGCTCTTTGGAACCCCTCCATTCGGAAATATTTCTGTTATAGATGCTTCTTCATCATTGTTAATCGGATAGGTAGAAAGGTTTGCTAGGTACTCGGAGGTGAACAATTCCCTTTCATCCAACTCTTCAACTTCGATTCGCAAGTATTTATTCAGATGGATTTTCATGTCTGAAGCCCTATCTGAAGCGCTATCTATCACATCTTCACTTTGACTTTGGATGTTAGTATTGGCAATTGAGGGCTTAGAGCCTGCATGTTTAAGCATTGTAATTGGTGGTGGTGGTGTTAAATTCCTTACGAACTTCTTTTCTCTATTAAACTTAAGCTTAAGCTTTGGCCGCTGAAGTTTTTGTTGCCTCTTAATCTTAGTTTGGCGTCACTTTGCCCTGTCAGAGCTTTTTTGGGATCAGTAAACATCTCAAAAGTAGCAGTGTTATCGACTGCTGGTAGCCCTGCTACAGAATTTGTGACTGACTGGCTTCCTTTTACTTCCAAACTTGTTATGTTTGAATTTCAAGGAGCCGCTGTATCATATGGTATTGAGAATGGGTTGCCAATTTTTTACCTGCTCAGCAGTGCTGTTTATAGATTTCGAGGTCTTCAAGACATTTGAGTTATTAACTACTTGGGTAGCTTTCGGGAATGTTGCATCTCGGGGATTACAGTTTTCAGACCTCAATATTTCTTTAGACATTTGCAGGATGGTTGTGTATCTCAATTCCAGTCACCACTGCAGGCAACGTTGCAGATTGAGTGTTGCTTGTTGGAATTAGGATGATCTCAGGGATCTTTTGACCTTCACACCTACAACATCACACACTGGACACTAACTTGTGTACGTTATGTCTCATCCATTTTGAACAATCCAAGACAGCTTCCATCAGCTCTGTTTTTGGGTTGTTTCGTTCCTCGCAATGTCACTTAATCACAGTTGCCATTTCAACAAGGTTTCGGCCTCATGGCCAAGCCTCTTGTGGGTGTGAACAGATAGGGCTTCTAATGCGTTGACCTTGGTGTTTATCACTGCTAACAGTGATTTCTGATCTTTCATAGCGTCAAGTAGGGATTCATATAATTTGACAAACTGTGTCAGCGCAGTAGATGTAGCAGCCATCACATTGTTGTGAATTTGTAGGCCAGCAGCCACTGACAAATGATGTTTGTTAGCTAACTCCTTTTCAGCATCAAGTTCAAGTGATTTTTTAAGGGGCTGGTCTGCATTTCCAATTGACATGTCATCATGTAACTGATCAATATTTTTCACAGTTCCATCTCTTGTGACGTATGACTTTGTTTTTACATTCATTTTTCGTTCATACTCGGGGTCAATGTCATTATTCCAACTTTCGGAGTACTAGTTAATTCCGCTGGTACTCGTGTAAAGTTTGTGGTGTTTGTATTTCTTATTTCAGGTTGAAATCTTGGGGGAACTGTCAAAAGGAACAATGACAAACTTCTCCAATGTCAACATCATCATTTCACTCGGAGACCGTATAGCTAGGCACCCGGACCGCGATTTAAAGGAGCGTACCTTTTATTCGTTGGGCAGCACCGCATCTGGTTTCATCCCTGGACAGTGCAGTAACTCACACCTTCTTCCACGACGAGAGTTTCTCTTCCTCTGCTGGATCTCCCAAACTGCAGGAACTGCCAGGAACAACCGCCACCGCAGGAGCCTCTTCTACATTTCAAGGTACTTTGTTCCGCCAAGCCTCCCTTTTCGCGTAGTAGTACTAAAGGTGTTTTAAATCCTTTACCTACCTGTTGGGTTGGCAGCCCCTATCCTCTAACATTGTCTTTCACCTTCTGCATCCACCTTTTTCGAATCGTTAACCAAAGACTTGACTGCAGCTACAAGAACTGTTTGCTCCTGGGCCCTTTGCTCTGTACCACTGACTCTGGCACAGGCCTATTGACACTGGCTAAATTTGTTAGAACTGCCTTCTCTAGATTGCTTCTCAACAAGAACTGTGTTGGTGCACCTACTTCTTATAACCACCTTCTTCTTCCCACTTTTAAGACTTGTGAAGTGCCATTTTGCTCAGTTTTCATTTAAGTATTATACATGCTAAAGTACTGCCTTGCCTAAACTTGTTCACAAACGTATGGAAAGTGTTGCTAGGGTGTGTAAGAAGATATTCCTGTATAACTTGTGCTTTCCCTCCCTTGTGAGAAATTGCTAGAGTGCCATTTGTGTTTGGTTTTCACTGTGCAGTTTTGCTCAGTTTTCACTCTTACTCAAACTTGTCTACAATTTAACTAGGGAGTTGTGTATACTTTTCTTGACTGATTGTAACTTGCTTTAATAACTGTGATTAATGTGTTAACTTATAAGTGTGTAAAATAAATATATACATATATTCTTTTTAATACAAAGCTTTGGTCAGTGTTTCCTTGTGCCATAGTATTATAGCGCTATTGTGTAAACCCTGAATACTGCTCATCTCCCTCTTGAGATAAGTCTGACTGCTTAGCCACAGCTACCAACTAAATCTTTGTGGTACAGACTGATACCAAAGGAGATTTATTGCTCATACCTGTAGTCTTAATCTTATGTAGTGCTCTCTAAGGAAACTGCATAGGATTCTGCCTAACACTGATCAAAGGACATACCTGGCACCACTGCTGCTGCAGCAACTAATTCCTCGCCCGCACAACCGCTGTTGCCAGGAGATCTCATATACATGCAGGGCTTTTTCCGCAAGTGGAACAGCCCCAGTTTCCATGGACCATATGAGATAGTGTGCTCTACTCCTCTAGCGGTTAAGGTGAAGAAGCTATGCTATTGGATGACCTATCGGATGTTCGGAGAGCACCCCTGGCCATTACCCCATTACCCTAAAAGACTGATACCTTATACCTACCTCATTTCCCTTTATACTACCAGCATACCAATATCACTTGGCCCCCACCCATGCACACGCACGGCTGCTATAAACATTACATTTGCATAGGAGGCGCTTTCTTGCGCTCTCCCAAACTTTATCTCTCTCCCTCTTTCTGTCTCTCTTTTTCTCTCTCCCTCCCTCACCCTCCTTCTTTCTCTCTCTTTTTTGTGCATTATATTTTGCTTTTCAGATAGCGAAGACAATGGAACCAGCACTCTCTAACCACTCGTTATAATTCAGAAAATATTCTAATTTTAGTGTTATATCTAGATTTTCATATTCATACATGTGTGCTATGCATTTTATTGTGGGACTATTTTCAATTTCAATGTATGTTTTAGGGATTTATTTAGGAGCTTCTTTTATATTGGGGACATATAAAAGAGGGGGTGGGTGCAAGCATTATAACTCCACTGTATATAATTGGTCAAATGCATACACAACTGAAACTGGATCCCTAATGTATAACTCCAAGCATCAACACAACAACAATTATGTTCATGATACAAATGCATCCACTTGCACTGGACTGTTAGAATATATTACTAGGTTCCTATTGATTTCAAGGTTCCCCAATGCTTTGCATAACACATGCTTTACTGATGTAAATAGTATTAGTAATGTTATTAATGGATATATAGGCATGGACCCAAACGTAAAAAGAAGCAAGCACTGAGGGCGAAATACAAAGACTACCATGGCTTGGTCTCAATGCCATAGAAGATGTGCATCACCCAGAATTGTCCAACAGTTGGTACATGGACATGAGTTCGGTGGGGAGAGGCAAAGTGAATGGCAGCTGCTATGTGTGTTCGTTGATACCACATGCGTCATGGGAACCCTAGGTCCTAGTGTCACAAGAAGTGCTAATGCTAGCGGCTCAATGCCTAATACATTTTATGCTATGTAGGTTTAAGGGCACCTTCCAGGCACACAATGTGAGAGTCAAAGTTATTGATCCAGATGCAACACAAACCTGAAAAGCATTCAATGCCTAAACAGACCATACCTGGTGATACAAGGACTTAAGAAATACGTGAACAACAAATGGCAGGAAACCACAATTAGTTGCATGGCAGATGGTCTCATAGGATACTAAGAAGGGGTTCTGGCCCGAGTGGAAGCAGCATGTGCACCGTTCTGGACTGAACATATCACAAAACTAATTTGGATTGAAGCAATAGAGAAAGCAGTGAAGGTGCAAAGAGAAGAAACATATCAACTTTGCTTTTAATTGCCAGAACTATCTCTGTAGGGGCCAACGAACATTACAACAAGACTTTGCTCATTCCTGATCGCAAGAAAGGCACAGCAGCAGTGATGGATTACTACTGGGTGTGCGACCAACAAACGTACCTGCACCTCCCACCATCATGGAAGGACCATTTTTCACTAGCAACACTGCACTCAGCTCTACTTGTGATCCCAGAAGAACATTTGCAAGGGGGGCCAACAACAGCTTGTGCCCCAACCACCTTTCCAACTTCTGAAGAACAAACAAGAAACCTGTTGCCAGCACCAGAGTCCCAAATCTTCCCTGTAAAAGAGAACAGTGACAACTTACGGCGGAGGAAAAGAGCTAACTACCTGTCCAAAGACTCATCAGACCTGCTCAATGAAATACCTGATGAATATAGACTTTTCAGGAAGGCAGAGACTTTCTTCAACTCAATGTTACTACATGGTGTGCAAGCAGCAGCCAATGCCAAATGGCTGCAGATGGTACGCTGGGAGCTGATACAGCTGGCAAATGATACTGAACAAGGGTTCCACGTTATAAAGGTGGAATTGCGTGCCCTGGGGATGATGACCATGCAGAACCGGTACATCCTCGAACTGCTTACGGCAATGGAAGGAGGCATTTGCAAAAAGATTGGGGATTCCTGCTGCACCTTCATACCTCCCGAAGATTCAGAAAACGTGCTCCCTCTCACGTATAATAGGAGCTGTACACAACCTAGGAGGGCACATGAAGAAGGCAGCTGGAATACAGAGTGAGGACTGGTTTGATACTATTTTTTCCTGTGCCCCATCCTCTGTGGGGGCAATAGTGAAGATGCAGGTGCCGGTCATCGTCTTCGTATTGGTCATCTTCTGCACCTGCCAAATTGGTATCTGATGCTGTGCCAAAGCAGTGCCCAATAGCGCAATGATGATGGTTTCAATTGGGGTAACATCCAAAGCACCTTGCGGTACCACAGAGAGCGGTACCCAGACAGACGACCCAAATAAGCCCTGCATGATACAGATTAAACATTGCTTACATCCCTCTGGTACAATCACCCACCTGACCCCGAAAACTACACTGACCCCTGGGTTGATTTAGCTGGGGACAGGGGATTTATTTAAATAACATGTACCCCTGAGGAGTATGCCCAGTCTGGAGCTAGTTTACGGGATGTTTGCAAAGCATGGAATCCAACTGACAGGTCACCACCATATCCGGAAGCTGAACGGCTGGAAAGGGTGTGGAGAGGGGATGAGAATATATATTGGAATTTAGGTGCCAATGACACTGTTGGGGAGTTCGTAAATTTGGGATTAACGAAAGGGGGGAATGTTGGGAAGGAGGGCCCCCCCCCCCAGTCAGTACCAAGTGAGAAATAAATGCTAGAGAGCACATCCGGGGGAGCAGGTGGGAGAGTGGTGCATGATAGCCTTAGTGCATGCATTAGAGGCAATATAGTAGATGCGGGTGTGAATGCCATCTTAGCTAATGGGAGCCCTCTTGGAACTTAGGCCTAAGCGCAGTGAACAGCATCATATGTGTTAGTATTAGATCCACTGCATGAACACGGACACCCACCCTGGGCAGGTTTCAGAGATCCATAAAACCCTCCATTGTCAAGTTACATGCCCTCTCTCCCTAGGAAGAATGTGCTCTGCAAGGTCATGAGAAGGGAGCACAGTGCCTCTTGGCAGTACCATCCCAAGGAACCGATAGCAAGGCCCTCCTGCCCCCAACGATCCCCACATAAAAAATACAGCTTTGCAATACTTTCATCCCAAGACCCCTGCATGCCACAGTACTATCCAGACCCAGACCACCGGCCATAAACCTTTTACACCCCTCGATTGATCACTAAGATCAGAAGGCAAAGCTATTGCGCCTTCACAAATTGGTCACATGGTTTGTGCAGCGAGGTGGTGTCAAATTATAGCCTAAAACAAAGGTGGAGGACCTTGGGAGTTGCTGATCTGCCTGGGAGTGAGTGGAGCATGTGAGTTAGTGTGACTTCGGCTCTCCCCCGGGCTCATCTCTGTATCTCCCAGGTGCATTGTTACAATGATAAAATAAAATTGTTTTCCTAAGTACCTAATTAATTGTTAGGCCAGCCTCACCGCGGATGATGAGCCCAGCAACACCCACGTGGACAAAGATGGACAGATGAAGACAGACCAATGGCCTGACATCTCATAGCGAGCAGGCCGGACATGTATAGGGCTCTTCTAATTACTGTTGTAAAATTGTACTGTATGTGATTACATCATCAGTGACGTTGTTTGTGCTTATAATGTGCTGCACATGCTTACAGAGCTCAGAAAGTTCGGCGGCAGCAGAGTTGATTTTGTATTTTGTAGAAATAAACACTATCTTGCAAGCAGTCTTTTTGGGCCTTCTTCCCTAGCAGGTTGTATTTTTCCTGGGGTGAGCGTGCAGGGGAGTGCCTTCAGAACCTTAAAAAGTTTTTTAAAAAATGATCCAGGGTTTCTGATAAAGAAAAGAATAGGAAGCGAAAGCAGTGCTACAAAAACTGTCTCATCTCATTTAAAAGCCAAAGACTACAGCACGAGGCAGAGTTGATGCTGAAAGCTATTTGCAAGAAACCTCTGGGAATTAATTAACAACAATGAAACTTCTCAGGAGGAATTTTGATCAAATTCTGTATCGGAGGACCAATGGGCTAATCGTTTTACAGCTCTTTTTGCTTCGATGAAATATGTCAAAGAGAAAGAAGACCCAGTGGGGAATGGGCCTGGTCCATTGGTTTTGGCAAGGAAGATATAGAACTTCTAATTACAGAGTTGAGCTTCTCGCGGGCTCCAAGCCCAGCTGGGCTTACAAATAGTTTGCTCAAAGAAGGCTCCAGCTCTATGGACGCAATTTAGCTATATATTGTTCCGACAGGTACTGCAAGAGAGGTGCCTACTTCCTGGAAGACAGCCAAATAATACCCATATTTAAAAAGGGCGATAAGGAGGATGCAAAAAACTACCACCCTATTACCCTTTTGGACATTCTAGGTAAGTTACTTGCTTTGGTGCTTTTGCATCAGTTGATTTCTTGGGCAACTACAGCTGGTCGCTTTGATCCCCGCCAAGCGGGGTTCGTTAAAGGGGCGGGAACCAATCGAAACTATTTTCCTGATAAACATGTTAAAACTTCGAGCTATCAAACACGGGACTTGAATTTCTCTAGCGTTCCTAGATTTAGAACAGGCTTTTGATAGCGGAAACAGGAAACGACTATGGGGAAAGCTAGATAGATGGAAATGCCCCAAAGACCTACTGCTTGCGATAAAGGCCCTGTATTCCTCAACGTCAATGCAGGTCACCAAAGGACTTTTTGCTAAAACAATTTACATATTCAGGGTGCTGAATCAGGGAAGCCCCTTGGCACCTGCTCTATTTCATCTCTATTTAGCTGTAGCCAGGAGTTGGTTACTGCCTTCCCTCCAAAAATAAATGGTAGGCCCGTGCTCTGAATGCTCTATGCAGACGATTTGGTCCTTATGGACCAAACACCCATAGGTTTACAGCGCAAGACTATATGGTGGGAAATGACTTAAGGATAAATGTTAAGAAGTCAAAGATATTGATTTTGACATCAATTAAAGGTAAACAGAAATGCACGTTTAACTGGCATGTAGGGCAGGAGATCTTGGAACGTGTGACTCTATTGTTTCTTTGGGGGTCCGAATAAACCAAAGCATAAGTGACAGTCCTTGGGCTTTAAAACTCAGATCTAGAGCTGAAGCTCTGGCAGCCCATGGTTGGCGCTACATCTGTGGTACCGAAAATTCCCCGTCTTACTGGTCTTGGCCTTTTACAAACAGAAGGTTACCCCAATATTGTCCCATGGGGCAGAGGCCATTTTAAATCTTCCATGGCAGATTTGGCAAGTCCTCTAGGGTATTTTTTGGAAGAGAGTACTCAGTTTACCTAAGGGGCTCCCATTGGCATTTATCAATCGTTATATTCATTGGTCCCCTGGAAGACACTGGGTTTGCTTTGGAAGTGCCTTTTGATGACTCTACCACCTCCCCTGGAAATGTTGAGCTCTGTAAACAATAGGGACTTGGATTGGTCGTTCGATACTTGGAGTGGTAAGTGTATGGACTATTTGATTAGTCTATGAAGTTCAGCTGACCTCTTGGTATCGAATCCTGACGTCGTGAAAAGCATTGTTGCCAAGATTGATCAATAAGCAAGAGAAATGAATGTCATATACAATGGCGAAGAACTTCAATTATGAACCCAGACTGGCCAAATACACTCCCTGAATACCTAACCAAGTTCCAGAGGTTCTAGCATCAGACTCAATTTATACATTTGAAATTGAATATGTATCCTACTAAAGAGGTGCTAACAACATGCAATCAGATTGGGAAAGACCATCTTGTTTGTAGGTTTTGCTCAAAGGCAGGAGTAATTGAAAAGCAGAAACATTTAATTGTGTCGTGTTCAGGTTTGACAACGTTACGAACACAGTATCTGGGTGATCATATCAGCAATACTAAAACACTTTTGGCTGACAATTGGTGGAATATGCTCTCAACGGGGGAAACACTATTGTTTGATCTTTCCTGTGACTACGTTTTTAGATTCATTGTTTTAACTTGTAATAGGGATCCTGATGGCCACTTGTGATTCTAATTTTGGGGGAATTCTGGGAAATGTATAGAATCATTGTTTTTTAGGATTTTTAAATGGAATTGTATGAGTGATATTCGTAAGGATTTTGATGATGAAACTCCTCATTATTTATATGTATCCATTTGTCTGATCTTTTTTTGGAAATATGAAAGGTTTGAAATACACCAAACAATAAAAAAAGAAATTCGTCTGTGTTCTTGCAATAAAGGAGATTTACGCAAAACAAAAGAGGTGATGGCTGGAAGGTTTGGAATTATTCCTAACCTCTGGCATTGCTCTGGGCAACCCTCCAGACCATCTTCTTTGACTTCCAAGCCATTACAAAAGGTGACAGAGCGTATGCAAATCAGGCCTGTCCAGCCCAAACTGCTTAATCACATCCCTTTTTGCACGAGACCACAAGCATCCCCAAACATGTTTCGGCCTTGTTGGGCCTCATCAGTGAGGAGCAGCTTGGGTCTCTAGGCCCAGCAGGCACGGGACCCAGGTCTGGACATAACCGTCCCACTCGGGATGACAATAGCAAAACAAAAGAGGTGATGGCTGGGTTTGGAATTAATCCTAATCTCTGGCATTTCTCTGGGCGGTTCTAATGTTCATTCTTTTGCCACTTTGTTTTCGCAGCACTTTTTGCAGAACATTTTTTTACTGAAAAAAATTATCAAATTCTTTTTTATTGGTGGGGGGGTGACGCCACACAATCCCCTTCCCCTTTATGTATTTCCTATACACCACCCCACCCTACCCCTTATATGCCCCCCCCATATTTTGCAAACATTTTTCGGCAAAAAAATGTCAGCACAAAGTGCAGCAAAAAAAAAAACAACAGAGGATGAATGAATGTCGTACCCTCTGGGCAACTTGCCAGACCCTTGTTCTTTGCCTGCCAAGCCATTACAAAAGGAGAAAGACCATATGCAAATCAGGCTTGGTCCCACCACAAAATGGGCAGTCCAGCCCAAACGGCTTGGTCACATCACTTTTGCACACCGCCAAACATGTTTCGGCCTCCTTTGGCCTCATCAGTGAGGAGTAACTTCCGTCTCTAGGCCCAGCAAGTACGGGCCTACGTCTGGGCATACCATCAGTTTTTTGGTTTCCGTTTGTCTCCCCATGTGAGAGAGGATATGCCCAGTCGTGGCTCCCTTGCTTGCTGCGCCATAGAAAACCAAGCTGCACCTAACTGAGGAGGCCCAATAAGGGCGAAACATGTTTGGGGTTGCTTGTGTTTCCCTGCAGAGCGCACCTGGCCTAGCAGTTTGGGGAGGGCTGCTCCCATTGGTGGCAGTACCTGGCAGATTTGCATATGGCTGGACCCCTTTTGCAATGGCGCAGACGGGCCAAAGTATGGTGGTTTGGGAGGATGCCAGTGGTTCAGATTAGATTCAAAACGTTCCACCCATCACTTTTTTGGCTTCAATGAAGGAGATTTGAATGCTGCACATAAACAGAAATGCTATTTTTAGACTTTTATATGAAGTTAGAATGATGTAAAGGAAACACTATACTGCATTTTACAGTCTTATTTCCTGTAGCAGAGCGCAAACTGTAGCGGAAGTCAGTCTGCAATGCAGTTTCCTCAAAGTTCGTTTATTGTTGAAACAGTTGTGTAAATCCATATCTCCAGTAAAAAAAAAGAAAATGTTCTTGGGTCAACAAAGGTAATCCGTCTGGCAATGGTATTGTGCTCGAGTGACTTACTGCCATTTATTCCTTTCCAGATCATACCTCTGCAGGCAGCGTGCGGCAACAGAAATCTTCCAGGTAACTTTTTAAAGCCAAGCAAAAAATATTCGATGCCAGGAAAGATCCTTTTGTAGAGCGCTCGAGTAATGTACTTAGTAGAAAAGTGAGAGCGCGCTGGATGGGGAAGCGGCACCCCCTTCCTTACTGACCCGCGTTTCCAGGCCAAGCGCTGCACTCCACAAATAAACAAGACTAAAGTCTGTTGCCTCACGGCCGGGTGCACCAAAGTAGACAGGCTAATTAGTTCAAACAAAAATGAAAGGACAGCACGCGGGCGTTTACCATTACAAGCATAACCAGGATAACCTGTGCAGCACATCAAGACCTAAGCACGAGACCTTCATTTCCAGTTTAAAAAAAAAAAAAAATTAATATAGAAAGGAGAAACAGATTTCCGTCTGTATTTCGGGTCCTTGTCAATGCTCATTGCAGATTGGTAATATAGCAACAAAATTATAATCCATTTTAACATGTTGAGACCCCACTCTAATTGTGCCCCCCTTGACAAAATCCCACCAAACTTTGCAAAAACATTCAAATCTGGGCCTAACATCTTTTTGTGGTGTCGTCACCGTATAGTTAATAAGAGGATGAGTCCTCTGTTTATTGTTACTGTTCAGTGGGCTGCGTCCCAACTGTTGCGAAGGGGCAGGGTTACCGCTCAAACGGCAGTTCGTGATTGTGTTGGATGAAGTAAAGAGGTGTTGCACCCCAGCTCCTGAGTCGGCTCATCTTTGGGATGAATGTGAATGGTAGCGTGAGGAGGTCCACCCAGAAAATACCACATTGGCGATGAGGCGGACACGTGTCTCCACCATGCCCGCCACCTCAAATCCAAAGCGCTCGTGGCGTGCAAGCCAGCACCTCCGGAGCCGCGGGACTTCTCACGGGCGAGAACTCCTGGGGACAGTGGGTTGGAGCGAGAAGGCTCCCCACTGTTAAAAAGGGCTCCGCGCGAGCTTCAACGAGGCTCCGACGCGCTCATTCCGCGGGTGGAGCAGTCGTAGCAGCTCCTTGGGTGACATCACTCCGGGCGGGAGGGAGGAAAAAACCTCTCCCGCCAACCGCAACAACGCCGGCAGGCGCAATCTCGAGACACACGCGGGTGGAGCAGCGGCTCCCTGCGCACACCCGGGCGGTCGAGGAGCACTGGCCTCCTGGCAACGGCTGGAAAGGAACTCCAGCACATCTCCGGGCAGTTGAGGAGCACTGGCTTCCCGCCGACGGCAACGGCTGGCAAAGAATGGCCAGGGAAGCAGCTGAGGCACAGTCCTCCCACTCCTCGCCAATGCACCATTAAGGGTAAGCTCAAGCACCCCAACGCGAGCAAACACCTGGCCCCAGGCTCAAAACCACACAGCGCAGCGACTGCTCTGGCGTCAACACATGGTGCGCCCTCCCCAGCGTACGAAGCCCAGCACGCGGGAAAAGGGTTTCAAGATCCCACACGAACAGACCGCACCACCAAGGCAAGGCCGTATGGGCATCCAAGCGCCACTGCTCACGAGACAGCAGGCCTGACAAAGGCCTTGCCACATTCAAGACAAGGGAAGCCCATTTTGGCGCAAAAGAAATAAGGAAAGCAGCCAGGATTAACCCATGAGTGTCTCGGAAGGGGAGTCATTTACGGTCCCAGTGACCCCAGCCCGAGAGGAGTCACTTACAGTCCCAGTGACCCCAGCCCGAAGGGAGGCAATTGCAGTCCCAGTGACTCCAGCCAGACCAGAGCATAGAAAGATGACGGACAGCCTCCTAGCCCAATTACCAGCAAACTTTGACCTCATCAACACAGGAACCCTTGGGTCAAGATGGAAAAGATGGCTGAGAGACTTTGAAGTATGCATAAAAGCGGCCGGACCACTAGAAGATGAACAAAAGCTAAATCTTTTAAACCATGCTGTAGGTCCCAACGTGCGAGACATCCTCGATGAAATACCGGAAGACACCATAGACACTTACGCCAAGTTAAAAACAGCGCTCACAGAATATTTGACGCCCCACACAAACGTAGACTATGAACGACACATATTCCACACTACCAAGCAGAACAGAGGAGAAACCATAGACGCATTCGTCATGAGACTAAGGGCAAAAATTAAACACTGTGATTTCAACAATTACTCAAATGAGGAGGCCCTCAGGTCGCAAATCATAGTGGGGTGCGAAAGCGCAGATTTTCGTAAACGGCTACTACAACAGCCGAGAAATCTAGAGGAAATCCTACTTCTGGCAAGATCAGACGCTGCCCTCGCAGCACAAGTGGAAGGCCTGGATGACAAAGATCACGCACGGTAAACAAGAAAGTATCAACAAGTTGGAAGGGACAGCGAGAGCCAACACTGACCCTTTCTGCTATCGATGTGGACATGAGTACCCACATGAAGGAAAGTGCCCTGCCATGGGCCAGACATGCTCTGCATGCGGAGGCGATAACCACTACAAGTCTGTATGCTTGATATTTCGCAGAAAAATTTAGGGGACCGGAAGAAGTGGAAAACCCACAACGGAACTGGAGCCGAACCAACCTTCCCAACACCATAGAGCAGCACACCATAGAGCAGCGCACCAACTCCACGAACAAGGGCGGCACCAACACCACGATGAACAACCGGAAAGAAGGCAAGAGAGGAGAGACTGGAGGGAGAACAAAACCACCCCATCCAAAACAAGAAGGAGACCTAGGAGATACGTAAGGTGCCTCATAGAACAGTCACAGTCAGACAGCGTGTCAAGTGCATCATCAGAAGAGAATTCCCGCAGACAGGTGAAACACCAAGAAACACAGCAGAGAAAGGGATATCTATACGCCCTGGGAAATAACACGGCAAAAGAACACAGCCCAATACTAAGAATGCAAATCAATCAAACAGCCGCCGAATTCTTGATAGATACAGGAGCAACCGTGAACGTGATCTGTGAGAAAGTATACGAAAGCATACCAAACGCTCCTCATCTACAGCCAGCACGAGCCCTCATCTATCCATACGGCTCAAAAACAACACTAGCATGTAAAGGGTTCTTCATGGCATCATGCCGATACAAGGAACATGAGAAAAACATCCCCATGCACGTGCTAGAAGCTGCCACTGAGAGCGGATGCATCCTAAGTTATCGGTCAGCCATAGAGATGGGACTCATTCACGTATTATACCGCATCATGGTGCACAAATACTTAGACCCAATGGCAAGCATCGACCAAGTCTCAAAGGCATTGGCAAACTGAAGGACAAACAGATTGAACTTCACATCGACGCCAGCGTCACAGCAGTAGCACAGCATTACAGGGGTATCCCCATCAACATTCAACAGCAAGTTGAGAATGAACTAACCAAGCTACTCGAAGCAGACATCATTGAGCCAGCGGAAGGCCCCACACCATGGGTCTCCCCCATAGTGCCGGTGCCCAAGAGAGACTCCCCCGACATCTGGATATGTGTGGACATGAGGAGACCGAATGAAGCCATCCTGAGAGAACCACATCAAGCTCCTCGAATAACAGACATGGTGCAACTTTTGAATGGAGCGTCAATATTCTCCAAGTTAGACCTAAAAAAAGGCTCCCACTAGCTAGAGCTCAGCAAGAACTCCGATATATAACAACTTTTGCCATTCATCTAGGTTTATTCCGCTACAAGCGGCTTAGTTTCAGAGTATCCTCCGCGGCAGAAATTTTTCAAGCAGAAATTCACAATGTTATCAAAACGTGCCCAACTGTTTGAACTATAGTGACGACATCTTAGTCTTCGGTCAAAATCAAGAGCAACATGACGACACGCTAATGAGAGTCTGCATGGCCCTGGAAGAAGCCCAGCTAACACTCAACAAAGAAAAGTGTGAATTCCGCAAGACGACACTCAGATTCTTTGGACACATATTTGCGGAGAAGGGCATGACGCCTGACCCCGAGAAAGTTAGCGCGCTCCGTGAAGCTGAACCACCCACGACGACCTCAGACCTCAGATTCTTCTTAGGACTTGGAAGCTATTGCACAAGGTACATACGAGACGTCGCGTCCATCAGCGAACCTCTCCGAGCCCTCACCAAACTTAACACTGAGTTTGCCTGGTCACCCAAATGCCAAGAAGCATTCTAGATCATTAAAGACTGCATCTCCGATGCCCGAAACATGGCATACTTTGACCCCAAGAAGATCACAGAACTCATCGTTGATGCCCGTCCCGTAGGACTAGGTGCCATTCTCACGCAACTGGACGACAATGAGGGAGGTGGGAAGCACATAGTATCCTATGCCAGTCAAAGCCTTTCCAAAACTGAACAAGCCTACTCTCAAGCAGAGAAGGAAGGACTGGCGGTCGTCTGGGCCTGCAAGCACTTTCATCTTTTCTTATATGGAAAACCTTTCATAGTCGTAACAGACCATCAGGCACTCACCTTCATTTATGGCAATCCTCAAGCAAAAATGCCACCAAGAATAGCCAGGTGGGCACTTCGACTGCAGGACTATCAATTCACTATCATACACAGGCCGGATTTTCTCTCCCGCCACCCAAGGGAAAAGAGTAGACCAGAACCATCCATTGCTGATCAATATATAAGATACGTTATCCACAGCAGCACACCACAAGGACTCGACATGGAACAAATAACACGAGAATCTAATACAGACCAAGGAATACAAACCATCCTAGGATGCCTAGAAACAGGGCGATGGAAGCATGCAAAGCAGATCCGCGAAACAATGAACGACGACACCAAACAGGACATCACATGCCTCATAGCTGTGAAAGAAGAACTTGCGAAGTCAGAGGAAGGACTACTACTGAAAGGGACTAAACTCGTAATCCCGAGAAGTTTACGACAGAAGGTGCTAGAACTAGCACACGAAGGACACAGGGGCATTGTATCCACAAAAAGGATGCTAAGACAAAAACTTTGGTTTCCCCAACTAGATACATCCGTGGAAGAACTACTGCAGAATTGCTCCACCTGTGCCATTGTGAAGCCCCACACAGTCCCTGAACCGCTAAGCATGGCTGCGCTACCCAAAGGAACATGGGAAGAAATAGCCATCAACCATTTTGGGCCCATGGAATGGGGTGAATACATATTGGTAGCCGTGGATGAATACTCAAGGTATCCTGACCTGCAGATAGTCCCGTCCACCTCAGCACATCACACTATACCAGCACTGGATCGGATGTTTGCAATATATGGAATACCCAAGGTAGTCAAGTCCGACAACGGACCTCCATTTACTGGACAAGACTTCCAGAGATTCGCGGAATACATGGGGTTTCGCCACAGGAAAGTAACACCTTTGTGGCCTCAGGCAAACGGTACAGTAGAAAGGTTCATGAGTAACATCAAGCGCACGACACAAATCGCGCACCACACAGGAGAACCTGTCGAAAAACTGCTGTACCAATTAATGCGAGACTACAGAAACACCCCACACAGCACCACTGGGAAGTCACCATCAGAAGTGATGTTCGGCCGAATGATCAGAACATGGCTACCTCATGTAGTCGCCGATAAAGACCAGTACGAGGACGATGCTCAAATGAGGGCAAGGGACACTCTCATGAAAGAAAACATGAAATGAGCTGCCGACGTCACTCGCAGGGCCAAAGGAAGTGACCTGGCACCAGGGGACGTGGTAGTGGTCCGACAACCTCAACAGCGCAAAAACGTAGCTCCTTTCAACGAAGAGCCACTCATCATTGTCAAGAAAAAAGGATCACTCATCACCGCGGAAGGGGACCGCCGGTCCATAACAAGAAACTCCTTGCATTTCAGAAGGATGCCTGGCACCCTGTAGGCAAGTGACACAAGCAGGAATGACCCCTTCTCTCAGTGGGACATTCCATATGAGGGAGACATAGAAGACTCTGAAAACGACACAGCACCTGAGGCATGGGCGGAACTATCTGCAAGGGTGGACCATCGACCCCAGAGAGCAAGAAGAAAACCGCATTGCCTCATCGAGGAAATAGTTTGAGGGCATAACCAAATGTTTAGTGACGGGAGGGTGTGGTGTCGTCACCGTATAGTTAATAAGAGGAGGAGTGCTCTGTTTATTGTTACTGTTCAGTGGGCTGCATCCCACGTGTTGCGAAGGGGCGGGGTTACCGCTCAAACGGCAGTTTGTGATTGTGTTGGATGAAGCAAAGAGGTGTTGCACCCCAGCTCCTGAGTCGGCTCATCTTTGGGATGAATGTGAATGCTGAATGGTAGCGTGAGGAGGTCCACCCAGAAAATACCACACTTTTTGAAAACGTTTCTGCAGATTCGTCAAACAGCACCAAATGTGTAAGCCTTTCATATATTTTGGGACCCCCCTCTAATTTTGCCCCCTCTTGGCGAAACAGCACCACATTTGCAGAACCATTCATTGTTAGGTCTAAAATGATACTGCAGGTTTTCGTGCAGTTTCATTGAGTGGCACCAATGTTATAAGCCATCCAAGAACTGCTTTTCACCGACCTTGTAATGCAGAAAAAATCATGGATGCCCTCAAACTTTTCTCAAGCTCGTGAACATCCCAGCAGTGCCCGTAAACATCTGAGATGTTCGCAGACTTCGGAGAAGAAACAACCACACGATTTTGGCTTTTTATGGCATAACACATCCTCATCACCCCAGAGATTTGTTTCACTTATTTGAAAAGTGCAATGTTGTTATTTATAATGTGTTTTTACTGTGGTGTCTGCGGACTATGGGCGCTGTTCGCGAATCCACCATAGGGTACATTTTAAATGTTTTGACGCACCTCACGTTTTTAATTGACCAATCAGTGATCATGTATGATGTCTTGCGAACGTCACGCTGCTCTCTGATTAGTCCAAGGGGTGACCGCAGACTCTGAATCAGGAAATGAGTCAGCGAACCAGACCCGATCCGATCCAGATTTCACATTTTTGTTAAACTTTTTTGCCATTTTTTAAAAAAAGACTGGACGGATTTACAACAAATTTGCAAAAGCACGCTTTCGGGACCAAGCCGCTGCTCCTCACGCGAGTTTGGTGCATATCCATCCACCGGTTTGGGTTGCGGGCAAATGCAAAATATTTTTTCCATTGTGTCTATGAGGATTTAAAAAATGTTGCTCCCCCCCTATAACTTTGCCCCCCTTGACGAAACTGCACCAAACCTTGCGGAATTGTACCAAAGGGGCTATATACTTTTGTTGGCAAAGTTCGGTGAGGATTCATCCAGGAAGGAAAAGTTAAAAGCCGCCCAAAAAGAGCTCTATTGGTTGACTACAGGGTCGCTACCGCAGGCCCTGTAATATAGAATACCTTTTTGTTAAAAAGAAATTACACTTACTAATCTCACAAAATTGGGATAAAAAACGTGTTTTCTACAATAAAAATGTCTGAGAAAAGAGAATTAATGTACTTTTTGCGAGAAGAACATGACATTGCTTCATATGACTAACAGAAAAGTACCTAATAATGCATTTTGATAATTTGCATTTGTTGATTTATACATGTGCTTTTCTAACTAAATGAAGAAAGACACAAGAATACATTGATTCAATTTTAATGTGTGTGTTTTGTATAGATTGTTGCTTGTGTTGGACATAAAATGTGTGGCTATCGATTGGCACGGAGGTACATTCACAAAGACCTAGGCCTACCTCAAGACATTGCATATCGCCATGACCGGGAAGAAGCACACAGCAATTTGACTGTATCATCATGTAGGGTATTTGGACACACAAGTACTACATGCTATATAAGAGGTCTCCTGCTGGTTGTATTAATGTTACTTGGTAAACACCTGGGGAATAGTATGCCAGATAACGGGGCATTTGCATCAACAATATGACAAGTTGCTAGAGTATCTAGGGCCCATCCGAAACCTTCCACCCGGCAATAACGAAGTCTCAGTCTTGGGGCTAGTTTTAATGTCTTTTATTCTCCAATAGACAGGGATCATACAGGAAACCACAAATATCCAGAAATCTCAGCTTCTGAGCTCGTGTCACCCAGATTTGTACATTGGTGACATTACAAACATCAGCACCAACCCCAAACACCTACGGGAACCCCCTATTGGTTAGCTCTGGCTTATTATCTATGGAACCCATATATATCTTGATTCTCATTGGTCTTCCCATGTCAGGTGGCCTCGCCTGAGATTTCCCCACAGACCTATCTATTACTTTGTTGCAGGGTTGCACAAAGACCATTGGCCCCTGCAACATTCTACACCACCCCATGATCTGAGCGTCTGGATTGGCTGAAGCGGGTCCCTCCAGGCCTGGGACCCTGTTTCTTTCACAGAACTCAGTGTACCTTTTCCAGGTAACGAGAAAGACCATGCATTCCCATTGTTGCCACTGGTCTGATCACCTAGCCAGAGAGTGCCTGCAGGTTGCAGTTTTTGGTGGACAATGCATGTATCAATCTTGTCTGCTTCGCTGTGAACAGCTCCTCTTCTCATCATGTGTAAATAGCTATTGTTCGGCTCTGCTGGGCCACAAGTGGTAGGACCGCAAAACGGAGCCTGTCTACAATTATGAGGATTTTATTTTGAATTTCGCAGGTGGCTCACCAGCTCGAGAATCAGGAATTTTCCACCTGCCTTTGTCTGCGAACATCGTCTCTGTGCTTCGTGCTGCAGGGACTGCACTTCTCCCTCCATGTATTTGAGGCCTGTGGCTCCACATGTATTCACTACAGTCATTCTCGGGTTCCCCTGTGCATTCTAATATCTTCTTAGAAGTTGGTCTCGATAGAGCCTAATAGGTTCCTTATGTGTCGCCGTAGCTCTTTCTGATTAGTTGCGATAAAGCGGTTGCAAGCTTGGTCCACATATGTTTGGCTTTCTTGCATTTCTGCATTTGGCTAAAGGAAGCAAAAGATCTTGACAGTATGTACATGTATCTGTCCTCTATCTATAGAAGGTGTAAGAATGTTCTTCGAGTATACGTGTGTGCCTGCGTGTCTTCGTGCAGGGATGCAAATTTGCTTTGTGCCCAACAATGCTATGTCGTATTGTCACTAGGGCCGTCATCACGGCTGGACTTTGTCGTTAGTCAATCTGATCCATCGATGAGGCACCGGTCTCCTCGAAGCTGTCAACTGGATATTGTTTAAAAGGTCGTCTGATAGAATATTTATATCTCTTTGCATATGTGGGACACATTGGCCGACAGCGAGTAACCTCTTTCGTGTCTCATTCTTTGGGTTGACATTCGCATAGGGGACATGAGGGCCATTCCAAGGACCCACTCTTAACCTGCAAACAAATGGCTGGGCCACTCTATGGTACCAGTGAATCAGTGGCAACTACAGATAATCATATTATACATAGCTGCCAAGTTTCCCTGTTCCATGCAGAATCTTTGAGCCAGCCCTGTTTTTTTTCCCGCACTGCATGCTGTGGACTTGTAGGCCCATACTTGCAATGGGAAAAACAAAAGTACAAGTTCCAGCATGCAGTTGGAAGCAAAAACCAGGACTAGCTCGAGGTGTCACCCATGGAATTGGGAAACATGGCTGGGAGGGTTGGGTGCCCATGGCAGGGGAAGGGAGTTGCAGCAGACGGGGGCTCTCGGTGCTCTGGCTTTGATGCATTAGAGGGTAGCCCTGGGTAGAAGTATGGGGCCCCTCTGGGGCACCTGAGGGCAGGGGCATCAGCCCTGCCAATGCCGGTGCGCGATAAAGCTTTTCCCTCCGGAGGGGACCAGGGTCACCACGGGGGTACGTGGAGACCTCGGCCATGGCCGGGTGGGTGGTGAGTGCTCAGGCTCGGTTTTTGCAGGATGAGGACACAGAATGCCTCAGCCAGCCTCGGGGAGCCCTGGCCAGGACCAGGGGCTCATCCCAACTACCTTCCCATATGCCTGGGCGTTCAGCTGCTGTGCTTGGTGGTACTCTCGTTTGGATCTGGCCCTCTGGGGCCTGTTGGTTAAGGCCCTGTGCTCTGGGATGCCAACCCAGGAGGCCCCGGACTGCATGGCAGAGTCCTGGTAACTCTCCCCTGGGACTCCCGCCAGACCACAGGTCCAGCATGGGCCTCAGCTGCCGGCCTTGCCCTGTGCTCTGACCCCTTGGGTACCACCTACACTAGGACCCCATGGCCACTTCAGGGGATTGGTTCACCGCCTTCCTAAGGCACCGGTCTGGGTGCAGAGGAGGCATCCACCATCTGCGCCACACAGCCACCATGCAGGATAACACTTTCCATCGACTGTTAATCCTGCATGAAGTGGGGGTTTACGGAGCCCGGCCGAGACAAATGAAGGAGTCAGCCGGGCTAGCCATGACTCGGGCCATCTGGTTTGACTCCCTCAGCCAGATGGTCCCAGCCATAGGACCAGATGGCCCAGTCCGGCCATTCCCAACCAGATGCCCGTGCGGCCACGAGGTTGAGCCTGCCTTAAGGTCATCGTCCAGGTCTGTGGCTTAAGCTGCCTGCTCTGCTCCCTCGGACCTGTGCTTAAGCCCCCATCCGCAACCAAGGTCCAGACACTCTTCCCTGCCTCCCACGGGCTGGGTCCTGCCATTCTGTTGCTGGCTAGACAAAGGCCTTCTGTTCTGCTAGGCTGATCAGAAAGGGAGGGAACAGCACTCCCCAGCCCGCCTGCATCCCCATGGCTGCATCCAGGGTGGTTGGAAGTTCCACAGTGCAGCAGGAAGGACGGATACCCTTTTGTGCTGCTGTAGTGCTTTTTTGACAAAAGGTTGTCTCAGAGAATGACTTTCAATAGATCACAGTGATGAAGCTGTTCTGCTACTTATTAAATTATACTAATTATAAATTATAATGATGAAATCTTGACCCAGAATCAGGAAAACTACGAATGATTTAGCACCAGGTTCCCCACAAACATACGGTCAGTGCTTTAAGTGGGCCGGGGCCTGCCGGGGCCGGGCCCCGGCAGTCTCCAAAAAGTGAGGCTGAGCCGGGGCCCTGCCGGGGCCCCCCAGCCCCACCACGCCATGGCAGGACGCATTATCCCGCCGCAGCCGCAACGAGAGATGCGCCCGCCAGTTAAACGTCAGGCAAGCTGACAGAAGTGCCAGCCAGCCACAGCGTCGCTGTGACTGGCTGGCACTTCCGTCAGTCTCTGTAACTTTCTCTGATGACCCCTCATCTGAGGGGCCATCAGAGGAAGCTACAGTCCCTTAGTTCCCCTCGCCAGGTCACTGACCCTCAGCGAACCCGCGGGCTCCATGATCTAATATGTAGATTAGATCACGGAGCCCGCGGGTTCGCAGAGAGTGAAAGACGCCTCGGGGTCAGTGCTCTGAGCAGAGATCACTGAGCCCGAGGCGCCTTTCTCCTTTGGCAAGGCTTTATAAAAGATGCCTTCAACTGTGTACGTTTAAGCCATCTTTTATACACGTAGAAATATTTCTATGTTTATAACAGATGGCTTGAATCGTACACAATTCAAAGCAACTTTTATAAAGCTTTGTCGACGGACAAAGCCACCTTGGGTTTTGTCCGTCCTCAACGCTTTATAAAAGATGCCTACGTTTCAGGACGTCTTTTATAAACAGACATATGTTACAAATGTCTATGTTCATAAAAGGCAGCTTGAATAGTACACAAACCATAGTAAGGTAAGCACACAAGTGTGCGTAACTTACTATGGTGTGTGCACTTTCAAGCCACCTTTTATAAACATAGAAATATGTAACATTGCTATGAATATAAAAGAAGGCTTGAAAAATACACAAACCATAGTAGTACGCAAACAAATATATAAATGCTCAAATACATTTATATATTTGTTTGCGCACCTTACTATGATTTGTGCACTTTTAGGCCACGCCCACAATGGAGGCCACGCCTCCAAACGAGGGCCCCCCCTCAATTTCTTACCCCACTTAAAGCACTGCATACGGTGCACTACAGGAGAGCGAGGTGGCCCCCTTCTGTCCACACTCAAGTCCGAGGCGAGCTATCCTAGGCTAACTGAGGACCCACAGTGATGTTGTATCGCTACAGTTAAGGGGGATTCTGATTTAGAGGCGTTCAGTCATAATCCCACAGATGGTAGCTTCACCCCATTGGCTCCTCAGTCAACCACATACACCAAATGTCTGTAACTGCAGTTTCTCTCATACTGAGCAGGATTACTATTGCAACAACACGCCAGTAGCACAAAACTAACCTCTCTCACGATGGTCTAAACCAAGCTCACATTCCCTATTAGTGGGTGAACAATCCTACACTTGGTGAATTCTGCTGCACAATGATAGGAAGAGCCGACATCGAAGGATCAAACAGCAACGTTGCTATGAACCTATAGCTGCCACAAGCCAGTTATCCCTGTGGTCATCAAGATCAATCAAGCTTTTGCACTTGTGCTCCGTAGGAGGTTTCTATCCTCCCTGAGCTCGCCTTAGGTCACCTGTCTTATCGTTTCACAGGTGTACCGCCCATTCAGACTTCCCACCTGCTACTGTCCCCGAACAGGTTGCAGGAGCCAGAAGTGAGAGACCCAATGGGCTCTCCCCCGCCCCCTCACCAGGTAAGTGAGAAAGTGATAAAAGTAGTGGTATTTCACTGGTGGCCACCTTCTTTACATACATTGATTTGCCATCTGCATTCTCTTCTGTCTCAATCTACGGAGAGTGACAATACCTCCCGTGTTGCATGTATCCTTCAATGCCCTATCCCTGACACCAAGAGACAGCTGCGCTCCTTTTTGGGAATGAGCAATTTTTGCTGCCCTTGGATTCTTGATTATGCCTCCAGTGTTGCGCCCATGCAAAAGATGCTTTTAGATGCTTTGTCTGATAAACTAACCTGATCTCCAGAAGCCACCACTGCTTTCGCCAAAATTAAAACTGGCCTCTCCATCGCCCCAGCCCTGGCTGTCCCGGATTATTCCAAATCCTTCACCATGTTCTCTGATGAGAAAGAAGGATATGCTTTAGGTGTACTCGCACAGAAGCATGGGGACCTACAATGCCCAGTTGCCTATGGTCGCTCTCAGACCCGGTAGTCTCTGCCTTCCCCAAATGTCTAAAGGCGGTGACTGTTGCTGTACTCCTGCTCTCCAAAGTTGCTGGCACGCCACAAAACTGGGGCAGTGCCACCCTCTCCATTGGCCCTACTCCTCAGAGTTAAAACAAAACACCTATTAGCAGCCGCTTAAAGTATCAAGTATGGAAAAGATTACTCCTCTCCACCTCCAATATCACCCTCATCAGATGTGCCCCTCTAAATCCTGCCTCCCATTACCCACTTCTCATGATAGTCACCCACATGATTGACTTGCTGCATTTGACATCATTTTTTCTCCACGACCCAACCTCAAAGGTGTCCCCCACCCCAATTCTCACCTAGAACTTTGTTGACTGCTCGTGTCTTAGAAAATTCCACAGGAAATGGACAGGCAGGATTTGCAGTCTGTAGCACCTTGAGCCCATAGAAGCATTCCAGCACCCATCAGTAAGATCAGCACAGAGTGCTGAACTCATTGCTCTCACCAGGGCCTGCACGATCACCACACAACTCACAGCCACGATATACACGGATTCCCGCTATGCCTTTGGTATCTTCTCCTGATTATGGAATGCTCTGGAAACAGAGAGTTATGGCACTGCCCAAGGTACCCCTATCCACAATGCACCCTCATGTTGAAGCACTGCTTAATGATATTTTGTGACCCACCGAGTTAGCCATTGTCAAATGTAAGGTCCATACCCGGTGTTCAGACAGCATCTCCCAGGGAAATGCTTTGGCAGACCAGTATGCCAAAAACACGGCCCTCCATGGCCCTCAGGCTCCTGATTATGTGCTGCTGTTTCTCCTCTCATTTGAGGACCTCCTAGTATCCCTTTCCGGACTGGCAGACCTCCAAGAGGCAGCCCCCCAGTACGAGAAACATGGCTTGGAAACTGAAGGTTGTGTATGTTGCTCTGATCGCCTAAGCTGCGATAACACGGGCCCGTTAAGGGCCCCCTGTTCATTGCTGCCATACTTGGCAAGTGTTGCTCACTCTGTGTCCCATTCAAGTAAGGGGAAAACTACTGCAAAGTTCCAAAATATACTGGTTCGCTCCCAAGTTCCCAACCATTGCACAGAAGTACTGCACCCACTGCACCACTTGTCTTAAATACAGCCCATGAAAGTCTGTCAAAACAACTCCCCAGGCACATGATACGCCCCTCAGACTCTTCATGAATTTGCAAATTGACTTGATCTCAAATGAAAAAATATGCCTCCTTTGAATATGTCCTGGTTGTCAGAGAAATTCTCCAGATGGACTGAGGTCCACCTCTGTAAATATGCTGATTAAATCACAGCAGCTAAGAGACTACTTAAGGAGTTCATCCCACGCTGTGACCTCCCAGTACCCATAAACTTTGCCAGGGGCATTCATTTCACAGGACAGACTGTCCAAAACATTTGCAAGACCCTACGTATTCTTCAAAAAGTTCCACTGCTCGAAATGGGTACCTGAAAAACTGCCTTGCTAAGGTGTGCAATGTAACAGACCTAAACTGGCCAGTTGCGCTCCCTCTCGTTTTGATGGACATTAGAAATACTGGCAGCAGAACGCCTAGCCTGTCAACACCTGAGATTCTAATAGACAGACCCATGAGGATGCCAGTGACTGCCCCACTAGCTCCAGAGCTACGTAATGTTCAACTGAATGATAACCATGTTGTGTGTATTGCAAAAAAAACAAATGCTCGCTGTCAGTTCTCACTTGCAGCAAATACAAGAAGAACTTCCTCATCCACCTGAAGCACCGTGCCACAGCCTCCTGACAGGAGACTGGGTGGTCCTGAAGGTTAATCTACAAAAGTCTTCCTACCAAGTCCTGCTGACAACCTACACTGCAGGCTGTTGCAGAGGGCTCGACACCTGGGTACATGCCGCCACTGTGTAAAGACAGGCCGATGAAGTTCCACACCCAAAAGAAAAGGACAACGCCACCAGTGACGCCGAAAACACCAGCACAGCTGCCACCTCCAGCGGTCCAGGACAAAGACACCCTGCTGCAGCTGCCCACCGGTGACACAGAGGACAAGCATCCTGCACTTCTAGACGATGACACTCCGATACCAGCCCAGAGTTATAAACTACAGGTCTGCCACCAGCACCACCGGCAGGTAAAGCACAATGATGTCCTGCTACACGAGCCTTCTGCAGGTGGCCCAACACACTCAAAACCTTTCGTGCTACACCTGCCTTCTGCAGGTGGCACAACACTCTCAAAATGTGTTTCTTCTTCATGCAGACATAATAAAGCTGCGCACTTGGAGTATAGGCACCAGGGCCCACCAGTACAAGAGCTCTGTGGGGCCGGCTGAGTGAGTTTAGAGCCTCAGCAATTGCCTTTGCTCCTTCTCCTGCATCACAGACCAGCTCCCCCTGACCCATGTGATGTGCCAGGGTATTTGCCTCCTAGCTGGTCTGTATACCATGCTCTTTGCATCCTCCGCCTTATTTATCGGGCAGCCTATTCTCCTGCTGAGCTGCCAGCCCACAAAAATGTTCAGCACACCGACCGTCTGTCTACCTTTCTGCTCCACGCCTGATCAAGCATCTACCCTGATGGCTTCCTGAACATTGCCGTCTGCTATCTCCAGCTTCCCAGGTGCAGGGATCACCGAAATTGCTTGGACCATTTAGTCATAAGGCCCCATTCTGCGTAGGGCTGGACAGCACAAGTTAGGAATATTATTGCCACTGCATGCCCACTGCACTGATGTTTCTCTGATCACATGCCTGTTGTGTCTACAATATCTTGCAAACGATTACTGCTCACTTTTCACGTTCACAGGCTACCCAAGTAAGCGTCCCGTGGATAAGATAATGCCCGGACTGGTGGGCCAGATTTCTTGTAAGAAATGTACGTGATATAATTGTTTCTTGCACAGTGCCATTGATTTGAAAGTATTGTACCCTGTCCTTTCTCTCCTTCCTCGTGTCTTTCCGCGCCAGTATCTCTAGGTACACTGCCGTGATATATATAATGCCCAAGTTGGGGAGGGCGTAGACTAGATACCACCAGTACAGACATTGGTATCCCCAACACATATCAGACATGTTACCCCTGCTGACTGTTTTTCTGAGACGACTGCCCAGCACTTTAGTATTCATGTCCCCAGATACCAATACGTTCCTAAAATTTCTCAAGGACATATGCCGATCTAATGGATGCCTCAGATTGTTATGTCTGGGCACACACCCCAAACGACACGCTAGCAGAAGAATTCCTTTCACCCCTTGTTATTTCCTGAATGTAACTGGCCTTAGTTGTCCCCAGTTTAGAATATACACTGACAAGTTTACACTGCTTCACCTCCTTCTCCAGTACCATCCCTCCCAAAAGGCCAACTTGCGCCCTGTGGTCTTTACCCTGTCACAGGGATGACCAAATTGGGGGTTGATGTGGCAGGATTGTCCTGATACTATACCTCCTAGCAATCACGGTCCCCAGCGAGGCCCCAGATCCTGCACCATGGCTTAGCCTGTAACGCTCACCTGATTCTCGCAGAGGCGCCGGTCTTCAAAGGTGATGTGTAGCACCCGGTTGGCTCTTTGGGCTGGACCTCTGTGCACTGTATGCCTGACGTGTAGAGTAAGATGTCTGCAGATAGAAAATATGGGGTTAATGAACTGGGGTTATTGGGGTGTCCCTATCTCTTTCCTCTTCTCCTCTCCTGTAGACCCCCAAAGGTTAACGCTCTCACCTTAGGTAAGTGAATGCCGAGCTCTCCATCTGCCTCGGGGCAGGGTGCTGTAACCAGTTTCTTCACTGGATAGGTAGCGCAGGCCTCTTGACTTCAGAGGACTGCTGTCCGTCGTTTACTGCACGAACGGTAAGTTTCGAGTCATTCAAATGTCTTTAAAGTCTTTAGTAATGATGTCTCTTGTTTTGCAGGGTTCCGGCGATGGCGGATGACGGGCTGAAGTGAGTTGAAGATGGAGCCCGTGTGATGAATAGAAGCGCCTGGAAGCACGTAAGTAAACGCTTGTTGCCTGCTTCACTATGCGCTCTAACTGTCTTTTTATTTTGCAGGTACGAGTTCGGAGCGGCTGCAGGGTGCCGGAATACCCACTGGATTAGATGTGGAAAGGAGTAATGGCACGTGAGTATTAAAGTTCCCCAATGTCTTTAAACGCACCTTGTTTTGTCTTTCAGATGCGGGATGCAGCGCCGAAGGCCTCCGGAGCGTGCGAAGAGTTGGTAAACTTTTGTCTTTCAGATGCCGGAATGCAGTGTGAAGACCTCCGGAGCGCACGAAGAGTAGGTAAGCCTTTGCCTTTCAGATGCCGGAATGCTAACCTGTTCTTTCTTGTCTTTATAGGTGTTGCTGAAGACTGGATTCAGGATGGTAAGCCTTTGCCTTTCAGATGCCGGAATGCTAACCTGTTCTTTCTTGTCTTTATAGGTGTTGCTGAAGACTGGATTCAGGATGGTAAGCCTTTTTCCTTAGGCCCAGGACCGGATGCAGAAGACACGATGAGCGTTCTGCTGCAGAGGTTGCAGAATAACGCAAAGCAAGATTCATCCACCGGGTGTGGTTTAAATAGCCTCCTGTAGTGCTTAGGTGTCTCCTTCCACAGCCACGCCTAAGTAAGAAAAGAGTTCCTGGTAAGAAAAGAGTTCCTGCCTTCCAGAAGAGTTCCAGTGTTCTGAATCTAGGGAGTGGCTCCAGCCCCACCCAACAGGAAAAGTAGTTCCAAACAGAAGAGGATCAGAGGCTCAACTGGCAGGCAAGTAAGCAGCATGGTCTGCTGAAGGTAAGTCCACCCAAGCATTATGAGCCCGGCGCTTCCAGCGCTGGGACTGGGCATATTTATGAGCCTGGTGCCACTGGCGCCAGGACTGGGTCCAAAAGGTCCCAATTGGGACTGGTTGGCACTCGGAACCTGGGTTATGGATCTGCTTCCAAGGGAGTTGGGAAAACCCTGACCTTTTGGAAGCAGAGATCACGACAGTACCCCACCTCAAGGCCCCTCCCAAACCGGGCTTCTCCGGGGGTTTTGGCCTGTCAGGAAATGTTCGGTGAAATCTTTTGATTAGGCGAGGAGCGTGGACATATTCAGCAGGTTCCCAGGATCTCTCTTGGGGGCCGTAGCCTTTCCAGTCAATTAGGTAGAATAGTTTAGATTTGGAGATCTTGGAGTCCAGAATGCTTTTGACTTCAAACTCGAGTTCTCCATCCACTAGGATAGGTTTTGGAGATTTGGTTAGTCGGGTTTGAGGTTGCACGGGTTTTAATAGAGAGACGTGGAAGACCGGATGTATCTTCATGTGCGGGGGCAAGTCCAACTTGACCGCTACTGGGTTTACTATGGTAGTGATGGAATAGGCACCAAGGTATCTTGGGTTGAATGTGCGTGGCCCTTTTAGAGATAGATATTTGGTGGATAACCAGACTTGATCCCCTGCTTGATAGTGAGGGGCTTCCTTCCGATGTTGATCTGCTCCTTTCTTGTATTGTTCTTTAGCCCTTTGAAGGTGAGAAACAGCTTCCTTAAAGGCTTGGGTGATTGTAGAATGCAGGTAGTCTACTGCTGGTGTTTCAAGATCTTGGAGGGGATCCAACTCCGAGGTTCGAGGGTGACTGCCGTACAAAAGAAAAAACGGGGTTTTCCCAGTTCCCGAATGGACAGAGTTATTGTAGGCATACTCGGCTATCCAAAGGATATCTTTCCAAGTTTTTTCAGTTTGTTGCAGCATGCAGCGTAAATACTGTTCCAGAGTTTGATTGGTCCTCTCGGTTTGTCCGTCGGTCTGAGGGTGGTGACTGGTCGATAGTCTCACATCAATTTGAGCCGACCGACAGCAACTTCGCCAAAAATGAGAAATAAATTGACTACCTCGATCCGAAATTGGAACCGAAGGAAAACCGTGCAGTCGGACGATGTTTTCGAGAAATTCTCGGGCCAGAGTTGCTGCTGTTGGCAAGCCTTTGAGCGGAATGAAATGCGCCATCTTGGAGAATAAGTCCACGATTACTAGAATCGTATTGTATCCGGAGCATGGAGGTAGATCGGTGATGAAGTCCATAGAAAGCGTATGCCAAGGGCAAGGTGGGATGTCAATAGGGCGTAAGAGGCCTGCTGGTCTTTCCTTTTGACTCTTGTTTTGGGCGCATACTCCACAGGACATTATAAAGTCTCTGATATCTTTTTTCCAAGACGGCCACCAGAAGTAGCGCTTGATCTTTTCTGAGGTCTTGGCTATACCGGGATGACCTTCCATTAAAGAGTCGTGATAACAAGAGATTACTTTTTTCTGTAAATCTGTGCTGGGTAGGTATAATCGTTCTTGGAAATACAATAAGTTGCCCTTTACTGCAAAGTCCTTTCCCTGCAGATGCCAATTCTGTATGTCTGCTGGAGTTACAAGTTGCCTGGCTTTATCCTTAACTTCCTCTATGGATTCTGTGGCGATTACACCCAGAATTCTTTGTTCGGGAATGATTGGTACAGGTTTAGGGTTGACCAAGTGTTCTTCCACTCCCATCCGAGAAAGGGCATCGGCTTTACCGTTCTTTGTACCAGGTCGATAGGTAATTATGAAGTCAAACTCGGCAAAGAATAATGCCCAACGGAGTTGTCTAGAGGATTGGGCTTTTGCGGTCTTCAAATATTGCAGGTTTCAGTGATCCGTAATCACAGTAACGGTGTGTCGGGCCCCCAGCAGATAATGCCGCCAAGCCTTAAAGGCAGACTTGATAGCCAGAAGTTCCTTGTCAGTAATCGTGTAATTGATTTCAGGAGGCGAGAATTTGCGGGACCAAAATGCCACGGGATGCAACTGATTGGTTACCGGGTCCTTTTGTGATAGAACTGCCCCCATGGCAAGGCTTGAAGCATCAGTTTCCACGATGTAGGGGAGTTCGGGGCGAGGGTGTTTTAAGATTGGTGCAGAGATAAATTTAGTCTTCAAATCCTGGAAAGCTTGTTCCGCCTCGGTAGACCATTCAAAACGTTTGTTTTTCTTTAACAAGGCAGTGATGGGCTGGACTATTCGAGAGAATTCGGGGATAAACCTGCGGTAAAAGTTAGCGAAGCCTAACATGCTTTGCACACCTTTTACGGAGGATGGTGATGGCCATTTGAGAACTGCATCGACCTTCTTTGAATCCATACGCACTCCGCCAGGTGATAATATGAATCCCAAGAATTCAACTTCAGTCACGTTGAAAACACATTTTTCCAACTTAGCGAAAAGTTTGTGTTGACGCAATCTTTCGAGGACCATTTTCACGTGTTTCCGATGTTCAGATTCCGATGAAGAATAAACGAGGATGTCGTCAATGTAAACAACAACACATACATCTATGAGCTCTCTGAGGACATCGTTCATAAAATATTGAAAGGCGGCCGGGGCATTGCAAAGTCCGAAGGGCATGACCTGATATTCAAATAGCCCATACTTGGTGCGGAAGGCCGTCTTCCATTCATCGCCCTCTTTTACTCGTACCAAGTGGTAAGCTCCTCTAAGATCCAGCTTTGTATATATGCATGCTTTTCTGACTTGGTCCAGGAGTTCAGGGATCAAAGGTAACGGATATCTATTCTTAACGGTGATCTGGTTCAGGGAGCGATAATCGATACAAGTTCTAAGGTCTCCTTCCTTTTTTGGAACGAAGAACAAAGCTGAAGAAGCAGGGGACTTGGAAGGACAAATAAACCCATTTGCCAGGTATTGATCCAGGTATTGTCGAAGGTGAAGGTTCTCAGGCTCGGTGAGGGCATAAATTCTACTACAAGGAGGAGTAGATCCAGGTATCAGGTCTATCTGGCAGTCATAAGACCTATGAGGAGGTAGAGAGTTAGCCTGATCCTTCCGGAAAACATCTTGGTATTCTAGGTATTCGGGAGTTAACTGGGGAGTCTCTGAAGAAATTGCGGCCAGTGCAACACCAGGTGGAGGGTGACAAGTAGAGACACATTCTGGAAACTGGACCGTTCTTGCTCACCAATCGATCAGAGGATTGTGTTTCTCTAACCAAGGTATTCCTAGAATAATCTGAAACTGAGGGGCCTTGATCACATCGAACACGATCTTCTCATGGTGTCCATCTTGACTTACTAGCGTCACCTCTTGAGTGGTATGCGTTACTGGCCCGGAGGCTATCTCCGTACCATCCACCGTAGTAATGACGTCCTTTACAGCCTTGGGACAAAGAGTTAGATTCATCCTCAAAACCATTTCATGATCCACATAATTGCCGATGGCACCGCTGTCGACGTAAGCTTCAATTGCATGTAATCGATCCGGATTATCAGGGCTAATGAGGACCATAGGTATCACGAAATGCGAGGTCACGGAACTGGTTTTCACGCTCGGCAAGAGGACCTCTATTCTTGTCGGGCGAGGTCGTTTCCCTGCTCAGAGTTTGTAACTTTGGTAACTGCAGCTCCTACTGCCTTCTTGGCAGGTATCACCGGACAGTCTCGAAGAAAGTGCCCTGAGTTTCCGCAATATAGGCATAATTGCAACTGTTTCCTCCTTTCCCGCTCCCTTTGTGTTAGAGGACCTTTCAGACCCCCTATTTGCATGGGTTCCCCGGAGTCTACTCCTTTGGAAGGAGTTGGCGGTTTGGAAAATACTCGAGCATCAAACTTGGAACGATCGGCCTTCCTGTTCTGCAGCCTGTGATCTATTTGAACGACCAAGTCTATATAATCCGAACAGTCTTGTGGGGGATTCACTACTTGGGCTAAAACGTCTGAGCTCTCCACGTAGACCTCTATAAAACAGCGTAATCCTTTTGTCCTCAGGCCATTGCGTTTCCACTATTAGTCTATTGAAAGATGCAATATAAGCCAAAAGGTCTTGATTACCCTGTCGCAACGAAAGAAGCTCATTGTCCAAGGCCTGCCCCTGTGAATGTCTTGCGAACAGTTTTTCCATACTAAGCTGAAAGGCTTGAAAATCATGGAGAACCGGATCATCTTGATTAACTAGAGGGATCGACCAGTCTGCCGCATTGCCACTAAGGTACGAAAGTACAAAAGCTACTTTTGCTTGATCAGTTGGAAAGGCTGCTGGCCGGCATAAGAAGTGCAACCGGCACTGATTGATAAATACTGCAAACCTCTTTGGGTCACCAGAAAATCGTTCGGGCGGAGCCAGAGGTACATTCCCAGGTAGGTTGATCTGCACTGGATTCATAGAGGATGTTGAAGGAAGATTTGCCCCTGATGCGGGTAACGGGGTCTGTCCGGCTTGTGACTGTAGCACTTGTCTAGCAAGATTGTCTGTTCTCTCCTTGGAAATAATTAGTTCCCTTCTTAGAGCATTCGTTTCCTGACGAGCTGCATGCACTTCTGCCCTTAGTTCCCCAAGTAACCGGGCTAGGGGGTCAGTATCCGAGGTTTCCATAGCGCCTGGGCGAGAGTTTTGCGGTAGGCTTTGCGTTCTGTAACGCTCACCTGATTCTCGCAGAGGCGCCGGTCTTCAAAGGTGATGTGTAGCACCCGGTTGGCTCTTTGGGCTGGACCTCTGTGCACTGTATGCCTGACGTGTAGAGTAAGATGTCTGCAGATAGAAAATATGGGGTTAATGAACTGGGGTTATTGGGGTGTCCCTATCTCTTTCCTCTTCTCCTCTCCTGTAGACCCCCAAAGGTTAACGCTCTCACCTTAGGTAAGTGAATGCCAAACTCTCCATCTGCCTCGGGGCAGGGTGCTGTAACCAGTTTCTTCACTGGATAGGTAGCGCAGGCCTCTTGACTTCAGAGGACTGCTGTCCGTCGTTTACTGCACGAACGGTAAGTTTCGAGTCATTCAAATGTCTTTAAAGTCTTTAGTAATGATGTCTCTTGTTTTGCAGGGTTCCGGCGATGGCGGATGACGGGCTGAAGTGAGTTGAAGATGGAGCCCGTGTGATGAATAGAAGCGCCTGGAAGCACGTAAGTAAGCGCTTGTTGCCTGCTTCACTATGCGCTCTAGCTGTCTTTTTATTTTGCAGGTACGAGTTCGGAGCGGCTGCAGGGTGCCGGAATACCCACTGGATTAGATGTGGAAAGGAGTAATGGCACGTGAGTATTAAAGTTCCCCAATGTCTTTAAACGCACCTTGTTTTGTCTTTCAGATGCGGGATGCAGCGCCGAAGGCCTCCGGAGCGTGCGAAGAGTTGGTAAACTTTTGTCTTTCAGATGCCGGAATGCAGTGTGAAGACCTCCGGAGCGCACGAAGAGTAGGTAAGCCTTTGCCTTTCAGATGCCGGAATGCTAACCTGTTCTTTCTTGTCTTTATAGGTGTTGCTGAAGACTGGATTCAGGATGGTAAGCCTTTGCCTTTCAGATGCCGGAATGCTAACCTGTTCTTTCTTGTCTTTATAGGTGTTGCTGAAGACTGGATTGAGGATGGTAAGCCTTTTTCCTTAGGCCCAGGACCGGATGCAGAAGACACGATGAGCGTTCTGCTGCAGAGGTTGCAGAATAACGCAAAGCAAGATTCATCCACCGGGTGTGGTTTAAATAGCCTCCTGTAGTGCTTAGGTGTCTCCTTCCACAGCCACGCCTAAGTAAGAAAAGAGTTCCTGGTAAGAAAAGAGTTCCTGCCTTCCAGAAGAGTTCCAGTGTTCTGAATCTAGGGAGTGGCTCCAGCCCCACCCAACAGGAAAAGTAGTTCCAAACAGAAGAGGATCAGAGGCTCAACTGGCAGGCAAGTAAGCAGCATGGTCTGCTGAAGGTAAGTCCACCCAAGCATTATGAGCCCGGCGCTTCCAGCGCTGGGACTGGGCATATATATGAACCTGGTGCCACTGGCGCCAGGACTGGGTCCAAAAGGTCCCAATTGGGACTGGTTGGCACTCGGAACCTGGGTTATGGATCTGCTTCCAAGGGAAAACCCTGACCTTTTGGAAGCAGAGATCATGACAGTGCCTGAGGCCTCTTGCTTCACCCGGCTCTCTTGTCATGCCCACACCCCGCCTTGGCTTGGCAGGCCACGACCTAATGCTGCCCTCGAGACCCACGAGACACCATCTCCCAGTACCTTCCCTAGCTGTGTACCACCTTATAAGGAGTATTCCGGTGTTTACGCAAGAGTTGCGTACTGATCTTGCTACACACTGTACTGTGTATGTACCTGCAAGGTTTCTTCACAAATGTCTGCTTCGTAGTATTACCAAATGTCTACAAACGTCATGGAACTTGCCATGCTATATAAGATGAGCTCTGACCGAACACCGGGAGAGTTCTCTGTCTGACACCTGTCACTTGTCATTCTGTATTCTTCATTGCTGCAGGGCATCATCCGCCTGCCTTGGGAATTTGCCGCATCACTGACCATCAGCGTCAAATCAGAACCTGCACCAACATGATAGATTACACCGGAATAGACACTATTGGCGAATATCGGGTGACGGACAAAGCACAAGAATGATGGATATGGACAGCCACCCAGTAAATATTTATCTGACATATTAAACCATTAAACATTTGCTCTAAGAAATAACAATATAAGCAGAACGACGAAATACTAAGTATATTATTCAACCTGAACTTTACCTATCTAGCAACATATTATAACTATTAACATTCCAAGAAATAGACCTAATAACAAATAATCTAAAGAACTGTAATTGCATATGAACGTAATCTTCCAATTAGAACAAGCTGCAGAATCATACATTGTCTAATATTTGTCCATGAAAACCTGGCCCATTTTTAAAGTGTCCATAAGTGTGGTTAGACGAAAACGTTCTAAATGGGTAAGATGATACCAGGCCCAAGTCTTTCAAGACTTAATTGTTGTAATTTGCCCCCGTACCGCTACAACCATTAATGCAGCCATGGAATTTACAGAGTTACATTTAGTATGGGTTTTTATTAAATCACATTTTCAAGTTCTGAGTAATATCGAGTTTTTTGCCGATATGCATTTTCTAATGAATTACATGAGGTCTCAAATCTAATAGACACATCTACAACTAATGCAGTTTCATTATTTGTGAACATTACATCAGGTTTTCTTAGTTCCCCCGCTGTCTTCTTAAGCTGAGGCTCTCTATAAGGAAGCCATCCACATCTTTTGGCCCTGTCATTTAAACTATCAAGTATTTTATTATGCCTTTAAATTCGGATCTCTTTTGTTTTTGGACATTGCCCTGAAATGTGGGAAATGGTTTCACATACATTTTTCTATTTTTTTTTATTGCAGAAAACACAACTTCAATGCAAATGCAATTGGCGGCCGAGAGACCAGCGGGTCTTGTAAGACCACATAGCTAAAAGCTCTCGACACGCCCACATCAGTCAGTAATATTTAAAGGCAAAAACCACAAAATTAGAATTCAATTGTATACAATCTAAACATTATTTGTAACCACACTCTAATAATCCTATTGGCTCCTGCCTATATAAAACCTAAGTCAGCAAACATTGCCCTATTCTAATTGGTTAGTATGTGGCCCTATTCTGATTGGTTAGTATAATAACAGGTTACATTTAGATGTGCATCCCTCTCAGGTGACGTAATCATGCGCAGTTAGTACTTACAAACATCGAAATCTACCCTCCTCAGCAACAAACCAGATACAATGTTGTTCTCTCCCGTGGGTCCAGATATCTTGGCATCAAATGCTACTCTGCCACATTAAGGCAGGTCCTTCTTACTTTTGCATATTTGTCAGCCTATGCCAAGAACGAAACCCTGATTTCCTGGTGTGCTCGACTCCCTTGGGAAAGTGTACCAGAGACCTAACTCTTAGAATAATAGCTAATATTTGTGCTGCCGGGCCATCCTGCCACGTACTTGGCAGCCCGATGGCCCTCTAGGATGCGTCAGAAACTAAACTTAATTCAGCATGGCAGAGACACTGAAATAAAACGGCTGAAAACTCAGAGGCATACCTCTTGATACAATGGTTAATATTTGTACTGCTATTCTTACCTTGCTGCGTACTTGGCAGTCCATGAACCCTCTGCGGCAGAAACGCGAACCAATTTAATAAAATGGCAAAGGCACTCATGAAAAGCTATACCGTAGAGAAATCTTAGCGGGCAAAATAAATTACTTTGACTCTCAGATTAACTTATCTAACAAGGACTCTAGAAAACATTTTGAGATCCTCCGGGAGCTGGAAAAACCCCAGGTAATGCTCCACCAGTTTACACCCACGAGGCGGACTGTGAAGCTGTGCAGAAAGTATTTGCAGATGAGTTCACCGCAGCCAATGCCCAAATTAAAGCCAAGATGGGCCACAATGAGTATACAAATTCTTCCCAGTCTACGGAGGACATGAGTAAGGTGGATATTCCACCTTTCAAGATATTAGCAAGGAAAAGTTCTTAATAAAATCAGACCCACCACATGTGACGGTGAGGTTCTGCCTTCTAAAATCATTCTGGCTAATATTGACCTTTTCTTCCCTCTTTTAGTTTGTTTTATTAATGCATTGTTTAAAGAAAATCTAATACCGGACTCATTGAAAAATGTATCAGTGACACCACTTATAAAAAAAGAGGATTGGATCCTAAGGTGTATAGGAATTACAGGCCCATTACAAATGTGCCTTTCTTGAAGAAAATGTGGATAAGATGGCTGCGATTCAATTTCAAGAACATTTGGAAAGGACTGAAGTCTATCCTCCTGGGCAATGGGGGTTCGGGTCTTTTCATGGCAAAGAAAGTGCATTAGTGGACCTGAAAACTGAAATACTGAAAATCATGGACAATAGCAAGGTGGGGCTGCTGATACTATTAGATTGTTCAGCAGCCTTTTACCATGTGGTCCATGATAGGCTCTTGGATAGACTCAAGGATGTTGGTAATTGATCTGGTGACACAGTCACTTGTTTTAAAACCATTCTTCAAAGCAGAATGTCTAAGGTTGTTGGGTAGAAGCTCATTCTAAACCAGAGCGATCAGGATATGGAGTGCTGTAGGACACATGCCCATCACCGCCTATTTTTAAAAATGTATTTTTTAACAAGTTTATTTTAAACCAGCAGCACAGCATACGACAATACAAGCAATCTCAACATTTGATGCGACTAAAAGTCATTACTAATAACGGCTGTGTGTCCATAATTCCTAAGCCCCCTAATCTCCCTCCTCCCCTCTCTCAGACTCCCGATTAGGACCACTCGCGGGGTGATGAGGAAAGCTCGTCCCTGGGCAATGACGGGTCCGATCGTTGAGCCAGTTGGGCTAGATGCGGTTTATAGGTCAGTGCCGGGAAGTTCATGTCGAAGTCTATCAGCGGGGTCCAAATGTTTTCAAATCGGTGTAGGAGGCCCACCTTGGCCGCCGTGACCTTCTCTGCCACTAGGATATCCCATAGTTTAATCCACCATAGACTCATGGAGGGACCCTCAGTAGTCTTCCATTTGCAGGTAATCGTTATCTTTGCCGCCAGTAGGAGTTGGATCAGGACTTTAGCTGTCTTCCCTGATCTTGGGTAGATTTGTGGGGCAGGTGCACCTAGGAGGACGATTTTCTGCTCTCTGCGAACGGTCACGTGAGTAATATCTTTTATAGCTGATAGGCAGTGGTTCGAGAAAGTTTGCACAATGGGGCAAGTCCACCACATATGGAAATAAAAGCCAGGCTGGCAACATTTACGCCAGCATTGGGGGTCAAGGGATTGATTGAACCTATGCAAACGAGTCAGGGGTAGTACCATCGCAGGTGTTATACATGGCGGCGTCTCGTGACCGCTTGTTACCCGTTTTCCCTGGAGAGTGTGGAGGTGAGGCTGCCAGCCTGTCAATGGTTCCTTAAAAGCTGAATGAGTAATGCAGGGTGCCGATCCAACACCCTCCTGACAGTTTCCAACAGGACAGGGCTGGACCAGCTCCCAAGTCCATGGGACGGCGCTTCTCTGATTTACGTGACGTCGGGACAGTGTAAACACTGACCGAGAAGGCCAGGTGCGTAGTCCGATGCAAATGGCAGAAGACTGGATTGCAGGCGAGGAAGCAGCAGAATGTAGTAGATGGAGCTTCAGGTGGAGTACAGCTCAGATGATGAAGTCCAAGGCACCGATACCGGCAGGGCACAAGGCGAGAACCAGAAAGGAGAGCAGGCTGGTCTAATTTGGAGGCAAGCAAAACAAATGGGAACCCAGCAGGGAAGGAATAGGAAGAACAAGGCAAAAAGCCTGAGGAGCCTTAAAATAGCCCAGGGGCCAAAACGGGGCTTGAACCACAAGCCCATGTTTCTGCGCATGCGCGGAGCATCGAACGCGGACGTCTGCGCATGCGCAGAGCCGCAATAATGGCGGCACCCAGGAAGCCGGGACCACAGACGGGAGGACACTGGTAAAGACACCAACGTGGATAGAGTCTCCACGAGCGCGACCGCTGGACCCGAGGACCCCAACCCCTGGACCAAGTAAGTGGCGTGACAGCAGGAGAAGTTTACGGGCACATTCCCGGTTGGTGACAAAGAAAGAGGAGGAGTGGGTTCTGGTCCATATGTCGACCCAGGATTAGTCCTCCAGGGGATGACCCAGGTCTGCCTCCAACTGAACCATGTAGGTAGAGCTAGTGCTAAGAACATCGTCCTGCAATAGCTTGTAGAGTGTGGAGATCCTACCTCTGAGCAGCAATCCTTGTAAAGTAAGTTCCAGGGGGGAAGGGGTTCGCGTGGATGCTTGTCGAACCGGAGACTGGGAGAACCAGTGCTGCAGTTGGGAGTAGGAGAACCTGTTTTGCATTGTTCAAAGGAACGGGGTTGACCGTTCTCATACAGTTGCCTCAGGGAATTAAGGCCTCCTGCCATCCAGTTCCTGAAGTGTCTCAGCACCAACCCGGGTGAGAAGGTGGGATTGTGAAAAATCAGGGAGAAGGGGCTCATGCCTCGTGGGACCCCCTTGTGTTTCAATGCCCAATCCCATGCGCTGAGGGTGTGCTTTGTGGAGGCCAGGGTCCCCGTCCAGGTTTTCCACAGCAGGGGAGGAATGTGCGGGAGAAAACAGAGAGGGAGCGCAAGGCGGACCTGCTCCATTTCCATCCATTTCGGGGTTTCCGTAGTTCCATCCAAGGCTTGGACTTGCGCCAGTTGAGACCCTATATAGTATCTATGCAGGTTGGGGACCCCCCAAGTCCCCCAATTGGGCGTTGCTCGTCATGTCCTTTTGGGAGATTCTCGTCTTCCGCCCCGTCCATATAAACCCCAGCATCTCCCTCTGCATGCTCAAAGAGAGGGGAGCAGAATAGGAGTCGGGAGGGAAGAGCATGCGTAAAGGAATCGAGGGAGGAGGTTAATTTTGCAAGCGGTTATACCTCCGATAAGAGAGATTTCTTGTGAGGTCCAGCGTTTGAGGTTTGAGGGGGAAGTTTACCGCGTATACATCTTTGGGACGAGCTGGGATCTGGACCCCCAGGTATGGATAGATTTCACATGCCAGTGAACAAGGCATAGGCGTTTTAGGGTCTCCAGGTCCTCAGTCTTCAAGCCTATACCCAGGGCTGTTGATTTTCTATAGTTAATGCTGAAACCCGAGACCCTTCCGAATCTGTGAAGTTCCCGGAGGGCTGAGTTCAGGGAGGGGCAGATATTTGCTATGGACAGGAGGACATTATCGGCGTAAACTGAGATCTTGTGTTGGGAGTGGCCCACCGGGAGGCCCTTGATACTTGGGTTCGATTGGATACGTTGGGCCAGGGGCTCCATGACTAAGGCAAATAAAAGTGGGTACAGGGGCACCTCTGTCTGGTTCCTCAGGTCAAAGAAATTGGATCTAAAAGGTTATGATTGAATCGAAGGAGGGTTTTTGGGGATTCATAGTTGGTGAGGACCAATTTCTGAAAGTTCGGGCCAAAGCGAAAGGCCTCGAGGTTGAGTCGGAGGAAGGACCAGTACACTTTATCGAAGGCCTTGGTGGCGTCCAGAGCTAGCAGTGCCAATTTATGCAAATATTGGGTTTCAATGTCAACTAGGTTCAAGGCTCTTGATATTGTCTCCGGTTGATCCGTTTCTTATAAATCCCGTCTGGTTGGGGTCGACCAGGGTGGGCAAGACAGCAGCCAGGCAATTTGCCTGAATCTTAGAATATATATTGGCATCAATATTCAATAAGGAGATAGGTTTGTATGATGTGTTATCTCAAGGGTCTTGCCTGGTTTAAGTATAAGCACCATTTAGGTGCCGAATGAGTTGAAGAGGGCCACTAGTGGGGCAAGTAGCCGGGGGAAGAATAGTTTATAAAATCTCGTTGTGAAACCGTCAGGGCACGGGGCTCGAGGCTTTAGGGACTTGATAGCGGCTTCCACCTCCTCACCTGCGATCGGGGCGTCTAGTCCCTCTCTGCAAGGCTAGTCAAGTCGCGGGAGGATAGCTTCTTGCAAATATATTGCCTGTTCAGACTCATCCCACGGTATAGCGGTCATTGTTTCAGCGAGGTGAGATACCGCCAGAAGAAGCTCGTCTCGGTCCACATATTGGATTTGGCCTTGGGGGTCACGGAGGCCGACTATTATATTCTTCCCTTTTGTTCTGGCCAGCTTCTCTAGCAGGAGTTTATTTGCTTTATTGCTCGCTGCGTAATATCTTTGCTTAGATTTGGCCAATAGGTGTGCCATGTCTTCAGCGCAGTGTGCTTCCAACTTCCTTCGTGCGGATTGTAGGATGCGTAGCATTCTTTGAGACCACCCTCTTTGCACATGCTGGATCTCAGCCCTCTGGACTTCCTCCTCAAGCACTGTGCGGGCCAGTTGTTTGTGCTTGCAATATGCTGCCCCTGGACGATCAGCTCTCCCCTGGGTTTTCCTGGAAAAATTTCGTATCGTCTTGGCTATGGAGTCTCTCAGCGGCATCTCATTCAAGATGGGATCATACAGGTTCCAGCAGCGTCTTGGAGGTGGCTCAGTATCATGGGCTCAGAGTGTTAGCTTGACTGGGGCGTGATCAGATAGCAACTTCAGTTCCAAGGCTACCTCGTCCACATAGGAGAGAATTTGTGGGGAGTTCAGAATCAAGTCTATACGGGAGGACGTTCTGTGGACATGGGAGAAGAAGTAAAGTCCTTTTCACCCGGATGAAGCACTCTCCACGAGTCCACCACCCTCAGAGTCCAGAGGAAGCGTAGCAATTCTGTGGAGAGTTTAAAGTCTCAGAGGGTGTGGGAGGGGGGGTGATGTGTCCAGTAGGGGGTCTGGGACTCTGTTAAAGTCCCACCCTATAATTATCTGGCCCTCAACAAAGGGAAGGAGGGAGTCGCTGAGAGAGTTGTAGAATGCCTCTTGCCCTTCGTTGGGTGCATAAACCGAGATGAGGGAGTAGAGCTGTCCGCACAAGAGGCCTTTGACTGCAGTGAATCGCCCTTCTGGGCACAACAATGTCAATGTCTCAAGGGCTCGAAATTGGACATCCCTGGTGGAGAGAATAGCAGTGCCTCCTTTTTTGGTCCCGTTAGAAGCGAGGTACTGAAGAGTGAAATATCTATTTCGAAGGCGTGTGAAATCTTGTGGCAGCAGGTGAGTTTCTAGTAAAAACATTACTGATCCGTGTATGTCTTGGAGCAGCTTCAGCGTAGATTTTAGCATGACTGGGGAGTTAAGACCGTTCATGTTGAGCGAGATGAAGTTTACATTCTGATGCAGAGGGGAGTTTCACGGGTCGTTCATGCTCCGAGGGTCGGGGGGGTCGGGCTGGGGTGACTCAATCGCCATCCATGTCTTCTGTTGACATGTCTCTCCTGCGTCACTGGGGTTTTAACTTAAGCTTCCAACATGAAGCCGCAACAGTGAACTTGTGGGAGGCCGACCTTGTTCTGTCGTCGACCTCCCAAACGAATGGAAACACAGTGTACAATAATACACTCGAAGGGCGTAGGGGTGTCATCCACCTTGGAGTTGGGCAAGTTTCGTGTGAAGGCCGCACCAACCTGTTGTTGCTTGCATTCCCTGAGGATCTGAGGTCCGTTGGTTCAGTTGTTTGGGGTCAGAAGCTGAGCAGGGAGAGCGCCACGGCGTCGAGGGAGTTCATGCCCTTTTCGTTCTCCGGGTCCTCAGCGAGGGTACTTTTGCATTCCGGCCCTTCTGTACCTTTGTCCAGGTTGAGCATTTCTTTTTGGTTGAGCGTTTCTGTTTGGGGGAGCCCTTCCCCAGATTTTCTTCTGCAGGGTCTGACGAGGCGTTCTCACTTCCCCCAGGTGATGTAGGGTGCAGGATTGACACTGCATCTTCCAGGTGCGTTATCGTTCGGGACACTCCCTTGTAGGAAAATTGAATCGCAGTTGGGAATAGCCATCAGTATCTGATATGTTGGTCCCGCAGTAATAGTGTTAGAGGCCTCAGAGCCCTCTGTTTTTTGTAGCGTCACCATGGCCAGATTCTGGTAATTCCGGAGGGGGGGAACCTTGTAAAGTTAGTTCATCACAGGAACGTCCGATAGCCATTATGGCCTCCTTGATTGTGTAGAAGTGCACCCGGGTGATTACGTCCGGGGGAGCGTCTGAGTCCATTCCTCGGCGGGGTCGGAGCCAATGAGCATGATCCAGCATCAGTTGTGCCTTGTCTAGGTGTGGCAATAGAGACTGAAAAAGGTCGCTCACGTACTCTAAGATTTTGGTCCTGGATCAAGGACGGGTCCCCGAATCCGTAGGTTGTTCCGTCGGGCTCTATTTTCGAGGTCCTCCTGCTTAAATTCCAAGATCCCGTTCCTGCTGTTTAGGGTCTGAATTGCAGTTCCAGGAGAGTAGCTGAGTGTTCTTGGGCCAGGTCTTCTACCTCCCCAGTCTCTGCTCCACCTCTGTGACTCAGCTATGACATGCAGGACCGGAATGTCATATCATAAATCCATCATAAATGCTTGAATGTCCCTTTTCGTCGCTAGCTGACTTGAACCCTCAGAGAGCGCTTGAGGTGGGGATTTCAGTGTTTCAGTCTTTCTCCCCTTGTCAGCCGGGAGTAGCATGGTGGTGATGTCAGCGTTTTTGGGGGGTTTGAGGTGTCTGGACATTTCTGATGGATCCTGGTGAGGCCTGCCCCAAAGTCGTTGAGGTGTAGTAGATACGGGCTGCTCGAGATTGTCTTCTCCGGGGTGGAGGGACCAGTGGCTCTCCCAGCACTTGTGAACCGGGGATGCAGAGGTGCAGGCCAGCACATTCGGGGGGAGAGTAAGATCCAACCCTAGGTCCAAAGTAGGAGGTCAGTGCGATGTTCTGGTGGTAGTCAGGGGGGCCTGACTAGGGGGAGGTGCTTGATCTTGTTAGTGAAGGTTCAGGGTTGGGGTAGGGACGGGCGCCGGAGATCTGGAGCTGAGAGGAGCAGCCAAAGACCCAAATTCCCAGCTTAGTGCAGTTCACTGAAGTGCAGGACCTCTTATCATAGGGCCTCTACTTATGTAGGTTGCCTTGTTGTCATGCCGGCCGGGTGGCCTTGTCGCTAGGGTGCAGGTGAGGGTGGCTCTAGCACATGACTGAGGAAGTCAGAGCTGGAATCAGCGAGCTAGGTTGATGGGCTGGTCGTGGTCCTTGTCAGAGGGTAGTTCAGGGGGAGAGGATGCGCCTTGGGGTGTTGGTACATGTCAGGAGACCCCGGTTTCTTGTCCTGAAGCCAGCGTATAGCGAAGAGTTATAAATGTAGCGTTGATGCAGAGCGTGATCCAGGGTCCCAGCTGAAGGGAAAGGTGGCAGCGTGGAGGCCCTTGTGGAAATCCACTGCACAGAGGGGTGGCAGGTTCAAGAAAGCAGCAGGAGAGGCTGGATGCGGTTTTCCAGTGCTTGCGGGGCCCATGACCTGGGCTCAATGGGGAGAACAGGGGGCCCAGGCGGACCCTGTCCGTGTCACAATAAGAGTTGGCCCTTGAAGTATAGTGGTGCGGGGTGCAGAGCTTATCAAGTCACCCTAGAGCGGTGTGCAGGTTAGCAGCCTGCCGTGATGAGGGAGGGTTGGTGCGCCCCCGCTCCGGAGCCATGACAAAGTACTGCAGTGATGCTACACAGTGATGGTGGTAGCAGAGGGCCGGTGGGTCAGCGCCCGTGCCCCCGTCAGAGCTGGATCCTCCTGAGCGCCTCAGCTGCAGGGGGCGGGTTGGGAGAAGGAACGTAGATCCTAACAGAGGCCAACGGAGCAGTGGAGTGCCTCCTCGCTCACTGCGGGCCGAGGGGCTAGAACGCCTCTGCACTGGGAGCCGCATCAGCCAGTCCAGAATAGCGTTGGGCAGAAGCGCACCCTCATCAAGCAGGTATGGACAGGCAGCTGGCTTTGGGGACTTCATTTGTTAAAGCGGTCGGGTTTCAGGCCGTGGCAGCCGCCCGACATTTTGAGATGGTTCGGCGGCGGGCTCTCTAGGGAGTAGCTTCGATCCGAAGAGAGAGAGCATGCTGCCAGCTCAGACTTTCACAGAATATAGGCTGGGCATTCCACTTCTTGGTCTCCATTTCTTTGGCAGAGGTGATGGCAGGAACCGCAGTTTATTAAGACGTAGCGCATGCTTCACACAGGGCCATTAGAGGAGCTGCCACATCGCTGGCGTTCCAGGCCACGCCTTCACATACATTTTTATAGTATCTGCAACAAGCAAATGACCAATCTCTTCCTCTAGAAATAGTCTCTCTTTTGCTCAACGTGTTGGTTCTAAGCATTAATCCAGCAATGTATTGGTTTTCTTTGATACAATTGGGTTTTCTAAGCCAATAGTTTGATGTGGGATTATTTTCAAAGTAGCACACTCCATCCCCTTGCACTGGCACTATTTTGTCAATTTTTCAAGTTCTTCTACACGCCAGTCATAAGATGCAAGGAGGTCATATGCGTAATTGCGATATTCTGCTCCAGATTTCAGTTCATGAGTTTTGATGAAAAAAGTCAATCTTTTCATTAATGTCCCAACCAGCATTTTTTTTTTAAATTTCTTTTTATTAGGTTTTTTAACAACGGACAATACAACCCCAACACTCCCACTCCCCCCCTTTCCTCTCCTCCCCCCTCGGTGTCACCTCAAGTTTTTCCCATTAATTTTTAATTTGTCTCGTCTCCAGGGGCTCAATATAGGTCCAAGAGTTTAAGGCGATGCAGCTGCCAACCAATCCTGTAATCGTCCCTGAGAAAAGTCAAGACTTCTCCCCCCATTCCCTCACGAAGTTCTGCAGTGCATTGTTCATAGCATACAAGGCCCCCAACCAGCATATTTGAATGATAGATGAATTAATTTGTGAGGTGATTCTCTGAGGTACAACAGGTTGTTGGTTTTATTAATACCAAAGGTTTTGTAAATCTTTGATATTGAAAGACCTCCATTATTACTTTTTGCATATAAGAGTCCATCGCACATGTATGAAGGAAGATGAAGAAAGTTCTTTAGATATCTTTTGATGGTTTGATCCAGTGTGATGAGTGTTTTAGCATCAGATGATCCCATTTCTAATTTGTATGAGAGTTTTGGGATTGGGAATTGGCATGAAATGTCAACTTTCTGAGTTGGTTTAAGTGGTAGATTGTCCAATTTATCTGCCGATGACTTTATCGTATCATTCATGCTGATGTTCTTTGCATAACTTGAATGTGGATCAAAATCTAGGCCAGATAGCACTCACAATCTTCAGGATGTATAAAGTCTATTAGTTGAGGTTCAAAAGTCCATGGTTTACACTTATTCACTGTGATTTTTCCTCCTGTGCGACTAATAAAGAAACCATGTGTCTTTTTGATGTTTAGCTTGAGGCCAGTTGATTTGCTGAATTTTTCAATGATTTTCAGGTTATGCGGTCTGCCCTCCCGAGAGTTGCTGAGGACAGCAATAGCATCTGCAAATGCCAGACCTTTTCGGTTGGTGTAGTGATTCCTTTTGATTCAAGGTCACATATCAGAGGGTCCATAGCAATGTTGGAAAGCAACAGGCAGAGCTTCCTTGTTTTACTCCAGATTTCATTTTGATGTTGGGTGTTGCTTCATTGTTTTTGCCTTCAAAGCATGCCGATGAGTCTTTAAATAGATCTTCAATTAAATGTCTCATCCGGGACGGTCCTCTAAGCCTTTTTAAGCAGTTGATATGCTTATGATTTACTGAGTCAAATGCTTTTGAAATGTCAATAAAAATGACAGCAAGACAGTCTGTATTTTTCCTCGAACCTTTTAAGATGTTTTGTAGGAGAGTTAGATTTTCAAGACAACGACAAACTCTCATGAATCCCTTTTGCCTGTGAGTCAATGTAACAAAAGCAGCCAGTATTCTGGTTATGACGTTTGTGAAAAGTTTCATCTGGTGCCCCATAGCCACTTGTTTTCCATCTGCTTACCCAGCGCGGTGTCCCCAACACCCTCTCCTCGCTTCCCTTCCCCAGTCCAGCCTCCCTAGCCCTCCCCAGGGCCTGATTGGTGGTTTGTTTCCCGGTGTGAACTGTGAGGGCCTAACCCCTTGCTAGAACACTCTCTGCCACTTTTAATTACTGAGGCAGCAGGTAAGCCTTCCTTCTTTGTGGTGGGCCACAGCTGTTTTAATTTGGCTTCTGGTGCCCCATAGCCACTTGTTTTCCACCTGCTTACCCAGCGCGGTGTCCCCAACACCCTCTCCTCACTTCCCTTCCCCAGTCCCGCCGCCCTAGCCCGCCCCCAGGCCCTGACTGGGTCCTCCCCCCCTTATCCCAAATCCCACCAGGGCCACCCTCTGCCCGTGCAGCCCCAGCGGCTAAGGGCCCTGAAGCAAAGGGCGGCTCCAACTGAAGCGGCTCCAGATAGTGTCTGCAGATGTTAGCAGGGGAAGCCAGTGGCCAGCCTTCAACCAGCAGCTACTAGTAAGGTCGGAGTGGCCTGGGTGGGGAGTAGAGCAAGCACTCTACCCTGAAGCCCTGTCACATACCAAACATACCTACACCGGGATAATATTGTGATTACTATCCTCTGCCTCCCTCTCTCCCACTATACGGGACTCTCAAATCTAGGTATGTTCTATCTTGTACTGAAACTGCATTGTGAATCTTAGGCCTCTCCCCCACTATACAGTGATTCTCAAATCGAGTTGTGTTATAACTTGTGCTCAAACTGCATTGTGAAGCTTAGGCCTCTCTCCCACTATACGGGACTCTCAAATCTAGGTGTGTGCTATCTTGTACTCGAACTACATTGTGAAACTTAGGCTTCAATGGTGCAACACAGTCAATTAAGTGCCATGCCACTCACTGGCCAAAACCAAGCAGCACGCTGGTGCACCATTAGGCCCAATGAGACCCACCGCAGTCATTCCCTACCCCTGCCATCACACAGCCCACCCACTTCCACTGCGCTGCTTCAGCATGCATCCCTCACCCTCTTCCTTTCCCCCGCCCTCACCGAACCTACACCCTGCAACCTGTCCCACTCTCCCCCACCTGTAGACGTAGCTCCCGCTCTGCGCAACTAAGAGCGGCAAGATAGAGAGAGGGATGAGAGAACCTCGTCCCCGGGAACACACCAGAGAATGCAGTGACACACCTAATATGCCCATCACACTCCAACTGCGCCAGCAACCACCCTCCGACACCTCTCACTCACACTGTCACCAATCAACTACACATCAACCCCATCTCCCACTTCCCCAGCCTTTGCGCAACAAGAGAAGCTCTAGCCAATACCCCAATCACCAGAGAACTGCCCACTCTCACCCACACACCCATGACCGCTCATAATGCAAGGAAAGGGCGAGACCACAGGGTACCTAATGCCGCCCCTAGCATCACCCATCCTCCGACACAGTTCGCAACCACTGCCACCACAGTATAGGAATGAAACCTCACTGCCCACATCTAACCCAGTCCTAGCTCTTTTACCTTCTGCCCCGTAAACACCCTCCAATTGTTCCTTCATCTCCACACTCCACCTCCCACCATGTCACTTCATCTGCACATCCCCACATCATATCCCGCTGTCCCCCACAACCCTACCCATCCTCTACCCACTAGGGCATCCCACCAAATATCCTGCACCCTCATCAACGCCAGGTCAGTTTCCAAAAATAAACTCCACATCTATGACCTCATCACGGATGAAATCCCCGACATCCTATTCATTATGAATACCAATCGCAGACGAGACCTTCCCAACTTGCTAAACCCTCACCGTCCAGAACCGATCACGAAGAGGAGAGGGGCTCGCAATATTACACAAAGACCAATTCAAGCTAATAAACAAGGACACCGGAACCACAGACTACGATTCCCTCCTGGTAAAACTCCAACTCACACCCTCCACCTCACACAGCTTCCTACTCCTCTACAGACCGCCCAGCTATAACAAAAACTTTGCAGACACATTTGGTGAAACACTGGCCGCCAACCACATCCTACACCCAACCCTCACCATCCTAGGAGATTTCAACATATGGTTTGACTTCCCGTCAAACTCTATGATCAGGTCACTCACAGACAATCTGGAACCACTCAACCAGAAATACCACACGAGAGGTCACACCCTTGACGCAATATTCAGCACCATATACATATCTACCCAGCCCCCGCGCCCCCCGTCATGGAGAGATCACTCAGCATTGTGTTTCTCCATACCTCTGAGCACTGCGGTCAGCGGTCAAGGCCCCGCACGACCACAGCCACCCCCCCTTTCCTCTTTCCCACTATGGAACAAAGTGGTAATCACTCCATATCAGGAACTCTCCTTCTGAAACTCCCTCAACTCACTTTTCCTAAAGAAAGGACCCCCTGCAATAGAATCCTTGGACCTCCGGCTTACAAATGCCCTCAAGCCCCTCACCCCGTCAAAACTTACCTTGCACAGATCTGGAGCAACGCCGAGGTGGTGCAACCCAAATCTCAAATCACTAAAAACTCTCAAGCACCGTATGGAACGGGCGTAGGAGAACTGACCCATCAGCCCAGAACAAAACCACCCTAGCAAGGACAACCAGAATTTACAGATTGGAAATCAAAGAAAGCAAGAAATCGTTATATGCAAACCGAATCCAAAATGCTCGCAACTCGAGTAAGGAACTACAAAGAATCATAGCAGAATTTAAATCCCCCACATGCTCATGCTTGGCCACTCCAAGCTCCCAGGCCTTATGCAACACCCTCTCACTACAATTCTATAATGCCACCAATGAGAGACACACCGCCATCATCGCTAAACTAAAACACTTACCGCCACCTCCCACTCGCCCAGAGACCTCTGCCCAAAACTCCCCACAAACACCATTTTTTGACACGTTCTCTCCCATCACACAACATGAATTCCTCTCGCTTGCAGCCACCAGCCGCCCGTCAGGCTCTCCTGAAGACCCGTGCCCACCCTCAATGCTTAAAAAAAATACTAACCTTCACCTGTACAGGTAACGTCACACGCACAATCCTTAATTGCTCACTCACATCAGTATCTTTCCCGAAAGCCCCAAGAACATCCTACATCAAACCCATTCTCAAAAAACAACTCTCGACCCACTCCTCCCCCAAAACTACCGTCCTATCTCCAATACGCATTTCATCGTCAAACTGATGGACCGCGCAGCATACAAACAGCTTGGCCAATTTGCCAAAGCCAACAACCTCCTAGACCCAGCGCAATCAGGTTTCAGACCACTAAGGGGAACAGAATCATCCCTAATCTCTATCTCGAACAACGTAAAAAGAACCGCTGATGCAGATGGCTGGGCGATTCTCATCCTCCTAGACCTCTCCGCAGCCTTCGATACTATCGATCACTCGATTCTACTAGTCAGACTACAAATACTAGGAATCAAAATCACAGCCCTTTCTTTGATTGCATCCTTTATCTCCAATCGGTCGCAAATCATGCACCTTGACCAGTTCACATCCATATCACGATCACTATGTGAAGGTGTCCCTTAAGGAGCATCCACATCACCCCTAATCTTCAAATTTTACATACAACCCATTCCCGCAATCATCCACTTGTACAACCTTACCTGCTACAACTACTCAGATGATACCCAGATCATCCTCAAAATCCCAAATTCCGAAGGCTCTGGAAGCCCGGACCTGTCATCGTGCCTCTCTGACATTGACCACTGGATGACGACCAACCACCTCATCCTCAACCCGGGGGAAACCGAAATCTTAGTCTGCGGGAAAACAGCACTCCTCCCACAACCAATCCAGTGGTCCAAACCACTACGACCAAAACTGGCACCCTCTAACATGGTAAAAAACCTTGGATGCGAGTTGGATTCAGATTTATTCCTCACCCAACACACCACCAGTGTATCCAAAACCTACTTCTACCACCTATGGATTATCAGGTGAATTTTCCCCTATCTCACCTATCCCCACCGTTTCTCAGCCATCAATTCCATAATCTTGTCCCCGCCTAGACTACGCAAACTGCCTCTACCTAGGAGCCCCAGCATTCCAACTAAGGAAACTCCAAGGAATCCAAAACGCATCAGCATGCCTGCTCATTAACCTGCCTGCCAAAGAACACATAGGCACTACCCTGAGAGTCCTCCACTGGCTCCCTATTGCTTGACGCACCACCTTTAAAGCCATGTGTATCACCCACCGCGCAGTCCACAAAACCGGCCCGGAATTCCTCAGACAAAATTGTCTCCTACCAACCTTCCAGGAACCACAGATCTCACACAGCATTTTGCCTAGTGATCCCACCCCACAGCTCCACAAGGCTTGGCGGTTCCTCCTTCTCCATCCAAGCGCCAATTGTTAGGGAGAATTCTCATTCTATGGCTAATTTCCCTTACCTAGTGAGTCCCTCAGCAGCTTTGCTGGATCTCTGGAGTTATTTCTTTCCACTTGGTAAGAGTGTGAGCTTTTCCCCCACTCTTGTATTTTGCTATGTGTTTTCACCTGTTTTTGTGATTGTGGGCTCTGGAGTACACCACTTCAGTAGCCCCCTTCTTTGTGTGTGTCACACAGCACCTTCAGTGCTGTAGCACAGAGTTGTCATTCAGACTCCCACCGAATCCATTTCTGAACCGACTACTGTCCCCCAGAAAAGGGTAAAGTTACCATTAACTTTACTTAGTCAAATTTAACCACAGATCCAATACACACCATCTTACATGGAGGGCTTAACTCTTTATCTGTACCTCCTAGAGCATTGTTTCGCTCTTAACATTTAGACATGGCTGGTGGCAGTGGTATCTACCCTAAATTTCTACCGCGGTTATCATATAACCGTGGTAATATTGTAGGCTATTGTGTTAGCCTCAAACTTAAACCCGCTTGACCAAATTCTTTTTCTTTTGGCTCCGGTTGTTAAGCAGAAACCTGTGCAGTTCCCTCTGGGACCACTGCAAAAGATTTAAGATTACAGGTGTTGGCAGTAAACCCACTTGGTAGCAGTCTGTACCACACAGATTCACTGTGGTAGCTGTGGCTGAGCAGTCAGACTTCCCTCAAGAAGAGTTAGGCAGTATATAGAGGATACAGGATAGGTACAGAGGCACAGTAGTTCAAGCAAACACTGACCAGAGCTAGGTGTAAAAGTATATACTTATTTATTTTAAAGGCACACTCATAAATTACACTAGCACAGAAAAAGGTAAGTAAGTCAAAACACAGTCACTATTACTTATATGTACATCCCTAGTCATTTGTTGGACAAGTCTAAGTTAACACCACTTATTTCCAAACAGAGGTGAGCGCTTAACGTCAGATGGCACTCCAACAAGTTATTAAAAAAGGGAGGGAAAAAGCAGAAGTAATGAAAGCAGCAAGGTAAAGCACTTTTCACATAAGGTTAGCAAAGGCAGTCAACTGTGGAACAAGGAGAATTGGTTCGAAGCCCGCTTTAGAGAGAGCCAGGCGAAAATATGCCCAAGATCACACAATGTCACAAGTCTTTGCAGGTGAGTAGAAAAGGTTTTACTGAGTTTAGAAAAAGTTTAGTTAGGGTGTCCCAGGCTTACCCAGGTTCGAGAGCCGAGGGCTAAATCTACCCCGTACAATCGGTGGCAAGGGGAGCCGGGCGGAACACAGTACCTTTAAAAGTGGAAAGGATCCTCCAGCGGTGGTAGTTGTTCCTGGTAGTGGGTGCAAGTCGCGGCGTCGTCCAGAGGAAGAGGTGATCTCGACGTGGAGGAAAGCTGAAGGTCGTTGCACTACCAGGGATGAGACCAGCCGTGGAGTTTTTTCCGGTCACAAAGGAGGTTACCCCTCTTTTGCGGTTGAGGTAAAAAGTGGTATCCCGGTTGCCGGGGTGCTTGGCACAGGCAAGGCGGCCACGATATGCTTCGGGACGGCGAAAAGAAGGCAGCAACTGGTTGTCCCCACCAGTTAAGGGAAGGAGACTCTCCGGCGGGAGATCTCCTCTGTCGTCGGAAAAAGTGGTGAGACGGTTCCGCAGGGATTCACCGGTGGTGTCGTCTTGGCAGGTCGTCTCGGCTTCTCCCTCTTCGGCTTCTTAGGTCCTGTGGCGACTTCTGAAGAACCAGTCCCAAAAACCCTGCTTTTATGCAGCAAACCCCCATTCATACAGCCTAGCTGTCACTGAAACATGCTAAGTGGTGAGCGGGGTGGCTCACCACTTGGGCCAATCACACCAGAGTGCGACATGAGTTGGCAAGGCAACTCAGTCCAGGGTGCCTAAACCCCCTCCCACACCCCCTGTGGTACCCAGACAGAATGGCACCACTGTGGAGGGCTTCTGTGCAGAAGCCCGCCAAAAGTGGAACAAAGGCTCGACTCGGGTTCAGGGTTACTGAAGTGAACCTAGACGCCATTTTGGCGGCGAGTTCTGGCAAAAAATCCCAACCGGTGAATTTATATCAAATAAATAAACCGGCGGTATCTTTAACATTGCACCAAAAAGTGGTGCATTAAAAACAATGGGAAATCCCATTGGGAAATATTCCGGTGGAATATTTCCGTGGTATCCACTGCCACCAGCCAGAACTCGGCGAGGGGGGACGGGACAGTACCCCCTCGACAACGGACCCAGGGGCAATATAATTGCCCCTACCAGTACTTCCACAGTAAGATGGTTTGTACTGGTTAAGTTCCTAAATTAAGACTAGTAAAGTCAATGGTGACTTTACAGACCCAGGGAGACAGTAGTCAGTCCCAGGGTGTGGAGTCTATGTTTGGGGGTCTCTATGACACCCCTGTGTTACTGCACTGAGGGTGCTGTGTAACAAACATTCAAAAACCAATGATAGCCTATGGGGAAAAAATACCCCCTAGCCCATAAGCACATAGCAAGTCACAGAAACACTCTCAAATCATGTCCAAGAGTGAGGGTAAGAGAGTCTCACTCTTGGCAGGAGAAAAAAATAAACCCCAAAAATCCAGCAAAGCTGCTGGGGGACTCACTAGGTTAGGAAATTCAGCCTAAACAGAGGATTCTCCCTAACACTCGCCCCCCCCCAGACTAAGGGACAGGAGGATTTAATCCACTCCTGGATGAACCTCATACCTCTAGTCGATGACATACATCCTAGAGAGTCCATCAGCATTTTGATGGTGACACCCTGACCTGTGCTCAATGGTGAAATCAAACCCTTGGAGGCATATTGACCAACTCAATAGTTTTGGATTTTCCCCTTTCATTTTCATTAACCATCTCAAGGGTTGGTGGTCAGTCTGAATGACAAAAGTAGAACCATACAAGTATGGCCTAAACTTCTTCAGTGCCCACACAATAGCAAAGCATTCTCTTTCAATTGTTGCCCAACTTGTTTCAGGATCCTTCAGTTTTCTACTGATGAAGCAAATGGGGTGTTCCCTACCCTTCTCATCCAGTTGGCTAAGAACTGCACCTATACCTACATTGGAAGCATCAGTTTGTACAATGAAAGTTTGGTGGTAGTCAGGAGCTCTGAGTACTGGAGCTTGGCAAAGAGCTTTCTTCAGGTTTTCAAAGGCCTGATTGCATTCCTCATTCCATTTGACCTTTTTAGGGAATTTTGGAGAGGAGATCACATTCAGAGGAGAAGCTATGGTCCCATAGTTCTCAATGAAATTCCTGTAGTACCCAGTGAGGCCTAAGAAGGTTCTCACCTGGGTCTGAGTAGTAGGTGTTGTCCAATTTTGCACAGCTTCAATCTTGCTGAGCAAAGGCCTTATTTCTCCACCTCCTACCTCATATGTCCAAGGTAGACCACTTTACTCTGTCCAATTTGGCATTTGCTTTCCTTTATGGTCAGATTGGCCTGCTCAAGAGCCTGCAAAACATGTCCTAGGTGGGTCACATGTTCCTCCCAGGAGTGGCTGAAGACTGCAATGTCATCCAAGTATGCCATGCAGAAGTCTTCCATCCCAGCTAGAACTTGGTTCACCATCTTTTGGAATGTTGCAGGTGCATTTTTCAGTCCAAAAGGCATAACCTTGAATTGGTATAGGCCAACTGGGGTAGAAAATGCAGTTTTCTCCTTGGCATGGTCTGTCAGGGCTATTTGCCAATAGCCTGACGTAAGGTCCAGTGTGCTGAGGTACTTGGCTGCACCAAGTGTATCCACCAACTCATCTGTCCTTGGCAAAGGGTGGGCATCAGTCTTGGTGACTGCATTAAGAGCTCTATAGTCCACACAGAATCTCAACTCTTTGGATCCTGCCTTTGGTACTAACACGACTGGGCTAGACCATGGACTAGTAGAGGGCTCTATTACCCCGAGATCAAGCATCTTCTTGACCTCACCTTTGATGTGGGTTCTGACATGTTCTGACATTCTATATCCTCTGCTTTTGACTGGCAGACAGTCACCAGTGAGTATATCATGCTGTCCCCAAGGGGTCAAGCCTGGTGAAAGTGAGAACAGGGGGGCAAACTGATTTAACATCGCTTTGCACTCCTCCTGTTGCTCAGGGGTCAGATCTGAAGAGAGATTAACTCCTTCAACCTTTTCGTCCAAAGGTAAGCCTCTCAGGAGGTCAGGTAGAGTTTCACTCTCCTCCTCCTCTTCTGATGAAGCTAGAAGCAAGGCTCCTACTTCTGGTCTAGAGACATAGGCTTTGAGGCGGTTGGTGTGGAAGACTCGGGGAGCTTCCCTGGGTTTGCCCAGATCCACCAGATAGTTGACCTCTCCAAGTTTTCCCACAACCTTGAAGGGTCCCATCCATTTGTCTTGCAAGGCCCTCTGCCTTGTTGGAAGCATAACTAGAACTAGCTGGTCTTGAGTAAACTCAACCATGTTAGCCTTCTGATCATGCCAATGTTTGATCAGAGCTTGGCCAGCTTTCAAGTTGTCACTTGCTTCTGCCATCATGTGTGACATTCTCCTTCGGAGGCCTATCACATAGTCAGTCACTCTGACTGGCTTGGGGGAAGGAGCACTCTCCAACCCCTCCTTAATCAGGGCCAAGGGCCCTCTGACTGGATGGCCATAGAGAAGTTCAAAGGGAGAATAACCTACTCCCTCCTGAGGGACTTCCCTATAAGCAAATAGAAGGCATGGCAGTAGAAGGTCCCACTTCTTCTTAAGGGGTTCTTCTAAAGCACCTATCATGCTCTTCATAGTTCTGTTAAACCTTTCTACCAACCGGTTTGTCTGAGGGTGGTATGCGGTTGAGAACTTGTAGGTGACTCCGCAGGTTTTCCACATGGCTTTCATGTAGTTGGACATAAAATTTGACCCCCTGTCAGAAATCACCTCCTTAGGAAACCCAACCCTGGTAAAGATACCAAGGAGGGCCTTGGCCACAGCCTGAGCTGTAACAGTCCGCATAGGAATTGCCTCAGGGTACCTAGTAGCATGGTCTACTACAACAAGGATAAACCTGTTGCCTGAGGAGGTTGGAGGATCAAGGGGACCAACAATGTCAATCCCTACCCTCTCAAATGTGACTCCCACAACTGGGAGGGGCACTAAAGGTGCCACATTCTTGGAACCAACCTTACCAGAAGTCTGGCAGGTATGGCAGCTCCTGCAATATTTATCTACTTCAGCCCCCATCTTTGGCCAATAAAAGTAGAGGGAGAGCTTTCCTTGGTCTTCTTGAAACTCAAGTGACCAGCCAAAGGAATCTCGTGGGCTAGTTGCAAGAACTGTTGTCTGTTCTCTTGGGGCACTACCAGGCGTTGGTAGGCTCCAGGTTCAGATTCAGTGGGTTCACTGTAGAAGAGGCCATCTTCCCAGTGTAACCTCTACTTCCCAGGCTCTTGCCCATCAGCCTGAGAAGCAGCCTGTTGGCGGAGACCCTCCAGAGTTGGACATTCTCTTTGTCCCTTACAGAAAGCTGTCCTGCTGGGTCCACCTTCTGCCAGTAAAGACTGCATCTCAGGATGGTCAGCCGGGTCCAGATCTCCAATAAGTTCTGGGCCTCCTACTAGCTCTTCTTCAGAGTCTAGTTCAACCAGACAGGGTTGAACCTCCCTCTCAGCCTCAGCTGGAGGTGGAGTTACAGGTGTAACTTTGGACAACCTCAGGGAAGTCCTTGTTGGAAGCACTGGAGTGCTTGCTGTAGGCTTTTTCCTAGGAGTCTTGGGTTGCCCCTTTGCTCCTGATCTGGTAGTTACTGCAGTAAGTTGCTCCAGTGGGAGAGGAGTAATTTCTGTCATCATCTCCTGAGATAAACCTTGCAGGGTTTTCTCTCTCGCAGGTTTGGTGAGCTCCTGTAACCTTTTACTAGGAGGTCTGGGGGTATGTGACACAACTCCAAGAGCTTTCAGGTCATTTCCCAACAGAACCCTTCCTGGTACTTCACATTGTATACTGACAGGTATCTTCACAGCCATATCATTACACTGGATGAGAACTGGTAACTGGGGACACATCTGCACAGGCCCTCCAGCTAACTTGGTGAGGCATTTGGGTGCCTTAGCAACATCCTCTGCTTTGAAAAATGATTCATCCACCACAGTTATGCTGGCCCCAGTGTCCCTGATGGCAGGAGTCTCCTGACCATTCACGTGGACACTGTCCTTATAATACTCTTTAGTATTATCTGGGATAGAATTATACACATCTAAATTCTGTTGTTCCCACAACCCCAGAGAGACTAAAGAAACACTGGCTGAGACTCCAGTGGGTTCATCAGCCAGTAGTAGAAAGTTTCCACTTGCCATAGTGACTTCCTCCTCTGGAGCGAAGGCTAAGGAGACAAGCTGGACCCCTGAAGGTTTACCCTTACATCTGGGATCTCCTTTCACATGGTCAGTAGCCTTACAAACATAACAGGCCCCAAAGGTCCTTTGGAATGGAGGCTTGTTCTGCCCTCCTCCTGGTTTAGCACCAGAAGGTATACTACTCTGCTGTGGTTTCCCGGGTGGCTTACCCTTATGGTTTGGTTTGGGGCCCTCTTTGGAATTGGAATTATTAGAATTCTCTTTGGAGTCTTTCTTAGGCTGTCTTCCCTCATCCTTCTTCTGAGTAACCCCAGAATCCTTGTGAGTAGCCCTGTTGGCAACCCACAAGTCAGCAGCCCTAGCTAGTTTCCTAGGATCTAATTCCCGTGAATCAGCCAAGTGCTGTCTGAGCTCAGGAGAGCAGGCATCATAAATTGACTCCATCATTACAAGATTCCTCATTCCTTCATAAGTGTTCACTTTGTAACCCTTAATCCATCCCTCTAAGTTTTTCAACCCTTCACACACCCAGGTAGCCCAAGGGGTACCATCATGCTTTTTGAGGCTCCTAAACCTCTTAAGATACTGGGAAGGGGTCTTCCCAAACCTAGCTATCAAAGCTAGTTTCACACATTCATACTCTTTCCTATCCTCCTCCCCCAACTCCATTACCGCATCAGTTGCAACAGGGGGAAGCCTAGAGAACAACCAGGTGAGTAACTCATTACCTGTGATGTTCTGGAGCCCACGATTATACTCAAACATAGACAACCAATCCAACACATCCAACTTAGGCTCATACATACCAATCAATTCCTTAGGCATCCTGGGTCTTTTAGGACTGGAACTTCTAGAGGAGCCAGAGAGAGAAGCATTCTCAACAGACAATTTTTTCATTTCTAGCTCATACTTAAGCTCCATTTCCCTTAGCCTTAGTTCTTTGTCAGTTTGAGCACTAAGTTTCTGGTACTCTAATTCAATTTTCATTTTCTCTAGTTCAAAGTATTGAGGGTTAAATGGGGGACCTGGCAAAGGTCCAGTAGGTACAGCTGGTAGAGCAGACAGAGGCCTAGAGGGAACATCTACAACAGATTCATCCTCCTCTTCTGGTTCTGACCCAAGATCATCAATACTTTGTTCAATATTAATATCATTGCTGTTCTCTACATTTGCTGGAGTGATAGGTTCCTCTGAACCATCATCCAGACTTTGGTTTTCTAACAACCTTTCTATTAGCTCCATTTTCTTTCCTTTAGTCATGAGATTCTTATGCTTACAGAGAAGTCTTAGACAATCAGCAGTTTTTGTAGCAAGGGATTCTTGACTATAACTTTCCATAGTAGACAGGTTAGAAAATGACTTTTTCTTTCTTGTGCTTAAGCTTTGTGGTTAGTTGTACTAAGGTATCGCAAAGGTACACTAAAGTGTATACTCAATACAAATCCCACCGCTGTACACCAGTGTTAAGCAGAAACCTGTGCAGTTCCCTCTGGGACCACTGCAAAAGATTTAAGATTACAGGTGTTGGCAGTAAACCCACTTGGTAGCAGTCTGTACCACACAGATTCACTGTGGTAGCTGTGGCTGAGCAGTCAGACTTCCCTCAAGAAGAGTTAGGCAGTATATAGAGGATACAGGATAGGTACAGAGGCACAGTAGTACAAGCAAACACTGACCAGAGCTAGGTGTAAAAGTATATACTTATTTATTTTAAAGGCACACTCATAAATTACACTAGCACAGAAAAAGGTAAGTAAGTCAAAACACAGTCACTATTACTTATATGTACATCCCTAGTCATTTGTTGGACAAGTCTAAGTTAACACCACTTATTTCCAAACATAGGTGAGCGCTTAACATCAGATGGCACTCCAACAAGTTATTAAAAAAGGGAGGGAAAAAGCAGAAGTAATGAAAGCAGCAAGGTAAAGCACTTTTCACATAAGGTTAGCAAAGGCAGTCAACTGTGGAACAAGGAGAATTGGTTCGAAGCCCGCTTTAGAGAGAGCCAGGCGAAAATATGCCCAAGATCACACAATGTCACAAGTCTTTGCAGGTGAGTAGAAAAGGTTTTACTGAGTTTAGAAAAGGTTTAGTTAGGGTGTCCCAGGCTTACCCAGGTTCGAGAGCCGAGGGCTAAATCTACCCCGTACAATCGGTGGCAAGGGGAGCCGGGCGGAACACAGTACCTTTAAAAGTGGAAAGGATCCTCCAGCGGTGGTAGTTGTTCCTGGTAGTGGGTGCAAGTCACGGCGTCGTCCAGAGGAAGAGGTGATCTCGACGTGGAGGAAAGCTGAAGGTCGTTGCACTACCAGGGATGAGACCAGCCATGGAGTTTTCCGGTCACAAAGGAGGTTACCCCTCTTTCGCGGTTGAGGTAAAAAGTGGTATCCCGGTTGCCGGGGTGCTTGGCACAGGCAAGGCGGCCACGATATGCTTCGGGACGGCGAAAAGAAGGCAGCACCTGGTTGTCCCCACCAGTTAAGGGAAGGAGACTCTCCGGCGGGAGATCTCCTCTGTCGTCGGAAAAAGTGGTGAGACGGTTCCGCAGGGCTTCACCGGTGGTGTCGTCTTGGCAGGTTGTCTCGGCTTCTCCCTCTTCGGCTTCTTAGGTCCTGTGGCGACTTCTGAAGAACCAGTCTCAAAAACCCTGCTTTTATGCAGCAAACCCCCATTCATACAGCCTAGCTGTCACTCAAACATGCTAAGTGGTGAGCGGGGTGGCTCACCACTTGGGCCAATCACACCAGAGTGCGACATGAGTTGGCAAGGCAACTCAGTCCAGGGTGCCTAAACCCCCTCCCACACCCCCTGTGGTACCCAGACAGAATGGCACCACTGTGGAGGGCTTCTGTGCAGAAGCCCGCCAAAAGTGGAACAAAGGCTCGACTCGGGTTCAGGGTTACTGAAGTGACCCTAGACGCCATTTTGGCGGCGAGTTCTGGCAAAAAATCCCAACCGGTGAATTTATATTAAATAAATAAACCGGCGGTATCTTTAACATTGCACCAAAAAGTGGTGCATTAAAAACAATGGGAAATCCCATTGGGAAATATTCCGGTGGAATATTTCCGTGGTATCCACTGCCACCAGCCAGAACTCGGCGAGGGGGGACGGGACAGTACCCCCTCGACAACGGACCCAGGGGCAATCTAATTGCCCCTACCAGTACTTCCACAGTAAGATGGTTTGTACTGGTTAAGTTCCTAAGCTAAGACGAGTAAAGTCAATGGTGACTTTACAGACCCAGGGAGACAGTAGTCAGTCCCAGGGTGTGGAGTCTATGTTTGGGGGTCTCTATGACACCCCTGTGTTACTGCACTGAGGGTGCTGTGTAACACACATTCAAAAACCAATGATAGCCTATGGGGAAAAAATACCCCCTAGCCCATAAGCACATAGCAAGTCACAGAAACACTCTCAAATCATGTCCAAGAGTGAGGGTAAAAGAGTCTCACTCTTGGCAGGAGAAAAAAATAAACCCCAAAAATCCAGCAAAGCTGCTGGGGGACTCACTAGGTTAGGAAATTCAGCCTAAACAGAGAATTCTCCCTAACACCGGTGCGGTTTATCTGCCATTTCTTTTTGTTAAATTCCTTCTTGTGTTTTACTTTGTGCGGCAAACCAGGTTTGCCTTCTTTGTTCACTGTCTTTTGGCGGGCTTCTACCTAGAAGCCCTCCTCAAGGCGTCTGGGTGCCTTGGTGGGCTGAATGTGAGGGAGGGTTGTAGTCACCCCCTGCACAGGGTATCCTACGAAACCCAAGTCGCACTTTGTCATGATTGGCTGAGGTGGTTGTCCGGGCTGGACAACCCCCCTGCTGGGTGATTGACAGCCAGGCTGTGTGAATGGGGGTTTTGCCCATAAAAGGCAGGTCTCTTGGGCTCGAAGTCAGAGAGTCGCCACTGGAACTACAAGGAACCGATGAGAAGTGGAGGAGAGGTCGACTGCTGCAACTACCCTGTACCGGTGAAGCCCTGCTGCAGTCCTGAGCTATCTACCCTTCAACGACTAAGAGGAGATCCAGTCCGGAGTCTTCTTCCCCTTGAGCCTGGTGGGGATAACCAGCTCATCATCTTCAGCCTGAGGTCGCCTTCGTGGTCGAAATCCCTGCCCACTGCTGTAGTGGTCCGGATAGCCACCTGAAGAACCTCTCCTGTTTTTAAGGAGCGCACCTTTTATTCATTGTTGCTGCTACCGGCCACATCCCTGTGTGGTGCGGACCCCCTCATCGTCCTCCTTTGTGCTAAAGCTGCAGGAAAGCATGAGTCTGCGGGAAACCAACAGGAACAACTGACATGGCACCAGCTTTGTTCTTTGAGAAAGGTACTGTGTCCTGTTTGAGGAATTTTGGGTGAAATCCCTATTTCTCTTCCATAAGGCTTGTCCTTACTTTTCCCTTCTTCTTATAACTTTTGCTTCCGAACATTGACAATATCAAAGTACTCTTGGCTACGTTGAATCATGAACTGTCCGACTGTGTGAACCTCGATAACAGGCATCCCACTTGACTTTGGCTCCGGCCCTTTGACTCTTGAATTCCTGTCTATGTGTGTTCTTCGATTTTGTCTGCCTAACCATCATATTGCCTGTGATTTTTGCCCCCAACTCTCTCTGGGTATTTCGGGTGCTAAGTCTGTTTTTACCCCGGTAGCCTTTCTTGCCGCGGATACGCGTTTATCTAGTAGACCGAACTGTCAAAAAGTGATCGCAATTGTATTCACGGTAACGTGTTCTGTTTTGTAACACCGGTCCATTCAAACACAGGGTACTTACCTCGAATAATACTGTACAAAGTGAATTGGTTAGTTGTAGTATATTTTACATGTAGTTTTTGAATTAATAGAAGTGTTGTGTTGATAACAAATGGTTTAAAATAAATATACTTATATTTTTTGCCTGAAAACTTGAGTCAGTGTTTGCTTGAGTCACAGTAATTGTGGTCCCTATGTGTAATCTCTGCTACTGCTCATATACTCGAGATAAGCCTGGCTGCTCCGCTACTGCTACCACTTTAACATAGTAGTACAGGCTTGTAACAAAGGTAAAACTTGTATTGCCACATGTAGTCTTAATTGTGTGTAGTGGTCCCTAAGGGCACTGCACAGGATTCTGCCTAACACCAATCATCTGGAATTCCCTACCGCTACACATTTGCAACACTGTAAACCACCTGAAATCCAGGAAGGCCCTTAAAACCTGGCTTTTCCCAATACTCTCCTAATCCATTGCACCCCGAGAATACACCACTAATAAAAACCCCTCTGCATCAATCACAACACAAGGGCCGGCAGCTCTCGCAGCGGTTTCACTTGACACACCATCACCAATTGCACAATAACACTCTGAACCGACAAGTACTCCAGGTAAGCCAGCAGCCTTCGTTGTGGCACACCTGAAACACTATTAACCCACCCACAACACCACCCCTACCCGACAAGCACTCCAGATAAACCAGTAGCTTTCACTGTGGCACACTCGTAACACTCTCACCGCCCCCCCAGACTCGCCCAACATATCCGTCCACAATAGAGACCACGAACAATGAGAAGTAGCCCAGGGTAGCACACGCCCATCACTAAGGAATCACTGTGAATGTTAACCTGCATCGCTCGCTTAGGGAATTCCCAATATTAGCAATCTCCCACTACAAATGTACTCTCAAATCTAGGTATAACAAACCATCTATGTCTGTTATATTATGGAAACCTACTGTAATATAAGCTGAAACCTACTGCATTCCATCTCTCCCACCATACAGGATTCTCGAATCTAGGTATAGCCTCCATCTTTGTTTATTATATGATAGGCCTGCTTCATTGTGAGACCTGGGCCTCTCTCCCACTATGCAGGACTCTCTAGTCTAGATGTAGCCCCCATCTTTGTTTATTACATGGTGAAACATAGGCCTCTATCCCAATATACAGAACTCTCTAATATAGGTTTAGCCTCCATCCATTGTTTAATATAAGGTGAAAACTACTGCATTGTGAGACCTGGGCCTCTCTCCCACTGTGCAGGATTCTCGAGTCTAGGTGTGGCCTCCATCTTTGCTTATTTTATGGTGGGACGTACTGCGTTGTAAAGCCTGGCCCTCTCTCCCACTGTGCAGGACTCTCGGATGTAGGTGTAGCCTCCGTCGTTGTTTATTGTATGTTGTAACCTACTGCATCGCGGGACATGGGCACCCCTCCCGCTGCGCAGGATCCTCGGGTCTGGGTATAGCTTCCATCTTTGTTTATTACATGGCGAAACATACTACATTGTGGGACCGAGGCCGCTCTTCCACTGTGCAGGGTTCTCAGGTCTGGGTGCAGCCTCTTTACCCAAATTTCATTGTGAAATCCTACATACAGGATTCCTTAAGCTAATCCTATCCACCAATAAATGCCTTTATACTGTAAACAACATTTATTCGAAACCTAGGCTCCCCCAATGGTATAGGAATCTCAAATATAGGCCTGTTCCTCTGCTGCAATGGACAAATATCACCCCAGCCAAACAATTTTTCAAGGTTACGGTACGTATATATCACACATCCAGTGTGGACACTGGCCACAGGCACGGCCAAGCATGGTAGAATGCTGCTATGGCTATGTTCATCCGGTCTAGCGCCACACATAGCCGTCCAGACTGAAACACCTTACGTACGTCAACAGCTCTGCCACTAGCATACAGAGAATACCATCCAAAAGGAACTCGGTATAGCTGGCCACACATTGACACTCTCAACAATAGCAATCTATCGCAAATCCTCTACAGCGCCCACCCACATGCGTGGCCTCTCTTTGGGCTGCTTAGTCGAGCCCTGCCAGCCACCCAAGCCCTAGACCAGCAACATGCACACATGCATCTCCTAAACTAAACTCCTTAGAATTTTCCACCACACTGACTACGGTCACCGAGGGCGTTCCAACCGAACAAAGTGCATTGAGGCCACACAAGTGGGGAAAGAGCGCTATATAAATAACCAAATACAATACAATACAATGGTGTGCCTATTGCTATTGGTCTCCAATTACTGATTTCTTTCAAGTTCATTCAGAGGCACGTTTTTGAGGATGAGAATGGATTTGTTCTTTTGATGCAATCTGGAACTTTAGAGTTCTTGATCCACAAGGTTAGAGGTCTTGGTAGTACTGTGGGATCTTTTTTGTGTATGTTGCATAGATCCAGTAAACTCATGTTGTCGTGGCCAACAGCCTTATTTTTCTCTGCTTTTGTTTGTAAGCCCTTTGACGGATACTTTGACTAGGTAGTCATATAAGTGATCTTCAGGAAAGTCACTGACTGGTGTACATTTTGGATTCTTTGTATTTTCTTTTTCAAGAATGTTTTTGTTGTAGTTGTAAATTGTCCCAGCTTCAATTTTGTAATCTACATCTTCAACACCATCAGTGATAATTCTTGCAATTTTCTTCTTATCCTTCTTAAACATGGTCTGGAATTCTTTAGAACTTGCCTCTCTTGTTGCACATTTATTCCTGTTGTTATTGTTTTCATACTGTTTGGCAGGCTCTTTGCTGGAAGGATTAGAGACAATGGTCGAGGATGTATTAGTTGAGGTGTTTTCAACTTCTTGAACATTGTGGTTTGAAGGTATAATCGTGTTGTGAACATTCTCATTAAGAAATCAACCTTCTCACATATCTACAAAGGGCTGATCAAGGCATCATCCTCAGCCATCTGCGATCCACATGGGACCAGCCGATACCACCAGACATGTGCTCCCCGTCCCCGTAGCAGGACTTTAGATTTTCTGCTAACAGGCATCTTTGTGCCACACTCGACACATTGAGCGTCGGCTCCGTGTCCACTGTGCAGCATCGTGCACATGTGGCCTGCCTAAGAGGGCCGCCACCTACGGAGTGCCCCATATCAGCCGTTATGCTCTTTAGGCTGGTTGCCTAGCAACTGGCCATGAAGCCGTCCATATAACCTATCGGAACCCGCCGGCAGGCTGAAGCCAGCCCCAAGTAGAAGGCCTGCAGTGTAGGTCCCTGTCCCGATCACATATCTTGAAAGGGCTGGAGCCCCAACACCCTTGCAGCCGCTGGAGTGGTCCCTGCTCAGGGCATCATCCTCAGCAATCCGCGAGAAGCAAGTGATCCACGTGGGACCAGCCGATCCCACCAGACATTTGCTCCCCGTCCCCATAGCAGAACTAATCTATATTTTCTGCTAACCGGTATCTTTGTGCCACACTCGACACGTGGAGCGTCGGCTCCATATCCACTGTGCAGCATCGTGCACCTTTGGCCTGCCTAAAATGGCTGCCACCTCTGGAGTGCCCCATATCAGCCATTTTGCTCTTTAGGCTGGTTGCTTAGCAACCGGCCGTGACGCCGTTCATATAACCAGAAGCCGGCCCCACGTAGAAGGCCTTCAGTGTAAGGCCCTGTCCCGATCTGGTCAGAACCGAATGGACCGAGTGGCCAACCCCCGCACTACAGTACGCAGCCATCCGATAATTGGTAAGAAGCTGTCCCGTATGCCCTCGGCCTCAAGCTGTTAGGCAGAATACTGTGCAGTTCCCTTAGGAAGCACTACAGAAGATTAAGACTACAGGTATATGCAATAAATCCCCTTTGGTATCAGTCTGTACCACAAAGATTTAGTTGGTAGCTGTGGCTAAGCAGTCAGACTTATCTCAAGTGGGAGATGAGCAGTATTGAGGGTTTACACATTAGGACTACAATACTATGGAACAAGGAAACACTGACCAAAGCTTTGTATCAAACAGAATATATATATTTATTTTACACACTCTGATGTTCACACACAAATCACTATTATAAAAGCAAGTTAAATCGGTCATGAAAAGTATACCTAACTCCCTATTTAAATTGTAGACAAGTTTGAGCAAGAGTGAAAACTGAGCAAAACGGCACAGTGAAAACCAAGCAGAAATGGCACTCTAACAATTTCTCAAAAGTTAGGGAAAGGACAAGTTATACATGTTTATACTCTTTAACACACCAGCAACACTTCCCAAGAAGATTGTGAACAGGTTAGGAAAGGCAGTACTTTAGCATATGCAGTACTGAGGTGAAAACCGAGCAAAATGGCACTTCACAAGTTTAAAAAGAGGGAAGGAAAAGGTGGTTATAAGAGTTAGGTGCACCAACACATTTCTAGGTGAGAAGCAATCTAGAGAAGGCAGTTTTAACAGATTTAGCCAGAGTCAATTGGCCTGTGCCAGAGTCAATGGTACAGGGTAATGTGCCCAGGAGCAAAATGTTCTAGTAGCTGCAGTCAAGCCTTTGTTTAACAATTCGAAAAGGCGGTTGCAGAAGGTGAAAGACAACGTTAGATGATAGGGGCGGCCAACCCAGTAGGTAAGTAAAGGATTTAAAACACCTTTAGCAGTACCCAACAAAACGGGAGTCCTGGCAGAACAATGTACCTTAAAAGTGGAAGAGGCTCCTGCGGTGGTGGTAGTTCCTGGCAGTTCCTGCAGTTTGGGAGATCCAGCAGAGGAAGAGAGACTCTCTTCATGGAGGAAGGTTCGAGTTACTGCACTGCCCAGGGATGAAACCAGCTGCGGTGCTGCCAAAACAAACAAAAAGTACGCCCCTTTAAATCGCGGTCGTGGTGGACGGGTGCCTGGCTCTCCGGTCTCCGAGTGCAGAGCACTGGCGATTCGACCAAGGCAGGTCCTGGAAGGCGATTGGCGAACTGGTTGGCCCCACCAGCTCAAGGGAAGAAGACTCTTGCAGAGGAAGATCTTCTCAAGAAGTCGGAGAAAAGTGGCGAGGATCTGCAGCAGGGCTTCACCGGTGGTTCAGTCGTTGGAGAGGTCTTCAGCTTCTCTCCTCTTCGGTTTCTTAGTTCCAGTGGAGACGTCTTGTCCTCCAGTCTTCAGAACCCTGCTTTTATGCAGCAAGACCCCCCATTCATACAGCCTAGCTGTCACTCGCACAGTGGGGTGGCTCTCCTGGCGTGAGAACCCCCCAGCCTATCAGGGCAGAGTGTGACTTGGGTTGCGTAGGCAACCCTGTCCAGGGTGCCTATTCCCCCTCCCACACATCCCGTCTACCCCAGACTCAGTGGCGCAGAGAGGAGGGCTTCTATGCAGAGGCCCGCCAAAAGGACGAACCAAGGATCCCTGACCTGGGTTAGGATTATAGAGAAAGACACGAGAAAGAAATATAATCAAAGTTCTGGCAATAAAAACCTACTGGAGTAAAGTTAATATTAAAATAAACCGGCAGTATGTTAGAGGCTGTCAGAAAAAGTGGTAGCTTCGAACAATGGGAAAATCCCATAGGGAAATATTCGCGGTCGAATATTTACGGTAGTAACCACTGCCACCAGCCAGAAACTTTTGAGAGAGGGACTGTACGGTACCCCCTCGAAAATGAACACTAGGGAAAAACTATTAACCCTTTCCAGTACTTACATAGTAAGATGGGTTGTACTGGTTTAGTTCATAATTATTGACTAGTAAAGTCAATGGGGACTTTACATGCACTGGGAGACAGTAGTCAGACCCAGGGTATGGAGGCTATGTTCGGGGGTCGCTACGACAACCCTGTGGTACGGCACGGAAGGTGCTGTGTACCACACATGTTAAAAAGATGATTCCTATGAGGGTGATAAAAACCCCATAGACCAAAAGCACACAAGATAGCATAAAACACACACTAGCAATCTGTCTAAGAGTGGGAAAAAAGGGTCTCACTCTTACCAGGAGAACAAAATAAACCCTTCAAATCCAGCAAAGCTGCTGGGGGACTCTATAGGTAAGGGAAATTAGCCTTAGAAGAGAATTTTCCCTAACACAAGCTCATGCCCTCACACTAGCTAACTAATCGGCGATATGGTGATTGTCACAAACGACAAGTCACTATTAGCTGTAATCTCCAGTCTTCCTACTTTCGTAGCCAAACGCTACTGGTCAGGTATTGTGACCCAGCATTCTAATTGGTTAGCTCTACTGCTCTGTATTGCTTCGCTTGAGCTACACTACCTGTTAACATATTTCATGTATTTCCTTCATATTGTCCTTCTTAACTGCTGTTGCTCCTGTCTATACCATTTCTCCCCGATCTCTCAATGTTTTTTTATTGCTGTTTCTCTGCATTCTTACCAGCTTAATACGTGCTCAGCGCATGCCTCCTGTATGGACCACGCTCACTTAATACTGTAATACTACGAATGACTAATAGTGTATTGCTCTCCTGCTGGACCCGCCTCGAGCCCTCAATGTTTATACTGCTGAGCGTTGCAGTCCCAGATTCTTAGATAGGCTACTGCATGATGTTGCCGCGCCTCCCGCCTCTGTCCTGGTCTTAAATATATGCTTTGCGGCACCTTGCTCTATCCTAGCACATCCTAGTTCTACCTCAAACCCCCTACCTCGTGTTGACCGCCTTATCATAGAACAGCCTGCCTGCAACGTCCTGTACTGCTTAAGTATTTCACCTTGCCCTGCAGCATACACAACTCATCCAGCATAGGAGCCTCCCTCCGGCATACCTAAGATCAATATACCACCCCTCTCAGTACTATCAGGCACCCAACCAACCACATTGCCTCCTATCACTCTGTCTACAGCCATGCGCTGTCCACTTTGGTAGCCCACATGGCTAACCTAAGGAAGGTAACCCTAACTAGGGCTACCTTTTTACCCCTACTCAATACCATATCTCTGACCAAGTTCCTTCCCCCTCTTAAGGCCTGTGCGACCCCACCCAATTTGAACTTTGAAGCTTGTACAAGCAGCCACTGCCCCCTCTCACCTTTACAATGGATCCAACTATACACCTCTCGGCTCCCTCCGAATCAACCATGCCCTCTAAGCATTAGAAACACTAGACTTGGTTTGCATTTAAAAAAACAGCAGGATGTTCACTACTCAACGCAAAACCTTCCTGTGCAACAAGACCTCACCGACTAGGTCTGTAACGGTCATCCCTGAACGTAATATCATCAATAACATCTTGCGTTCACGGGCAACCAAACTCCCCAGCACAGGTTCACCCTTTGGAGAGGCACCCCTCATCAAAGGAGCCCTCATCAATGACATATCCCTGACTGCTCACGCATTGGACATAGCCAACCTCATCAGGACCTAATCATCTAGACTTCTTAGAAATCATGGAAACTTGGTAACACCCTGCAGCAGGCCCAACCCTCCTACTAGCCTTACCTGAAAACTATAATGAGAACAAATCCAGTATCACTGGATTTGTTCTCATTATACTTTGAAATTGTGGTGTATAAAGGCAATATACCCACACGCACCAGCAGCCTGCAGCCAGTCTTCACTTTGAATATTACCTATGCAAGCGCTGTGGACTCTATTGACTGCATTGCCGCTAGGATTGTTGCTTACCTGAAAACTATACAATCCTCAGAGCAGATGGAGGCTCCAGTAGAGGTGGGAGAGGCACTTTAATCGCTAAACACCAAATAGGCCTCAGAGAATTCTACAAAGAACCATTTGCATCTGAAGCACTCTCTCCGTCAAACTCCCCTTATCAGCAGCACAAACTTTACTGATACACCTCCTGTAGAGAGCCCCTGGACCAACATCTTCCTTTGAGGAAGACATTACACACCTCCTCACCCAGAACACCAAACCCAGCTCCAAAATCATGTTGCTAGGAGATCCAAACTTAGGCCTCCATGACACTAACGATGCCAATGCAACTAACCTGGAGAACTCGCTCTCTGAGCTAGGCTTTTCACACTGCATCATCGGCCCCACACACAGCAAAGGAAGATCCCTAGACTGGTTAACAGACCTAAACTGCAACACCAAGATCCTATCAAATTCCCTCTGTGCCTGGCCTGACCCCCATGCCATCTCCTTTACCATCCAGGATAGCCTATGTTCAAACCCTAATATCACACAAGCTCCTCCGGCTCTAACCCGAAACATATGCAACATCACTATTGAGAATCTACTCCCCTTACTGCAGCCTATTTCCAATCCTCCCATATGCCTAGACAAAGACCTAGCCCATCTGGTGGATTCGTTTATTTTTTTTATTTTTTTTTATTTGTTTATTGGCATTTTGTTATATCTGCGATCACTGCACCTCCTTCGGGTGCTAATTTCAGTATCAATAAACAAGTTTACATACTTATGCAGAAACATGGCAAACAATAATTTCAAACAATTAACAGTAACTGTCTCCGGTGTCAATCCAAGTCTAGTTTCACAGGTGACCGATAAGGCGGATACTCATGTCGTGGGAAGGGGGGGGGGACAGGAACCAGCCCAGGGGTCATTGTATCTCACGATGGACCTATAGGAGCTGGCGTCTCTTTACTGCAGTGGTCAGGTATGCTTCCTGCGGATTGTTCAAGGAGGTTTATCATCGGGGGAGTGAAACAGTTTTGTCATGGTGTCTCTCCATGCAACCAGCGCATTGCTCGAGTCTTCGGTAGACCTGGTTACGCTCTCCTCCCAAGCTTTCGTTTCGGTGTTCGCCCATTTCTCAAATTCTTTACGCCACACTGTGAAATTCGGACCTGCAGGTTTTTTCCATGACACAGCCATAGTCCTTTTCGCCATTATGCACACCAAATCCATTAGTTTGACTGAATGTTTGAGTTTAGCTAACCTAGGATAGGTGCCCAAAAGACACTCCTGCGGGGTCCATTCGTACCTGATGTGACCCGCTTCCTCGCACATTTGTTTTATTTTGGACCAGAAAAGTCTGGGTCTTGGAGCAGTTCCATAGCATGTGGATTAGGTCTGCATTATCGGCTCCGCACCAAGTGCAGTTTGGCGGTACACTACTGTTGAATTTGGCCAATCTACTTGGGGTTAAATAGGTGCGGTATAACACGTTGATCTGGATCAGTCGAAATCTGTGATTTCTAGAGATCTCTCCAGGAAATGACAGTACCCTGTCCCATTCGCTGTCTGTTAGCTCCCTCCCTATGTCAGTTTCCCAAGTGGTCCGTAGTTCCGCGCTTCAGGAGTTAGGTATGTCGCTTAGATGGCCGTATATTTGGGAAACCGCTCTTCCGCCCTCTCTCAGACTATAAAGCAGCGTTATAAAGGAGTTCATGTCTGGTTCCTCTGGCCAATTTTCCCAATTCGTTCGGGCAAACAGTCTAATCTTCCGATACCACAGGTATTGACTGGAGGGAATATCATACTCCGTCTGTAACTCAGAGAACTCCCGAAAGGTCCCCCCTTCATACAGGTCTCCCCACGTGTAGACTCCTTTTCTCTCCCAGAGCCTGACACTATTTAGATCGGTATCGGCCTTATTCAGCCCCGAGAGCAGTGGCATTTCCGGGGAATATGTTTGCTTTAGTTTCATAACCGCTGAGGTCCTGTACCATATTTTCCTACCCAGGGTCGCCAGGAAGGGTGGGTTGCTTACCAGGGTCTGGGGGGCCCAAATCAATTCCTTTAATCGTAACGGAGAGATCATGGACTGCAACAGAGGGGCTTCTGAAGTGACCTCGTCTGCTAACCATTTTGATACAAAGCCTAACTGGGCAGTCAGGTAATATTTCTCTAAATTAGGCAGTTGGATCCCACCTGATTTGTATGGTAGGACTAATGTGGACAGTGCCACCCGGTGTCTGCCCCCCCCCACACAGGAAATCCCGGATTATTGTATTAAGCAAACGGAAAAAAGGTTTAGTAATATAGAAGTGCACATTTTGGAACACATACAGGAACCTGGGGAGGACAATCATTTTGACTATGGAGGCCCTACCCATCAGGGATAAAGGCAGCTTAGACCAGAACCCCATGGACTTATGCAGCACTGGGATCTTCGCCCTAGTGTTATATTCGTGCATTAGTTCTGGGGTGTGCATAATCTGAATCCCAAGGTATCGGAATGAAGTGGTTTGCCAGGTTATGCCCACCAGAGGAAGTTCCGTAATGGCCTTTCCCTTCAGTCCCGCTAGCGGGAACAAGCAGGACTTGGTTCTACAGAATTTTATGCCCGAGACCTTGGCGTAATTGTCTAAAACGTCCAGCATTGTTGGTACATTAAGAAGGGGATTGTTGACATATATCAGCACGTCATCAGCGTATAAGGAGATGATGTGGTCCACCCCTCCGACCCGAATGCCTGCATCAAAGAATTGCTGCCTGAAAAAGAGAGCGATGGGCTCCAGGCCCAGTATATACAGCATGGGTGAGAGTGGGCACCCCTGTCTGGTACCCCTACAGATGTCCCACGATTCTGACACACATCTCCCAGATTTTATTCGTGCACTCGGTCCGTTGTACAGTACTTTAATCCATCTAATGAATTCCTGACCGAAACCAAACCGTTCCAGGACCACCACTAGCCACTCCCAATATATTGAATCAAATGCTTTAATGGCATCTAAGGACAATAGTGCATAACGTTCCTCGCTTGTGTCGGTATGGGTTATTATATGCTGGAGCCTACGCAGGTTCATGGTCGTATTACGACCGGGTACAAAGCCGTTTTGGTCCTCATGTACTAAGTCTCCAATTACTCTGGCTAGTCGATTGGCTAGGATTGTCGTAAGTATTTTAACATCATAATTTATCATCGCTATCTCCGGGTTTGTTGGGTTTAAGTATGAGGACCACCAAAGTTTCTCTCATGCTAACGGGCAAGGTCCCACTTTCATAGGATTCTAGGAAGACTTCAAGCAATAGTGAAGTCAAGGAGGGTTCGAATGCCTTGTAGAACTCCGGAGGCAGCCCATCACTGCCCGGGGTCTTACACGTCGCCAGGGATCTAATTGCTTCCGAAATATCATCAGGTGTGATGTCCCCATCCAAAGCCTCAGATTGTGCTGGGGTTAATTTGGGTAAGTCTATCTCATCTAGAGTGTCCTGTATTTGATCCCGGGGGATCTGGTCAGCATGGGAATATAATTGCTCGTAAAAAATCTTAAAGGTGTCATTGACGCCCTGTTGAGTGTTGCGAGTTTCATCGAATTTATCTTTCAATACAGTGGTTATATGCCTAGCGTGTTCTTTTTTGCAAAGCCAAGCTAATAGTCGGCCAGGTTTGTCTGCCTCAGCATGTGCCTTGTTGATTCTAGTAATAAAGTTGAATTTTGATAGCCTGTTCCATGCATCGGTGCAGTTCTCTCTAAGAGTTCTAAGATCTTCTTCTTTCTTTGGGGTGTCTATAGGGGCTGCCTCCAATGCCGTAATTTTCAATTCTCCCTTGTCTAGCACACTACACAGAAGTTTCCTAATGCCGCCCGCTTTAGCAATGACTTTCCCCCGCACCACTACCTTCAGGGCGTCCCATAGCGTGCTGACATGTTCTACGCTCCCAGTGTTTTCAGTTATGAAATTGTCTATGGACTCATGTAGCTCTTCTTTGAATGCCTGGTCCCCCAAGGCCTCCATAGGCATCCTCCACATGGGGATGGGGGGTCTCAGGCCAGTGTGATTCCATTCGATTAATAGTGGCGAATGATCCGAAATAGTTCTTCCCAGATATTGCGCGCTCCCTATCTGAGGTAAGTGCTCCCTGCCCACAAAGAAGTAATCTAGCCGGGTATGGAGGGTATGTGGAGACGAGTAATACGAGTAACCTCTCTCACCTGGATGTAGCTCCCGCCAGATATCCGCCAAGTCCAATTCATTGGTCGTGGTTTTCAGGGATGTGGTGGCCGTTGAAGGGCCCTTCGTTGTGAGGCTGGACCTGTCTAGCATTGGATCATGGACACAGTTAAAGTCCCCTCCCCATAAAAAGAAGGCATTTCTGTACTGTAGCATTTTGGAGCTCGGATCTTTCAGGTGCAGTGGGATATTGTTGTTGAGGAAGTATGAGTTCTCTATACACACTTCCCTTTGTTCAAGTGTCCCCCATAGTACCACATATCTGCCTTCGGGGTCCTTATCCATCTTAGTGAGTTGAAACGGTACGTGGGGGTTGATCCAGGTGTAGACTCCTCTTGCGAATCTGGAATAGGAGGCCCCAAAACCCTGTCCCACCCAGTGTTCATTGAGTTTCGCCTCCAACTCAGCAGAACAGTGTGTCTCTTGTAGTAGAGCAATGTCCACTTTTTTCCGCTGCAGATAGGACGTGATTCTATTCCTGCGGAGATATGTGCCCAGGCCTCGCACATTCCACGTCATTATCTTAATTTGTACAACCATGGTGGTCTTTTAGGGGGTCTGGGAGCAATCTCGCTCCTGCAAGGGCTGTATTCTAATGCGGTTGGGTCCCCGCCGCTTCCCTTTTGTAGTAGGCTTAGGTTCAGTAGCTTCAGTGTTTCCGTCCTCACGTCCCTTGTCATAGGTTTAACAATCGGAGACTTACCAACATTCTCATCCTCCAACGTGGAGGATGCATTAACCGGAAAACAAAACAAGTAACTGCCCCCAGCAGTCGTTTTGAACTCGCGGCGCTCAGGGGCTCCCGAGCCTCGGGGGCCTCTCCAGGCCTTTCGGTACGGGTGGTGTGTATGCATTTGGCCTGCACTGTTCTTGGCGGGGCGGGTCGTTGACGGTCTCGCGCTCGGGCCTTCGTGCTCCTGCCCAATCAAGACATCAGTTTGTTGCAGTGTTAAGTAGGGTTTCGCGGGCCTTATCTCGAGTATGTTGGTGCGGTCTCTTCTATGTATAAATTCAGTCGTTCCTTAGTCTTTTGGACCCCTTCTCAGGGTCTTCAGTGTCGTCGGCCAGGTTATTATGTTCAAGCCACATATTAGCGGCAGCTGGGGTTTCCAGGAATACTGCCTTCCCTTTGTATAGTAACTTAAGTCTCGCTGGGTACAACAATATGTATTTCAAGTTTAGTTTCCGTAGTCTGGCCCTTATAGGTATGACGGAATTCCGAGATCGTTGCACCATGGGGGTGTAGTCTGGGTATATAACTATTGCGGAGTCATTCCTTTTGATCACCCCGCCCTCTCTTGAGAACTGCAATATCACCTCCCTGTCACAGAAGTTTAGAATTTTTGCAATTATCGGGCGTGGGTATGAGCCCGGCGGCGGTCTCTTCTGGAGGGATCTGTGGGCCCGCTCCACTGAGAACCCCTGGGTAAGTGAGCCTGCTCCAATTTCTTGAAGCAGCAGCGTTTCGATGAACTCGGTGGGGTTCGGGCCTTCCATGTCCTCCGGGACCCCGAAGGATACGGACATTGTTGCGGCGGGCCCGTCCTTCTGCGTCCTCAGAGCGGGATTCTAACCTTGCCACTGTCAATTCCAGTTCTTGGACTTTCGCCTTTAGCTCCTGTGTGTCTTCGCCGGTTTCTTGTAGGGACGTTTCAGTTCTAGTAACCCTTTCCGTCAGGTTGCGGGCATCTTGTCTCATTAGTTGTATATCTGACCTGATTTCTCCCATCATGCCTTCCATAGATGTGCGTAAAGCTGCAATTGCCTGCAGAATTTGGGCGCCTCGGGGGTCCATCACTGGGGGTAGTGGGTCTGCCGCAGGGATTGCTTCCTGCGGTTGCTGCTGCCTCGGGAATGTCGTTGTGAAAGGGTCCATCGTGCGGCTTTTGATCTGTTCTTAGGAGGCGACATGGCCCCGTTGGAGAGTTCCAGGATTATGGGGTGGGCTGTGAGCCTTAGCCCTGCAATCCTAATCCCAGTTCCGCTGTCTACTGCGGGGGGCCTTCAATTAGATGCTACGTATAGCGGGCCAGCAGTCGGTATTCGTATGAGCAGTATCTTGCCAAGCACTGCAGTCTATCTTTGGACTCCAGCCTCCAGGCGTATTGTCCTTATGCGCCACAATCCGACTGGCAGGCGGGGTAAAAGTTTTAGCTCTAGGCATATATGTATAAATACCATTTATCCCTACCCTTTTTCACTTCAGGCGATCGTTTCCGCCAGATGGTGTTGTTTTTTATAATCAAGTGTATTTTCTTTCTTCCCGGGGCCCTGGTGGAAGCCGCAATGGTCGGCGCTCAGGGTCGTCGTGCGGTTGGTGCTTGGGATATCGCCCACCGTGTACCCCAATGCTGTCAATGTTTAGGTGGTTCTGGGTGGCGTGAGGCGGCGGGTCCCAGTTCCTATGTCTGTCGTAGCAGCCGGGCCCAGAGGTTTGCTTAGTGACTCCCTCTGCTTTCCAGGTGCGAGGTAGGGGCCCAGTTATGTGTAGTAGGGAACATTGTGTTGTGCCAAACCGTTCCCCTTCTTCGGGACTGCTTGTATTCCCGCCCGTCGGGTATGCAGCGCCTGTCTCTGCTCCTCCACCGACCGCATTCCTGGCGCCCCAGTCGTCCGACTCCGCTCACCTCGTTCATCTCCGCCTCACAACGCCGAAGGGGTAGGTTTTTCTGCTGTACGCCTCGTCTCCTTACCAGCTCCACGTCGGTGCTCCAGGCTTCCTTCGATGTTGTCCGCCGGCAGGGGTCGCTCCTCCCTCTCCAAGTGGGGTCCCAGCACATGGATCTGCGGTTCTGTCGTGCGTCTCACTCAGGAAGGCAAACGTCCAAAATCTCCACATCTGCTCGCAGAGGGCTCCTGTCCGTGGACCGTCCAGCAAGCCCTGCGGTATTCCGCCCAATCCAGCCCTCACAATCCTCTGTCAGCCTCCGCGCTGGGAGCCGCCATCTTGGGTGCCGTAGGGGAGCTTTTTCGAACGCTCCGTTATCCACTCTGCCAGCTCCGATTTCCTCTGAGATTTCAGCCGAGTGGAGCAAAAAGGTTCCGCTATGTGCCTCTTAATTTTTGTAGCTGCTATTTCAATTCTGCCGCCGTAGTATCGGCAGCTTCAGGATCATGGGCAGGAGCATGGCGGGTTCCCGACTTCACACCATGCGTGCAGACCACGCCCCCTTCCTGGTGGATTCGTTTAACCCTACCTCACTCCAAGCCCTAGATAAAACGCTCCACTAAAAATGAGAAAAGCTAAGCCTCTAGCGCACCTAAACGTACGGTTCACTCCAGACCTGAAAACCTTACATTGGTCCAAAAGGAACTCTGAAGCTAATTGGAAAAGAAACCCTTCTGAACAGAACAAGGCAACGTTCATAACTGCATCTAACGATTACAAAGCAGCCATCCTAAAAACCAAAAGTGACAACTTTAACGACAGAATACAAAATGCTAAATCCGGCTCCAAAGAGCTTTTCACTATTCTCAGGGAGTTAGAATCACCAGAGCCACCCACAGATTCTTGCACCAAAGATGCCTCCTGGTGTGCAATATATTAAAAAAGCCTTACTAGATAAAATCGCCCTACTACAGGCTAAAATAGAAGCAAAAGAAACTCAGCTTGACTTCAGGCACAAAACTCAGTGATTTCCACAACCCATCTTCCAAAAGCTGCCGCCCATTCGAATTCGCCCCGGTCACTACCAAAGAAGTAGAAGGGATCATAGCCAGCCTAAAACCCACAAGATGCCAATGGGACATCTGCCCAGCATTGATCATAAAGGAGGGGGCAGATGAGTTTGCTCCTTTCATCACCTCCCTGATTAACACCTCTTTTAAAACCTGCGCAGTCCCAAACAATCTCAAAGATGTTTGGGTCATGCCGCTGCTCAAAAAACCCAAACTCGACCCTAGCACCCCAACCAACTACAGGCCCATAACCACATTGACATTCCTCTTTAAAAATGTGGACAGAGCGGCATACCTCTAATTCCAAAATCACCTGGAAACCAATAACCTTCTTGGCCTCTGCCAATCCGGGTTTAGGCATAGACATGGCACAGAAACAACCCTCCTGGACTTAAAAATCCAGATGTACGAATTAAAAGATAAAGGAAATCTAGCCCTCCCCCTCCATTTATCAGCAGCTTTTAAATTTGGTCGACCACGACATACTCGCAAACCACCTGACCCCAGTAGCTCCCTTCTCCCCAAACGCCGCCACTTGGATACAGTCTTTTCTAGCTGGTTTTTGTATCTACGCCTCGGCTGAACCTTCCCCAGTCTCATGCAGTGTCCTTCAGGGTTTCTGTGTCTACCCTACCTTATACAATATCTTTACCAAGCTATTGTTCGACCACCTAAACTATCTGGGTGTCACCTAAACCAACTATGTGGATGACACGCAGATCCTCATCACTCTATTGGGCTCCTACGAAAAAGATAACCAAACTTTTGAACTAAATCTACCTTAGAATTCAGGCATGGATGGCCACCCACGGCCTCTGTCTAAACGATGACAAGACCAAGCTACTTCTCCTAGGCTCACGACCACGACTCACCAAGCTAGACTCCCAATATAATTCCTTCAACATCGACAGGAATAATATCAAAGTCTCCAACCATGTTAAAACTCTAGGCATATACTTGGATTCCACCCTCTCCCTCACCAGACAAGTCAATGCAACAGCATCAGCAACAGCTTACACCTCCAAGCTGATCAATGCATGCAGGCCCTTCCTGTCCACCAATAGCTGCATCATATTGGCTAGAGCACTCATATTATCAAAATTGGATTACTGTAACACCCTATATAGGCAGCAATAAACAAAACCTGAACAAATTACAAGTGCTTAAAAACAGAACGGTTATAAACATTCCACAATGTAACCACATCTCAGCAGCTAGATGCAATACCCTTTGGCTACCAATACAAGACAGGATCACTTTCAGAACCTTAGTGATTACCCACAAATGCCACTCCGACTCTGCCCCAAAATACCTGGTCAACAAATTCACCAGAAAACATTCGGACTCACCTGGTCTAACTACTCACACCGCCTAAACATTCCCAAATATAAACTACAAAAAGCAGGCGGTTCCCAGTTCTAGCAGCCAAGGTCTGGAACACCCTGCCGACAATACTAAGAGCAGATCCTTCTTTCTGGTTCTTCAGAAAAAAGGTAAAAGCATGGCTCTTTGCCCAGCAAAACGAACACCGTCAAACCTCTTTAATACATCCCTCTTGGATCATCGCCTGGATCTGTAACACCAGCCGTTTGCCGACTTTGCTCATCGATTGTAACATTTGCAATCACTGTTCGCACGGCATCTGCCAGGCATGTTTCCTTGATCTGTAACACAAGTCAACTGCCAACCTTATCTTTGTATATATATGTATGCAACTTAAATGATTTACGTAAGCAAAAGCACCTAGATACCCTCGGGTTAGGTGCGCTCTACAAATAAACAAACCATTGCTTCCATGAGTCCTTCCCCAGCTTCATACAATTCATGATTCTCTTCGACATTGTTTCATTTCATCCAATCTTTGGTGAACTTCTTGCAGATTCTTGATTTTAACACTGGAATTGTTTCTACGGAGGATGAATTGTTCACAGTTTATTGGAGTTGGGTCCTCATCTCTCTCACAGAGATAGTCGTCTGACTCTTGAATAGTGTTGAAATGCGCTTTTTCTATTTCTTCCATTTCTTTATTTTGGTCTGTGATATCACTCCTTTTATCAGCAATCTGCTTGTTTGTTTTGTTATTGAGGTGAGTAGCAATACGTTTGTTGATGTTATTCTTGCCTTGATATTTGATTTCAAGGTCGATCACTAGTTGGATTTCTTCTTGTGACCACATTTTAGATGTTTTACTCAGCTTGGATGCTAAAAGTCTCATCATTGATTGCTTTTGGATGTGCATGTTGTGACACTCCCAATTTACTTCCAAATCTTTGGTTGCAAAAGTTGCACAAGAAGAGTACGTTTGCCGTAGGATTTTTCAGTTTGCGTTTAGCAAAGTAGAATGCAATATTGTGATACTGATCTTTTTCACATTTAGAGCAGAAGACTTTTAGCACGAAAGGTTTGTGTTTGTTGGAAACATGCTTCTTGAGTTCCATAAAACTTCCCATAATATCTCCACATAAAGTGCATTTGTAGTAGTCATTAGAGTAGCTCCAGAAAATTATCTTTAACAAGTCAGGCCTTAATTTCTTGTTTTCTGAAGGAATTCGGTACACATCTGGAAGCTTGTTTAACGGACTTATATCTTTGGATTCAGCTGTGCTAGTTGAGGATGCAAAGAGGCGATCATCTTTAATGTTCAGTAGATCTTCTTCCATTATATTTTCAAGTAGTGTTTTATTAACTGTGCCATTATTGCCCTTGATGGTATACATGCTTTCGGTGCTTTTTAATTTATCAAATTCGTTTAGGAAGTTTGCAATTTGTGGAAGAGACAGCACTTCCTTTCGCCATCTCAACAGGGTTTTGTTGAACCAGGAAATTCCACATCTGGAATCATTTTGCATTGATTCACCCATTCTCAAATCGACCAGTGATGCCTTATTAGCCTAAGAGAGTCATATTTACTCCTGCTGTTTACCCGTGCTTCATTGAATTTGTTCACTTTGACATTCAGAGAAATGGGCATTAATCACATTGTCTCAACACCCGTTGTGGGCCTTTGCAATGCTTTATTCTAAACAGTCGGATTCCCCAAGTCCGCACCAGTTCCAACTCAGCTGCTAGGATGGGAACGGAGAGAGGTAACCACCGCTGATGGGGCGAGCCACAGGAAGGGACCCCGGCTCACATCCAGAGTCGTTGGTACCCCACCCCTGGGGGGGAAGACACTGCAGCATGCCCAGCTCCTCTTCGCACAGCAGCCTGACCGCCCCAGCCCTTTGAGTCAATTCTTATACCGAAGTTACAGATCCGACTTGCAAATCGCCCTTACCTACATTGTTCCAACATGCCAGAGGCAGTTCACCTTGGAGACCTGCTGCAGGTATGTGTATGGCCCGGCAGAAGATTTATAACATCTCCCCCAGATTTCCAAGGACCAGTGAGAGCTCCCCTGAAGCGCTGTGAACCGCGATGCTTTCCAAGGCTTGGGCCCCTCTCCCGGGGCAAACCCATTGCAGGGTGATGTGCAACATTCACAAAGAAAAGAGAACTCTTCCCAGGGCTCCCGCCGACTTTTCTGGGATCATTTGCATTACTGCAATGGTCGCCGCGGGGGCGCTCATCGCCAATACTATGAGCTTGAGGATCTGAACCAGACTCCCTTTCGATCGGCTGACGGCAACAGAGGCCATCATTCGCCCATCTTTTAGGATCGACTGACCCATATTCAATGGCTGTTGACATGGAGCCCTTCTCCACTTCAGCCTTCTAAGTTCTTGTTTGAATATTTGCTACTACCACCAAGATCTGCACCTGCTCCACCAGGCCATCCTACTCATCACGGGTTAGCTCCCACGGCTCTCAGTGCCAGCTGGGTAGGGGCTCGATGCTCCAGCGCCATACTTTTTCAGGGCTCATTGATTCAGCAGGTGAGTTGTTACACACTCCTTAGCGGATTCAGACTTCTATGGCCATCGTCCTGCTGTCTATCAACCAACACCTTTTCTGGGGTATGATGAGCAACAGCATCAGGGGCCTTAAACCAGCATTCAGTTAATCCTGCAGCACCAGTTCTGCTTACCAAAAGTGACCAAATGGACACTTGCATTCAATGCCCGGCTCCACGCCAGCGAGCCAGGCTTCTAAACCATTTAATGCTTGGGAATAGGCTGAGATTGTTTCGGCCCCAAGACCTTGAATCATTCGTTTTTACCAGATAAAACTGGGGTTTCGAGGGCCAGCAATCCCCTGGGAAACTTTGGAGGGACCGAGCTTCTAGAAGGTTTGATTAGTCTTTCGCCCCTAGAGCCAGGTCGGGCGCCCGATTTGTACATCAGGATCGCTATGGGCCTCCACCAAAGTTTCTTCTGGCTACGCCCTGACAAGACATAATTCACCATTTTTCGGGTCCTATCACACACAATTATGAGCCAACTCCCCCACAGAGCGGGAGAGACGGGCCAGTGGTGTGCCCGCCGCAATGCGATCCCTTCTTAGCTGATGCGTGCAGGCCCTCACCGGCACTGCACCACAAGGTTTTGTCCAGACTTCTGACTCGCAGTGATGTTAGACTCCTTGGTCCGTGTTCCAAGACTGGTAAAGTGGGTAACCGACATCACTGCAGACACCTCGCTGCCTTCTTGGGCCTCCCCGCCTGGTGGCACGATGCAACCCGGTCAGGGGGCACTGACGAAAGTCCACCAGAGTTGACAGTTGCACTTGGAGCAGATGTCGCCACCCCAGCGACCCCCGAGATGGGCGGGAATGGTTTCTGGAGGAGGGCGCAGGGGCAGCCAATCTTCCTCAGCCCTGCGGACACCGCAAAACATCTGCCAGGGTGATGTAACAGCCTTCCCAGCCAACCCAGAGCAAGTTGCAGCGCACTGCCACAGAGGAAATGCACCATGTGAGGGTGTCCGCGGTTCCCAGGGACCGACCTGCCGCTGTGTTTAAACCTCTGGGCGGATTGCACAGACCCCAACCATTTACCTCTTGACCGGCTCACACCCTCTTCAACTCTCTTTTATGGAACATACTTATTGGCTATCGGTTTTGTGCCAGTATTTAGCCTGCTTTGGATTTGAACACGCTTTGGGCTGCATTCCCAAGCAATCAGACCCTGAGAAGACCTGATCCTGGGATGACAGGGGCTGCTACTGGCCTAACACAGTCTGCGGTGTGAGCTTCGATCAGAAGGACTTGGGCCCTGTAAGCGACAGCGGGGAGCCAGACTTCTGTACACCTCATTTCCTGTACACCACAAGACGGGGATTCGGGACTGGGCTCTTCCCTGACCGTTACTGAGGGAATCCTGGTTAGTTGCTTTTCCTCTGCTTAGTAACATGCTTAATTTCAGAGGATTGCCATGTCTGATCTGAGGTCACAGTCGGGAACCCAAAGCTCAGGCAGCCAGCCTCGGGCCCAGGGCTGTTGGGGGTTTATCCCAGAACCGTGCCTCCAGAACGGCTGAGTGTGCGCTGTCCCGATCTGCGCAGAAGCCCACCTGGGGAGAGGTTGCCCACCGTACACAGTCGCAAGGGCTGTGCTCCAGGGCAGCCTCACTCAGGCACAGGCAGCTGCTCAGGGGTGGGGAGGTATGTCAGGTTTTAAGCTGCTGCTACTACTACCATCACCACCACAGGGGCACGTCGGGCGCCTTCTCCTTCCGACCCCACGAGGCAAGAAATGGGGAGGCCAGGATGGGCTGACAAACCTCACTGCCAGGTCCAGGGATCCTGCGACAGTGCTGATAAGGGTCTGACCATAGGGGGACAAAGGGAAACGGGGTCCCTGCGACTGCCCCAACCATGCCCCAGGGAGGGTCCCCGGGGCGATTGATGTTCAAGTGACCCTCAGACAGGCGTAGCCCTGGGAGGAACCCAGGGCCACAAGGTGCATTTGCTGATGATCAATGTGTCCTGCAATTCACACTAATTCTTGCAGCTAGCTGCATTCATCGATTCACGAGCAGAGTGATTCACCGCCAAGAGTCACAGGCAACTTTCAGAGGTTGGCCCGACATGCTGGTGCAGGAGAGGCTGGAGGACAGGGGGGAGGCAGTGCCATCCGTTCCACCCACACAGCAAAAAGGCCCAGTGCCTCGTCTAGCTTCCCCACTTGTGAGTAGGACGAGACCATCAGGGTTTAAGCAAAAAAAAAAAAAAGGGTTCTAGGCACTCAGCCCGGGAAGCCCCTGCCATCTGCAGCAGCCTGAGCCACTTCCTACAGCAACAGAGGCAGGCCGTTATGCGGCCGGCTCACAGAGACACACAACAGCCACTCATCCCCCCTCCCACCCTTTGAGGGACGGCGACGAAATATGGTGAGGCAGGAGGTTGGGTGGGACTGCTAGAGTCTTCAAACCGCAGCTTGGACACACAGGGCAGTGCTCTAGGTACCTGGAGACAAGGGCGGTTCACCCACTCCACCAGCAAACCGGGCCATCGCTCACCTGTGCCCGCCAGTCAAGTAGGCCCAGCTGCACCATGGCTCAGAGCTCAATCGGCATGCCAGGACTCATCCTCAGCTTCCGGCAACCCCCACTTAGCACGTTCCTGCCGACCAGGGCCCCATGAAGACCCACTGTGTGTGGGGGGGTGCTCTCCTGGCAGATTAAGCCAACCCTGCTGTATGTCCCTGTTTATCTTCTGGAGCGCAGCCCCTCTGCAGAGGGGTTCCTGGCCCCAGCCCCTGTGCGTGCCACTGGCCGGACTATAGCTCAAGGGGTGCCCCAGGCTTTGAGTGTGCGCGTCTGGGACACAACCTTGGTCAGGCCTGCGGCTTTCCCTCCGGCTGCTCCACCATTACTGATCCTTCCGCAGGTTCACCTACGGAAACCTTGCTACAACTTTTACTTTCTCTACATATTTAAGATGGAACGTCTTCTCAGCGCTCCACCAGGGCTGTTTTTGTGATCCCAGGGGTGCCAGTCCGAGGACCTCAATAAACGATGCAATCAGTAGTAGCGACGGGCGGTGAGTACAAAGGGCAGGGACGTAAATCAACGCAAGCTTGTGACCTGCAATGACTGGGAATGCCTTGTGCATGGAAAATAATTGAAATCCCTATCATCAACAGGGTTATGCGAGTTAGCCGCATCTGTCGGCAAAGGGTAGACACATGCTGACCTGTTCAGTGTAGCGGGCGTGCAGCCCCTAACACCTAAGGGCATCACAGCCCAATTATTGCTTGATCTTGTGTGGCTGAATGCCACTTGTGCCTCTAACTATAATCGTGGTAGAAAAGATAGGGTAGGTACCACTGCCACCAGCCAAGTCTTAGTGTTAAGGGAGCGAAGGAACAAGTTACTTACCTGTAACTGTTGTTCTCCAGCATGGGTCTGGCATGGATTCACATGCTCATGAATATTCCCCGTCGGGCCGGGAATCCTCAGTATAGAAAAAAAATCATTATCAGTTTCGTTTCTGATCTGTCTTTCTTAGTAGTAACCAATCACTGGTCTCTGGGTCATACTGCCCCCAGCCAATGACTGCCCTCTCCCTAAGCCCCACCTCTGGCAGCCATCCTCAGATTTGGTAGCACGTAAAGTGGCAGTATGACCAAGTGAAGAGACGCAGAGGGGTAGGCGGACGGTTTCGCATTTGAATCAATGCCAGACCCATGCTGGAGAACAACAGTTACAGGTAAGTAACTTGTTCCTTCTCCAGCATGGGGTCTGGCATGGATTCACATGCTCATGAATAAGAGAATACATAGCAGTACACACATGCACAACCACGGGAGGTAGCAACAGGCTCAACATTAAGCAGTACAACAACTCAACATTAAGCATCTCTTACCTCCTCACCAGGCTCACCTTAAGCGAACAGGGTGCGCAGCACTGCTTGGCCGACCCTTGACTCCTCCCTGGAGTACCGATCGACGCAGTAGAATCTTGTGAAGGTGTGCGTCGACCTCCACGTCGCAGCCCTGCAGACCTGACGGAACGTCTCGTTGAGAGGGATCCTGTCCTCAAAGCTGCCCGTCGACTGGACCCAGCGGGCGTCGTGGAACTCTTGTAAGGGGCGCATCTGAAGCCTGCAAAGGCGCACCAGATAAATGCAGGAGGACATCATCCCGAGGAGGGACTTGATAGATCTTACCCTGGCCATGTCCGTGGCCAGATGACGCCACACCTTGCCCAGAATGCAAGAGGACTCCCAACACTTGAACGTGCGGTAAAAATCTGAGGATGGCTGCCAGAGGCGGGGCTTAGGGAGAGGGTAGTCATTGGCTGGGGGCAGTATGACCCAGAGACCAGTGATTGGTTACTAAGAAAGACAGTTCAGAAACGAAACTGATGCTGATTTTTTTCTATACCGAGGATTTCCGGCCTGACGACGGGGAATATTCATGAGCATGTGAATCCATGCCAGATCCCATGCTGGAGAAACAAAGCTCCAAGAGCAGACAAAAGGAGTAGGAATTAACCCTTTCCAATACTCCATGTAAGATGGGGTGTGTATTGGGTCTGCAGTTTAAATGACAACATAAAGTAAATGGCAAATTTACCTGTTTCTGGGGGACAGTAGAGTGGTGTGGCTCCAGAGCCCAAGATCACACAAACAGTAGAAATACACATGGCAAAACACATGTAAGAGTGGGAAAAAGGTTCACACTCTTACCAGGTGGAAAAAATAAACCCCAGAAATCCAGCAAAGCTGCTGAGGGACTCACTAGGTAAGGGAAATTAGCCATAAATGAGAATTCTCCCTAACACACGGCGCTTTTAAATCACTTTCAATCTCGCTGGATACAACAACATATACTTCCGGTTAGCCGCTCAGTCTTCTTTTGTCTGATATATAGTTCATCCGTTGCTTTTGCACTTGTAGGGTATAGTCTGCGTATACTGTTATCGTAGCATACGCTCGTTGGATCGTACCCCCCCTTACGGAAGTATTCCAGGATCTTTTTCCCGTCTCAGTAGTTCAGAATCCAGGCTATTAGCTGCAGCAGGGCTCCGGCTTTCTCTTCAGCGCCCTATGCGCTCTTTCTACCGTGAAGCCCTGGGTGAGGGCACCTGGACCAATGTCTTACTGTAGCAGGGAATCAGCGTATTCTGTCAGGTATGCCCCTTCTTCTCCTTCCAGGAGCCCAATAATTCTTACATTGTTACACCAAGCCCTGCTTTCCGCATCCTCGGCCCTGTCTTCCCGGTTACGCACCTGTTGTTGCACTACACTGACTTCTGCTGAGATGTCTTTGAGGCCATTGGTATTCTACGCCACTGACTTTTCCAGTGTACCTGTGCGTTCAGTGAGCACCCTCATGTCTTGTCTGAGCAAGTTCACATCTATGCTGATGACGTCTATTTTAGCTTCAACATACTCTTTCAGAGATGCAATGGCCGCGAGGATCTGTTGATCTCCTTTCGCTAATGTCTTCTCTCTTTGAGGTGTTGAAGTTGCTTGAGCAGTGCTTTCCATTGGGTGCGCGGTTTTGGTGCATGCCTCCAAAGTGAGCTGTTTCCCCCTGCTTTTTTGAGGTTTAGACGCCATGGTTTAATGCCGTCTTGATCCGCAGCACCCGCGTCAGTGATTGTGACGCCTCGGCGCGTAGGTTCTGATGCTTGTCAGTCTGTTATAATCGGCGGGTTTGCCGTTCTCTCAACGTTTGCTCCCTATGGTACTGTGGCGTGTCTACCAGGCACCAGTGCTAAGGATCACAGTGTCATTGGAATTGGGGAAGTTGTTTACTTGGTTGCCTTGTGAAGGCACATCTCCATTCTGTTCTGTCCTCTCCTTAGCACAGCCAGCCGTGTTTAATTTAGCAAATCCAACCTACTGCCCCTGCCAACAGTCCCAATCAGCTTGCATTAGGGGCCTCACCACCATCCCCTACTTCCCACTGGTGTGCTCACCCAGCAGCGGCAGTTCGCCATCTAGGTTTGTTCTTCCGCTCTCCTCCAGGACGACTCCGTGCCCAGGGGCAGTGTTGGCAGTGTCGTCTGCCCTGGATGTGGTGGCGCCCTGTCCTGTGAGCTGACAGGGTGCGTCTTCCGCTCCACGTGCTGTGCGATGTGCGTTTTACTGCAGCGCCCGGTTAAGCTGTTCAAACTACTTGAGTGCTTAACATGTAGCTCTCTGCTATCAGCTGGGAGGCATTCATCTGTATTGTTCCGCCTATCCGCTGCAGAAGTAGTACTTATGTCTCAACAGCAACAGCCCATTACTGTCTGCATGCTCCAGCTGGTCTATTATTCTGTAGCAATGCTACCAATATATACCATGTCTTGTGACCTATTGATGCTAACTTACTTGGAATCTCACTGTGTATGCACGGTATGCAGTGTCTCCCTTGATTGTCTCGTTTGCTGTCTGCGGCAAGCTTTCTCAGCTCCTCTCGCCACTTGTTCTCACTGTGTGTGTGTTGCACGAGGACCGTTCCGATAAGAGTGGGTCCTGAGGTTATAATAACTCAGACCGCTCATAACCGCATCAGCCTTCCACGGTTCCTGCCCGTTGCTCTCTCTGTCTGCTGTCACTTCATCCCGATGAGCGGGGTGCTGTAAATATGGGCGATCACTGCTGTCTTGTAGCATTGCCGCTCCCTTCCGCACGTATAAAGCTGTACCCAGCAGATCATTCACTGCAACAATGTATCCGCACATTCACGCGGCTCGTGTCGGAGCCGGCACTCCATATGCTGCAGCTCCGCCAGTCCGTACTCCGGTGTGCCACGCAAGTGAGGGGTTTGTGTCACTCGCTCCGCTCGGTGTCTGACGGCTGTCTCAGGTTGTCCCATCCAGCATTACCAGGAACCTTCGCCTGCTATCTATGCCACCATCGCTTGTACAGCCCCGCCGGATAACAGTTCCGGTATGGTTACAAGTCCCGACCAGGTCGCACATCGCTTTCATGTACTGCAGGCCTGCAATCTTCTTCAGTTCACTTGCCGCCATGACTCCATGCCCTGGTCTCGATCTGAACTTATATGTGCAACACCTCTTCATATGCCTGGTGTCTAGTTTCTGTGCTGTAACGCATACTGCAGCTACTGTTTTTGCATCGGATCTGCAGGAGCTCTTGAAGAATACGTCCTACAGCATGGCAACTTAGCCACACCCCTTCAGTAAAATAAACCTTTGCGCATTGAAAGATGGTACACAACAGTGGATTTTAAACTCCAATCCTTCTTACAGTTCCTCTAGTGAATGGAATGCTTTTTAGTAGGCCGGAGTGCTGGTCTCCAAGGCAAAAGGACTCCACCTCCCACTCCTTCATCCTGCCTTGGGGTAAATTGCTGTTTTCTTTCATTAAGAGGTGCCGTTCCTTCTTTAATTAAGATGTGTTATATCTCCCGCCAGAGGAAGGAACATTTGGGTCCTTTTTGGTAAGAAAGTCATGGCACATTATTTGACTTGCACCCGCTGCCAGGAACAACTGCCCCCGCTGGAGCGTTCTCACGATTTTAAAGGTACTGTGTCCGCTAGGCCTCCCTTTCTAAAGATTGCTACAAGGTAACAATAATCCCTTAACCTTCTGGACTGGGCTGGCTGCCTTGACCATCTAACTGGTCCCTTTCTTTTTGGTCCAACTCTTTCTGAACTTATTGCGAGACTTTTGGGCACTTTGAACCGTGTGACCTTGGACACATTTCGACCGGAGCCTCTTAAAGTGGGTCCGGCCTTGTTAACTTTGTCTGTACGGTTTTAACCTGCCTTCTTCTCCTACTGTGTTCTTCCGAAAGTGTTGGGATCTGTTTATCTTTGCTCTGCTTTTCTCTCCCTTTTAAACCGATTGATTAGAGTGCCATCTTCGTTAAGCGCTCACCACTGTCTGAAAATAAGTGTTGCTTTACTTAAGACCTGTCTAACTAATCGTTGAAGGGAGTGTATATCTTTTAGTGACCGTGTTTTAGAACTGCTTGATATTAGTGCCAGTGTGTTTAACTAGATGTGTTTTTAAATAAATAATTATCTCTCTTTTACACCAAGCTGTGGTCAGTGTTTGCTTGTTCTACTGTGTTCTTTTGACCTATTGCGAATACTCTGTATACTGCCTAACTCTTCTTGAGAGAAGTCTGACTGCTCAGCCACAGCTACCAGGTAAATCTGGGTGGTACAGACTGCTACCAATTGGGTTTACTGCCAACCACCTGTAGTCTTAAATCTTTTGCAGTGGTCCCAGAGGGAACTGCACAGGTTTCTGCCTAACACAACGACTTCGCTGCAGCTTTGGAGGTCTGCAACCTCTCAAGGCTCTCGTCAGCCTTGCTGCCAAAAAGATCATCAGGAGCAAACCCCGACTTCCGCAACCACGCAAACCTGCATATCACGGTGCTCGCCGCCATGGACCGGCTGACGCAATCTGCCATGTCCAAACCCGACTGAACGGCCTCACACATAGCATCCTTGCCATCCTGAACCATGGCAAGGAAACCATCCCGTTCATCCCCTTCGGGAATAAGTTCAGCCGCCAAGGAAACACAGTTCCACAGATTGTGCGTGAAACGAGACAAGGCACAAATGGAGTTGGCCGCCTGAAGCGCCATACCCCCTGCAGAAAACACTTTCTTGGCCCAGCCGTCAAAACGCTTGTCGTCCCCATCAGGAGGGATGGTAGGGTACGATGCCTGCTTTGCCGGGGCCGTAGCCGCCTGCACCACCAAACTCTCTGGAGTAGGGTGCTTGGACAAGTAGCAGGGGTCACTACTGGCTGGGCGGTATTTTCGCGGCAAAGACTGGCTCTCTGCCGGCAGACTCCCCGGAGCTGTCCAAGCCACTGCCACCCTTCTTTGCAGAGCCATATGGAATGGCAGTACCGGGTCAGTTGGTGGACCAATGTCGAGGATATCCATAAGGTCATCCTGAACAAACTCTCCTGGGGGAACAGACCAACCTAAGTACTCAGTGACCCGTGGCATAAGTCGCTGGTACGAAGAATCGGCATGAGTGCCAGGCTCAGGCCTACAAAACTCCACCTCCGGAGAGGTGTCCAGTCCACTAGCATCAAGCAGGGACTGCCTCAGGTCCTCAAACTGGCTATGGCCCGAGAGAATCTTGTCAGGCGCCGTGTCAGGCACCATGCCATCATCAGAGCCCTCATCCACCTCTGAAATGAATTCCAGATGACGGTAAGAAGGCACAGAACTGGAACCAAAGCCATGCTTGACCTTGGCCAGAGCCTTCCTGGGTGGTTCCCCCCCGAGCCACGGGGTACCCCCATCGACACAGCCCCGAAAGGCGTCGAGGGCGTCGAGTGAATCGGCGCCGATGTCGAGAGAATCGGCGTTGACGACAGACGTGGCGCCGACAGCATCGACGGCGTCGACACAGACCTCGAGGGATGAGCACCGAGCGTGTCCCTCGACATCCTGGGCGTCGACGACTTCCTCGGAGGCGGAGCCTCGAGAGAGTGTCGACGACCTCGGCGACACAGGCGTCGATGTCTTCCTCGAAGACTTCACAGGTTCACGCGGTCTCGAGCGCGTCATGGACCGGGACCTGGACCGGGCATGCCAAGAACGATTCCCCTTGTCCGAGCAGGACCTTTCCCGCAAATCGTGACAACCACCTGAGCCCGAAGGCGTGCGAGCAGCGTCTCTCGGCTGATCACGACCGACCCCACTCGGAGGCGCGGACGGACCAGTGCCCTGCGATTTGAGAATCGCCAACATTTTCTTACCGAAGGAAGCCCATTCCTCTGGTGTCGGATGCTTGGTGGGGTAAGCGACCCGTCGACAGGCGGAGTCCTCGGATGAGGACGGGGAAGGCGACAGATGACGGCGCTTCCGGGAGTGCCTCAAAGAGGCAGAGGAGTGGCGAGACCGACTCCGGGACCGAGACCCACTGGACTTCCGACAACGACGCAGAGAGTCACCCCTCGAGTCGTCCGTCGAAAGCCCCGCAGACCTCGACTTTCGGAGCTTGGACACCTTACCTACGATAACTTCTTGCGCTCCCGCAAGGCTTTCGACGTGAGCGACTGGCAGTCGACACAGTCATCCGTGTCATGGGCCTCCCCGAGGCACCAGAGGCAGGCGTTGTGCGAGTCTGTGACCGACATCTTGGACCCACAGTCCCCGCACTTCTTAAAGCCCGGACGCGGTGTGGAAGACGAGATAGACAGCTGCATGAAGAATAACTTCACAAACGAACAGGTTCGAAGAACCGAGATGAACAACAGAAACTCCAAAGAGTCGAGGCGTACCGAGATTCACAAAGCGAACACGTTCGCGGAAAAAGCAGAACTGAGGCTACAGGCGTCGTGCGTCCTACTTATCACATCGGATGACGTCGGCCGTCGGAGGAGGTGCTCGAGGACGGCGCATCGACGTCATCGACGCAGGACGCAAACGCCGAAAACTTTCCAAAGCAGCACAGCTGTGGTGATTACTGTCATAGATATGAATACGTCGGAGGACCCAATCCCCTCGAAACAATTGTTTTAGTTGATACAATCAACTTTTTCAATAAGGACATGTCAAATCAGTCAATTTCAGATGTATAAATAACACATATCACTATATGATAAATAACAATTGTAAGAATAGTACTCAGATAAGTAGCATATGAAGTGGATTACCAATATGAGCCATTTAGACAATTGTACTTTAAGAGCTTAAATTCAAGTGCAGAATAAATCTAACAGCATCAATGATCAAGGAATTTTTAGATGCATTAAAAACTTCAAACCACATTTGATCTTTAGTTAAAAGTTGTCTATCGATAAAATGTTTAAAAAATAAAGTTTCCTTGTTTCGGAAAGTTTTGTACATTCAGTAATAAGATGACAGATGGTTTCTGGGTTATCATCAAGATTGCAAAATCTACAAGTAGCGCAGATTGAATTATCTTTGGAGTACAAACCCATTTTAATTTTAGTAGATAATAAATTTACTCTAAAGCGCAAAAAGGTGTTAGCATAAAGTCTGTCAGGAAATATTTTGAGATATGAGGGCTTTAACTATAAATGCTCCAGATTTAAACACTGCATAAGATTGACATTTTTCTCGTGTAAGAATCCAATCATATTTGTATAATTTGAGTTTTGCTTTGTGGGGAAAAGCCAAAAGTAAATCAAGTAAGATATTGGCATCGGATAAAATGTCCAGGCAATCTTTTTTCCATTTCCAAAGAGGGGTTGAATTCTCCTTTTCTATAAGATTTTTTACTACAAGGAACATATTTCTCGTGGAGGTTGTCAAAGTAAAATGTTTCTGTATTGTGAGATCATTGCCCATGAGACAACCACCTTTAGAGATATCAGCCAAAATTCATAGCAAATCAGGGCTATCGGAATACTTAGAGGAACAGGTAGAATAGTTTTCCAGAAAATACTTTCAAGAAAGTCCCAATTAACAGATTTATTCATGATGTGAGACTGACTGCCATAAGTAATTATTGGCATGACTTTCTGTAAGTAGAACATCCTAGCAGGTAACCAAGAGAAGGCACCATATTTTTTCTGTGAAGACTTTGCTTGATTAGCTAGGAGTCTCATTCTCGGAACAAGATTCTCTTTGTAGAGTTTGTCAAGAGAATCTGAACTAATGTTTACCCCTAGGTATTTGAATTGAGTTATTTTAGTGAGTGGATTTCCTGCTAAGATCCAATTAAAATTCAACATAGTTTTTTTCCATGAGTGATGAAAAATTAAGATATTAGATGTTTAATGTTGATTTCAAGCTTATTCTCGCTCGCATAGGAAGTTAAAGCCGATAACTTCCTCTGAAGACCAACTGGCGTCCTATCGAAAAGGACCAGGTCATCGGTGTACAATAAGTACGGTATATGATGTATTCCGAGTCGATGTGAAAAAGAATGAACATTATTTAGAGCATTAAAAAAGTCACTAATATAAAAGTTAAAAAGTATAGACGTAAATGGACAACACTGCTTTAGACCCGAGTTAGTAGTGATTGAGTTAGATAATAAACGATCAGTAGAAAGTTTAATTTTAATACTAGTATTAGAATAAAATTGATGAATTAGGTAAAAAATGTAATAAAAACAGTTAATATATAATAGTTTATTCCATAAACCTGTTCGAGATATAGAGTCGAACGCTTGTTTAAAATCAATCAGAGCCACATAGACTGGTTGCTTATTTTGTGTAGCTTGGGTTTTAATAGCCGAAATTAGAATCAAATTTAATGAGGTACTAATCCCAGGCACAAATCCCGATTGATGAATATCTGTTAGGTTATTTGCATTAAGCCATCCCATAAAATCACAAATTATAAGCCTTGCTAAAATTTTCCCTGGCACTTCTAGGAGTGCAATAGGGCGATAATTGACTGGTTTTAATCGATTGCCATTTTTAAAAATAGGGATTATAATGGCCTATTGCCAAGATGGTGGAATTTTCTTTGATTAGATTACTTTGGAAAAAATTGAAAACAAGACATCTGCCCAGGCCTCAGGATTCTTTTTAATAATAGCATTTGTTAGCATGTCCGGGCCTCGGGCTCTTGAACTGTTCACTTTTTAATTATTATTAGACTATCCAAGGTATCGAATTTAAGTTGAGCTAGATCTGCAAGTTCAATATTTACATTGGACGTGGCTTCACCGGGCTTCATAAGTAGTTTTTGGAAGTGAATTGTCCATGACAATTCGTCAATACTATTCAGTTGTGTGGACCTATGAGCATTTGGAGGAACGCCATTTATTATCTTCCATATTTCACCGGTTGATTTAGTTAATAAGCCTCTAATCATTAATTCAGCATCCTTTTGTTTTTGTGCAGCAAAAACCTGTTTAATTCTATATTTGTTTTTAAATTCTCTTTTATCCTTGTTATTTGATTTAAAAGGTAATGATCTTCTAGATTTCCGGAGTTCAGATTTCAAGATATAGACTTCAGAATTCCAAAAGTGTTTATGGAAAAAGGTAGGTTTAGTTTGTGCTATCATTTGAATAAAATCATTATAATAGATCTGACCGCCTATTTCTTTGTCGCAGATTTTATGATGTAAGAGAGCTACATGATGTGATGTCCATTTGAGGCGATTGCTCGCATTATTTAGGTCCATCGTACCTTTATAATATAAAGAAGTTTCTACCAAGTGCGGAAGGCAGCGAGTTTCAAGTAGATTATGATCGCTTTCATATAGGGGGATGACTTGAGCCTATTTGCATTGTTAGATATAAAGACATAATCTAAAGTTGAACAGGAGGAGCCTCTAGACCAAGTTGGCTTGGGAGGAATATCATTCAGAAAAGTTCTGGTCTTGTTTTCATTAAAGTTACCCATTTATCTGCTCTGGTGTTGGTAGTATTGATGGAAACTCGAAACGCGTTGGGCCAATCTATATCATTTGTACAAATAATAAAAACTGTATATGGAAAATTTATCCTAAAGTTGTCAAGTAGAATTTTATGGCTTGTTTTGCCTTGAATTGAATATGTTAAAAGTGCCACAAATTAGTATTATATAATAACCAGCAAATAGAAGGGTGTAACTTGCTTGGGTGTCTCCCCCAGTGTGGTTCCCGATTAGTTGTCCACCCATCGAAAACAATAGTTTGGCCTAGGCCTTATTGATAGTGTGCAGGGGATGTAGTTTTCCTATCCTAGGAAAACCCTTCCTTTTTGTTTCATTTCCCAGCCTAGATACCAAGGCTGAGCACTTCTCCCCCGCACCTTTACCAATCCTAACATTAGACCTAATTCGCTCATGAAAATCTGAAACTAAACTAACAACACTGTCCACAAAACGGTGTGCTTGGTGTAGTCTCTATTTTTTCTGCTATTAAAATCTCTGCAGCAGGTCTGCCCTTTGAGGCTTTGGAGGCAGGTACTGTGGTTACTTGGTGATCAGGCCAAATAGGGGAAGAAGTCATCCATGTTTCCTGCAAAGCAACAAGATCATATTATATATGAAATAAACAAACACAAAGGACAAGTCCTTCCTACTTACTTCTGCACATTTAAATGAGTGCAGGATTTCAACCATGGCTGCCGTGGGAGCAAAGCCCTGAAATGGGCTGCCAGGAGAATCCAGAGTCCTGCTAGAACCTTTATGGGAATGGTCAGTGAAGTGTGAAACGGGAATCATCATTGGTTGAGTAGTTATGGGAGTTAATTTACATAATTTAGCTGTAGAATAGCCTTCTCAACCAGGGCTGCATTTACTGTGTCCTGTTAATAGAGGGAACAATGCTAATCTTGGGTCAAAACAGGGGTATAGAGTCAGGTTACCAGATTAGATTAGTCCAGTATAGGGTGCCCGTTTCATTAGTGTTTGTTTCTAGAGTGAGGGATAACGCTGAAGTCTACAACTGTATCCCGCATGTTCTCGTCTTTCTTTCTATGCCTTTGTTACGCTTTCTACTGCATTGTTAAGTTGATGAGGTCCACGGTCCCAGTTACGGACTCCATGATTGAGCTCAGCTTTTCTTTGGAAATCTGTCAACGATTCCCTTCCATTCTTTCATTCAATGTTCTCTTGTGATGTTTGTTTCAAAGTGCTACCTTTTACCGAGGGTGCCAGTGCATAGGAGCTTCATTGTGCTTTTCACGCAAACAGCCTTGCCAGTAAGATAGATCAGCAGGTTGAGTGCTCGCTGCTGCGATCTGTTTGTGATCTGCAGGTTGCAGGCTCAAGTCCTGGCATGGACAACTCGGCATTCATCCTTCCGAGGCCGATAACTGAGTACCAACTTCGGTTGGGTGATATTGTATGTAAATATGTTCTATGTAAAGCGCTTTGGCAAAAGTGCTATATAAATAACACAGCATTAGCATTAGCGCTTTTTCCCCACAGAGATATGCTGGGTCAGTGTGTAAGAGCAACGGCTGAAATACGATTTGGTGATCTCTCTGCAGGTTCCTGGTGGTCACGGTCACACAGCCAAAAAACTATAACTTCTTGCAGGTTGGTTGGTTTTACACGCTCTTCATCATGCCATGTTTCACCTCTTCCATTGTCTTTTAACTGTGCTCCAATAGGTATGTGTGCCTCTTCTTCCTGTACTCTTTACATTGTGCATTCCAAAAATCTCTGATATACTACAGGCATGATCTTCTAGCAGTCCAACTCAAAGGCATTGACTAGACTGGCTACGCTATCCTGCCTGATGCCTTGCTGATCTGCCTGTGCTGACCTTCGTTTGGTATATGCTGAACTATCACGCCTACCAAATTCGTTTGCTGAATCCCCGTGTGAAGGTCTCTCTGGCCTAGTTTCACCCCATGGGTCTTAACAGTTCGTTTGCGATTCAGGACTACAAACTTATTATGAATTGCCACTGTCTAAAGAAAACCATAATTATGAAATAAACAATACAGTCAACTGATTTTGACTCACAGTCTCACTTAATAACTAACCTTTTGCCAATAGTAATACATCAAGGGATTACACAGAGGTGGTGGCGTTAATGTGTTTTTGTGCTGGTTACTGATGGACTTTGTAAGCACGAAGGAAGTAAACAGCTTTGTGATATAGGTGGTTCCAATAATCCGATCCGCTTACTGAGCTACTTTTCATTGTTACTAGAATATTTATTTTTTAAGTTTAATAATGTGATAAACTGTAGTACAACTGCTTTGAAGCACAGGGTACGGTTCAAGGTGAGGGGTACATAAATATCAATCCTTGCAGGAAGGTCTACCAAAGGATAACCTAGAATCTCGACTGGGTTCTCATTATGCTTCATCTACCTCTTTGCCAGGATTCTGGTCCTTCAACCACATACCCAACTCTCTCGCTCTCTTTCTTCCCTCACATCTCACCTCAAGTCTTATCCCTAAAATGGTATAATGGTCTGGGGGTTGGAGGGTGTCCCCTGCATCCTTTACATGGATTGCAGCGGCAAAACCACAGCCTTTTTGCCGCAATATTTTGTGTCCACAGCTATTTCTGCCACAATTTTAACACATGGAACCCAGTGCAACTTTATAGTTATTATCTACTAAAATCTTCAGGTTCACCTTCCCCATCTCATCTCCCACCCTTCTTCTGTTTGCGAATTCAACCTCTAACAATATTTGGTATGCCATGATAAAAATCGCTGCAGAAATGCCATGATAAAATGCTGAAAAATGTCAGAAGTACAAAAAATCGTGGCAAAAATGCCGTGGTTTGGCACGTTAAAGGTGTACCCCATTACACCATTTAAGGGGAGCAGAGGTTGCAGGGGTGTCCCCCGCTTCCCATAAATGGGTCCAGGGGTGTCCCCCGCATCCTTTACACAGATTGTGGTGGCAGAACCATGGCTCTTTTGCTGCAATATTTTGCGTCCACAGCCATTTTTGCTGCAATTTTAACACATGGAACCCAATATTCCTGTCCTTCTCCACATCTCTCTCAGATACCTCCTCCCCTGGTTATTTGCCGTTCCTCCACTTCCCTTCTTCAATGCCTCCTATCACCTCCTTTATGTTGCACGTTTCCTCTTCACTTCTATCACCACCTCCTCTCTGATGTTTCTCTGCTGCTCCACCTCTTTCAACAATTCCTTCACCAACTTCTCTTTCCTCTGTCTCCTGTTCCAATCCTATTCACCTCAGTTTTTTCTCGCTAACCTTGTTCCCATCTTCTTCTACCCTTTAGGCTCCTCCCTCCTAATGGTCAGTGTTTTCTAATTCTTCACCATCACTCACCTTCTTTACACTTTTGAGCACCACCTCCTTTCACTGCTCTGGGTTTTTCTTCTCTCGTTCTTCCGTGGGATGAGTTTCTTTCATCCCAAACCTCAGCGTACATTTTCTCCCAACCTCCTTGACCTTTCTCTCACAAGTCCTCTAGTCCGGCACCCCCACTACTGTGGGTTCCTTAATTGCCCAATCTCCAGGATATGGATTCCCTCAATGCCTTCCCTGCAGCCTCCTGTCTTTTCCTGATCCCAAATCCTAGGGACCACCATGTGTCTAGCTCTTGCTCCTCCTGTTCACCTCTTCAGCCAGCTCTGAATGAGCACTTCAAAAAAACAAAACAAAAACACACAAAAAATGAGCTCTTCCTCCTAACTCTACCACCAACTGACTGAGCCATTGGATTTTTATAGGACTTCTGCCCTGTTTTTCTTTACTGGAAGGGGACTCGGATGTGATAGCTGGGATGGGGATTTGCTGTCGGGCTCCACACTAGATGACTAACATCCCTGGTATGCAAGTTTGAATTGGCTCAGCCCTCCCCTTGGCTTGTCGCCCTTCAGCCTGCCACACACTGGTCCCTACCTTTCAGGCTCCCTGGTATCTAGGAACTCAGGTATGCAAGCTTGGTATAGGAAAGGTGAGAGTTGTAATGTTCTCGGTATGGGTGAATCTCCAGTGTTTGCTGGGGACCACAGCTTCAAGAACCTTGTCTGATAACGTGGAGTTCTGAACTGCCTATTTCTCTTTAAGTTGCTGGCATAGAGATTGGCTGGAGGGTTCCAACCCCGAAGATGGCTTCCAGGTCTGAGGTGGGACTTGGGACTGGCTTGTTCCTCCTGTTGGGTTGTCCTCTCTCTAGATGTCACACCAGGGCCCTGCCAACAGGGTGGACTCCCTTAACCGATCTGTTTTAAGCTGTATGAAAGTGAAGGTCTTCTTTGAGGACTAGCTGGCTGCTTACTGAAATTTCCAGGCACAGCTTAGATCCCTCGCTTTCTCTTCAAGCTTTAGGAGGCATTAGAGTACCCATTGAAAGGGGGCAGGGCTTGCAAGTGCTGCTGGCGCAGAGGGGTCTGTTCCTCAATTTCCTTAAAGAGGCAAAAAGCATCTACAATTGCACTGTGACAAGACCCTACCTTCAGCGTGTTGTATGGTCGGGGAACAGAAGGAATCATCTGCATGAAACCCCAAGTCTATCGTGCGTGTTGCGGCAGCCGGCTCCCTGTGCGACTCCACTAATATGGTCAAGTAGGGTACCTTGTCACAGCACTAAGGATATTGGCAAATGCAACATTACATTAGCAGTAATTAAACTGGCCCTGAAAGTCATCAGCATCAGATCCACAGTTAAATAATTATCAACATAGTTATAATGGAAGTGAACCAACAGTCCAATAGTTAATTCATGGCCAAAGACATGAATAGTGGCCCCACTGCTCCAGGTACTGCTCAAAGTTGACGGCCAAAGGTCTAACTGTGAAGTAGAGTTTTGATTTTACTTTTGAATCTCTAGATTTGTTCTACCCAAATCCTTGAAGGCAAATTACTTCAGCTTTCTGACCTAACGAAAGCAGAGGACGTCTTGAGTGTGGAGGGTTCTTCTGGCAACATGCATATTTATGCATGTTCTCAGGTAACTGGACGCAGTGTTCGTTAGGCCTTGATGGTTATGCAGAATATCTTGTTTATGATCTGTTGTTTAATGTGGAGCCACCACAGAGCCCACAAAGGCCAGTGTGATCGCATCCTACAGTTTTAAGGGAAAGATCATTCTCAAGGCTTTACAATGAAGTACTTTAAGTTGGTGAATGAAATCGGGTATTATTTTAGGATTGTGTAAGTTGAGTTGCAATAGTCATGCCGCTTCACTACCAGGGCTGATGTGGCTTCAAGCTGCTGTGGCATTCTGAGACAGGGAATGCTTTTAAACACGGTGGACTTGGGGGATACAAGATAAAGATAAGACAAGTCTAGTCTTGCCTATGAAAAATCAGTCTCACCAGTTCTTTTGGTTTACATTCATACAGCCACCCATTACCTGCAGCACACAATGTCTAGGAATCTGGGATCCACATGTGGGAAAATTAGCCGTGGAACCTCTCAAAGAAAAAACAAGTCAACACAGCCCAGTAAGGAAACGGTTTTTCTTCAAAAACGGATTTATTTTCAAAAAACAAGATTCTAAATACTCAAGATAAAAAGTAAAACATTCAATCTGAACCAACATAGACTTTTCCATTTTAAGAATATATTCAAGCATGTGCAAAACTTAGTCATTGGAGGGTTTTTCATGGCATGATGCTTTCGGGTTGAAAGACAAGTGTGTGTATATATATATATATATATATATATATATATATATATATATATATATATAAAAACTTTTTTTGTCTTTGTACTTTTTTGTTTTTACAAATTTAACAAGTTACATACCTCTGCAAAAAGCAGATCAAATGTAAACCAATCTGCAGAACCATACTTGGAGTAAATAAAATTTAAATGAAGTAGTTTAAAGTGTGCATCAGTAGGTAAAAAGTTTAGTAAAAGGCAAACCTTTGGAGTGTCTGTGTGCGGCTCCATTCTGACTTGAGGGTTTTCAAATAAAAATTCACAGATCTGTCAAAACCAATGGCACAAAAGGCTTGATACGGGTGCATTCCTTCCGTGTGTGGAAACCCACATGACAGTCATTAGGACTGGCAAGTATTAAAATACATTTTGAGCATCAGCAGCCATTTGGCAGGGTTATTTTCTCCATGTTGTGAATGTTTTAGATATGCCGTGACATGGAATAATATACATTTTGAGTCAGGCACTTTCGGTTCTTACCCTGTGTTAATCTTTTAAATTATCTGGAAGCCCCATTCTCAGTACTTGCCTTGTGGCAATTACAAACTAAGTTGGAGTTTAAATGCAGTCTATTTTATAGCATGTACGCTTAGGTTTTACTTTATACTCCTCATTGTGCTCCATATAATTCACACTTTCAAAGTTCTTCTAATCCATATCATGCTACTATCTGGTGCCATTTTTTGGCAACTGATGAGCTTTTTTCACTCAATAGGGAATAATCAATGATCTCTGCGGGCAATTTGTACTTTTTTTATTTGAATGATAGAATCTAAAATTCTAGCCATGTTGGTGTGTTTCTCTATCACAAGGACTTTTCTTGAGACTTTTATTAAAAATCTGTCTGCATTGGGAACACTATGTAACTGCAACGTCATTTTCGACAATTCTCTGTGAATTGTGGTATGCGGCCCCAATGTTTTTCTAGTATTGAAATGATATGGTGCAGAACTTGCACTGTTTTAAACAACTAATTTATGACATTATCTAAGTACTGTCAGCAGACAGACTATTAAACCAGAATTGTTAAAAATGCCAGATAAACTTGAGCCTTTATGCAGCAATAACACAATAACATCCTCCATTTCAATGAGATAAAATGGAACTAAACATGTCAATGCAGCACATACATTGATCAAGCTTTCCCATAGACACCATTGAACCAATCTTTTTGCATTACCACAAAACCTTTTCAGGGATTCAAGCCCCAAACTGCAGCTGAAAATTGGGAATCGGAGTTTGTGCTCGTCTGTGATGGGAAGCACTGTGAGATTAAACAGGTAACGAATGTCAATGTGTTGTGCGCATAAGTCAGAAACACAGCATTCTAACGTGTTTCATGACATTCGTCAATGCAGATCATGAAAAATGTGAAGTGCGTATGAGGTAAGATCTTACTTTACACTCTTGCATCATGTCCCAGAAAGGCGCATATTGAAAGTGTTACTTCTGATAAAATGAACACACTATTAACAGAAGATACATAATCCCTGTGGCTCTGTATGAAAATGCCCGAATACTTTGAAATGCGGTATTTAAACTTCACCTACCCCCACCATTGCCCCAAACTCGCCCCTCATCCTACAATAGTAGACTACCTTGTAGTATGGCCTGCTTCAGTCGTTGATTTAAATGTCATTGGGAAACAAGAGGGCATTTTTCAGGATATGGGACAGGAGGCGAAAGAAAAAAAAACTTCGCTCCAACGGAAAAGGAAAATGCCTTGCTCTCGTGCAAAAACTGAAACACTACTTTAAAGTATTAAATCAGATTTTAAAACTATAATTGGCCAAATTAATGCAAATTAATAGGATGAAATACAATAATCAGAAAGGCACGCAACGTCTTTTATAAGATCATTGTTTAGGATATAGGTGGGCTAGTGGCCCCAGTGCAAGGTGTATAAAACAATTAATATTAGTAAACGACCATCTGTCTGAGCAAAGCCTTTCAAAACAAATTCTGACAATTCACTTTGCATTTGCCACTAAGTGAAGCCCTTGACACTATTGGTCATCACATCTCTTGAAACATGCAACCAATACAGGTTTAGACTTTCCAGACTAGAACCGCCAAAGCAAGGGGAATTTTCTTGAACTTTAAAAGTGCACAAAGTGAAAGGCCACACTGAAAACAATTTAATGACTATAAATTGTTTTAAAGTGTTATAGTGAGGACCTGCTTTATGGCGCTTATTAAAAACGAAGTTTGTTTAGTAAGGCTACTGTAGCTGCTTGTGGCTCTTTAATTGACTGCCATGTGGCACATTCTCTCTATTAAAGGCCCTAATTCTTACACCAACTCTTACTGGTGGTCTACAAGGAGACCCCAACCATGTGAACACTACCCCCCAACCCCTTCAAGCAGGAAGACAGGCCATTCCTGCCCAGTGACAATTTCACAGAGTGGAGGTTAAATTAAGTGTATGTAATGCAGAAGGCAAGAGGCAGAGGAAACACACAAATACAGGCCACAGGTCTCATTATGGTGAATAGGGGCGAGTTTTATATGACATCGCTTTTTTTTTTTTTTTAAAGGTGAATTTCTTTGCTTACATTTTCTTATAATATATTCTTTTCAATGTGCCAAAGGTAGCTACCCTCCCCCTGCTCAAAACCCCCCCAAAAGCTTTATTAACAATAGAACCATATTTTGGCCAGGAAACTATCTGCCTGGGCAGAGGCATAAAAATGCTCAGGATGCCAAATCTGCTGATGTTCCTCATGCTGTGGGGCTAAGGCCTTGCAGCATCATCATAAGACGTCGGGCATGTCTTTTCAGAGGACTGTGGGGTTCCGCTTGCAAGAATTGAAGGAGATTCTGCTGCAACTGATTCAAGACAATGCCCATATGGTCGCGGGTGATTGAATCATTGAGGTCCAGCTGCATCACTGCTTCTTCAAGATAACTGAGCAAGAAATGGGACAAAAAGAAAATTAGAGTGTATAGTCATATGAAATACATTCAACTATTAACTGGGCAGTAGTTGCACTATTGACAAAAAAAAATGTATCAAACCAACGGCAACACAGCAACATTACTGGAGCAGTGCGAGAGGGCCAAAGCATCACTAGAGAGAACTTAAAACAGGAAAGAGAATGAATGGAGACAGTATAGGGATAGGGGTGTAGGCAGCCTTTCTAGTAGACACTTCCTTATGAGATATAGTAAATTATGTGCAATAGACTCGTACTCAAACAGACCGACAAGGTCAATCCTGAGAAGCTCATTTCATCTGTGAGGGCTTGGTTGGAGGGTTACATTTTCAGTGCATTCCTGTATTTTAAATACGGATATGATTTTTATTAGGCTTTATTGCACTTTTGCGACAGTGTATAATGAAACACATTCATGATATACTAAATATAATTAAATAAATAGAATTAGAAGGAAGAAAAAATCCTTCTAGATAAAAACCAACTAAATAAACTCATAGCAATACTGAGCCACATACAATTTAGAAGAAGTGGGAGAGGTCCCGATTCTTTTAACATGACTTGGCAGCCTACCAAAGTACAGGCATACTTCACGAACAGCTCGCATGACTTATTTAACATGGTGCCCACCCATAATGCTATGCAAGATCGCTCTGCAACCCTGAAGATGTACACCCCTTTTAGTTGACTCTCTACCATTGCTGCCTTAAAAGCAAGGACAACCTGGGCCCTGATTTTCGAAGCTGCAACTTAAAAGTCAGCCATCATTTTAGTTATCACTATAGTGAAACCACCTAGCAATAATGAAATTGATACATTTACAGTTCGGATTCCTTCCACCGTTAATCTAGGGTGGATTTTCCGATTTCTTAAGTGTTTATAGAAAGGACAGATTGACAAAAAAGTAAAGCAAGTTACGATTAGTTTAAGGGGATATTTACATAGATTATTTGATAATTTCCTTTCCTTTTGTTACCACAACACAATTTGATTGCACCTGGTTATTCATCAAAGTGTCTCTCTTGAGGTCTTGATAGATGGATATTAGGCTGCTACAAAGCTTCTTTGGAATATGTATTTTGCCATGACAGTAAATCGGGTTTACCTAGGTCAGTAATTCAATTCACTTTAAACTCTTGCTTGTTTCAATTTGAACAATTTTAAGAGATATTTCCTGTGCACACAGGGCGTACACACAGGACGTACATTTGGCAGCAAAAAAATCAGCCGTAGTCAGACTTTCGAAGCAATATTGAAACATTCCCTTAAATACATATTTCTTCCACCAAACCATTTCTTCACGATCTTTGCTTCGGATGCTTCTTCAGTCAGCATATCATTTTTACTGCACATTTTTGTACCAATCACAATTGCATCAATTCTATGTCAAAACCGGAGGCTCACATTATTCTTCCCTTTCTTTATTCACTTCAATAGAAAGAGCTCAGCAGCAAGTTTTGAAGCACCCAAAAAAGACAGATGACTATACATAGTCAGGGTGCAGAAAAACATACAATAACATTAAACTGAAGAAAATCACATTATATAATTTCCAGTCCACAGTGAACAGTCACTGAAAATAAGAAACTCCATTTCCCAGCAATCTAGGTCTAAGTTCATGAAAGGTCACTAAACATGTGACAACAGTCCTCCAATAATAGTAGGTAAATCCCTCCAAATAGTGACCAATAGTGTATCTCCTCCTCTTTCTTTGCTGCTCACAGCAAGAGATAAGTTCATTTCATTACCTCATATCTTTCTGTTATATTGATTTAATATATGGGATACATTACTCACCGTAATCGTATTTCTGATGCTTGTATCTGCTTAGATTCACATGCTGTGCATAGGCCGACATCTAGTGGAAGCTGCGGAGTATTACAGTTTGTTTTTCGAAATTCGAAAATGGGCGTCGACACAGGCGTGCCAGTAATACTATCCCTAGTGTGACGTCCACTGTACCCAAGATCCCTCACGCGTCTAGGATCCTCAGATTGTATTTTTTCTGACATGAGGAAGCATGAGGAGTAGCGTGAGTACTGATAATCCAAGCAGATAGACAGAAAGGTAAGACTACCAGCAATCATGCGCCTTCTCTCGGAGGGGAGAAAGGGTGGGTCGCATGTGAATCTAAGCAGATACAAGCATCAGAAATACGATTACGGTGAGTAATGTATCCCTTCTGAGGCTTGTGGAATCTGCTTAGATCACATGCTGTGCATAGATTAGCGAGCAGTACCAGAAGAAGGAGGTGGGATGTGAGAAGAGTCATGAGCAAACAGGTGTCTCAGAACCGCTTGTCCCACTTGTGTATCTGTCTTGGAATGAGTGTCAATGCAGTAATGCTGAGTAAAAGTGTGAATAGAGCTCCAAGTAGCTGCTTTGCAAATGGTGTCGAGGGGAACATTTGCAATGAAAGCCAGAGTGGCCCCAATGCCTCTAGTAGAGTGGGCTCTTGGCGTAAAAGGCAGAGTTTTTTCAGAAAGAGAGTAACACAGCTGTATAGAGTTGATAATCCACTTCGAGATAGCGCCTTTAGAGACGCAATCTCCCTCTCTGCCTGTAGCTACGGAGACAAACAGTTGATCTGTTTTCCTTAGCGGTCTGGTTTTGTTTACATAGTAGAGGACCGCCCTACGCACATCTAGGGTGTGTAGTTTCACCTCAGCCGAGCTTTGCGGGTTCTGGAAGAAAGCCGGAAGCTCGATGGACTGGTTTACATGGAATTTAGATATAAATTTAGGTGAGAACCTAGGGTGTGTGTGTAAAACCAGTTTGTCCTTGTGGATAGTAAAGAAAGGATCCTGCACTGACAGAGCCTGAATTTCACTGACCCTTCTTATAGAGGTAATGGCTACTAAGAAGGCCGTTTTATAAGTCAGGTGTTTGAGACTACTTTTATGCATGGGTTCGAAAGGGGGGCCCATGAGCTTAGCTAGCACCACATTGAGGTCCCATCCTGGCGGTGGGTTCGAAATAGGAGGGTGAAGTCTCTTTACTCCTTCCATGAAGGCTTTAACTACTGGTACTTTCCACCACGATACCTTGTTATGGGATGTGGTGTAAGCCGAGAGGGCTGCCAGGTGTACTTTCAGAGAGTTAAAAAACAAACCTGCGTCCAGCAGGTGGAGCATGTATGTTACAACGTTGGAAGGAGTGCAATCAACTGGGTTGATTTGTTTATTCTAGCACCAAATAACGAATCTCTTCCACTTGTCAAAGTAACAGTGCCTTGTGTTTGGTTTCCTGGCTTCTTTTAGGATGTCCATACACCTCTGTGGTAAATTGAGATGCCCAAACTCTGACCTCAGGAGCCATTCTGCCAGGTTCATTGAGTTGGGTTTCTGGTGCACTGTTTGACCTTGTTGCTGGGACAGTAGGTTGTACCAGGCTGGGAGTTTGATGGGCTCGCACACCGCCATCCTGCGTAGGTGTGGAAACCATGGTTGTCTCGCCCACATGGGAGCAACTAGGATGAGCGTCATCGATTCCTTGTTCATCTTGTACACCACCTTCCTGATGAGGAGTTGGTGGAAAAGCGTACGCAAACATCCCTGACCAGTTCATCCACAGAGCGTTCCCTTGGGAGTCTGGCTGGGGGAACCTGGATGCAAATCCTGGGCATTGTTTGTTTTCGCTTGTGGCGAATAGGTCTATAGTGGGGAAACCCCACTGAGAGAAGAGATCTTCTACGATATCTCTGTGAAGGACCCATTCGTGTTCTTCTGGGAGGGAGTCTCTGCTTAGGGCATCCGCTAGGGAATTGAGCTCCCCTGGAACATGTTGTGATGACAGGAAGATGTTCCGTCTGAGTGCCCATATCCAGATTTTCTGGGCAAGCTTGGACAGATTTGGCGAACGAGTCCCTCCTTGTTTGTTCAGATAGAACATGGCTGTCGTGCTGTCCGTCCGGATCTGCACCGACAAGTTTAGCAGATGGGGATCGAACGCCCGAAGCGCTCGGAATACTGCCAGAAGCTCCAGCAGGTTGATGTGGTTCTTGGCTACTGAGTGAGACCAGAGACCCTGAGCTGTGTGGTGGAGGTGGTGAGCTCCCCACCCAGTCAGGCATGCATCTGTAGTCACCACTGCCTGTACTTCGGGATCGTAAAAGGGTTTTCCCCTTGCGAGATTCTCTCTTGTCCACCAGTGTAAGCTCTGTACGAGTGTTGGCGAAACGACCACTAGATCGTCCCACTGACCACTTGCCTGAGACCACTGTTTCGCCAACCATTCCTGCATGGGACGCACGCGCAGACGCGCGTGGGGGACCAGGTAAATGCACGACGCCATCATGCCCAGTAACCGCATTGCTTTGCGTACCGTTATTTGTTGACCTGACTGATAATGTGGAATCTGCAGTAGTATATTCCGAATTCTCTCTTCCGAAGGGAAGGTCAACCCTTTCTGAGTATCTAGGATTGCTCCTAGGAACTGTTTTGAGGTGCTTGGCACCAGACTTGACTTCTTCTCGTTGATAGAGAAACCTAATTCGTGGAGGTCGTCGATAGTCCTCTGAATGTTTGACCTGCAAATTCCTGGGGTTTCCCCCGTTATGAGCCAGTCGTCCAGATAAGGGTACACTGGGATTGCCTCCCTGCGTAGGTGTGCAGCTGCCACCGCCAGTACCTTGGTGAATACCCTTGGTGCTGAAGCTATCCCGAAGGGCAGTAACTTGAATTGGTAGTGGCGACTGTCTACCTTGAAGCGCAAGTATTTTCTGTGGGCTGGAAGCATGGAAATATGAAAATAAGCATCTTTCATATCCAAGGTTGCCATGTAATCCCCCCTTTTTAGGAGGGGGATTACCTCTTGTAGCGTGGTCATACGGAATTTTTGGGGCTTGACATACTTGTTGGCAGGCCGTAAGTCCAATACTGGGCGCATTGTCAAATCTTTCTTTGGCACAAGGAAGTAAGTTGAATAGATACCCTTGTTTACCTGGTGTCCTGGGATGAGTTCTATCGCGTCCTTTTCTAGCAGAATGGCGATCTCCTCGAGAAGGATCTTCTGATGTTCTAAGGAGTGTATTCTTTGTCGTGGAGGGTGGTTCCGGGGGCGCTGCAGTAATTCTATACAATATCCTGTGGACACTGTTGACAGCACCCATCTGTCTGAGGTGATCCCTTCCCAAGCCTGGGTGAAGTTGGAACTGCGTCCCCCTACTGGGGTTGCGTGAGAAGGGACCCTGACCTGAGCGTCACTGCTTTGGTGGAGGCGTGCCACCTCCCTTGTTGGGGCTGCCTCTGCCTCTTCCACGACCTCTCTTGTTACCCTTGCCGTAACTTTGGGTAGACTGCTGGTTGTTGTTCCATTGTGTACCCTGTCCTTGGGCATAGTTGCCTCTTTGTGAATTTTGGCTGCGTGGGCGACGAAAATTACTGTTCCCCCTCTGGTTAGGGGGTTTGTTGGTAAGCTGGCCAAGGGATTTGAGAGTCTCGTACTCGTCCTTGGCATTCTTAAGTGCGTCTTCGACCGCTTTCCCAAACAATAGATCGGGTTCCACCGGCTTGTCTATTAATGAAGCCTGGGTTTCTGTTTTGAACCCCGACTGCCGTAACCACGCATGTCTCTTGATAACAGTACCTTCTGCTATCAATCTTCCTGCGTTGTCCGCGGCGTCGAAAGTTGCTTTTAATATGCAACCAGACACGGCTCTCCCTTCTGCCGAGATCCGAGCCAACTGGCCCTTTAACGGTTCAGGAGCAGAGGCTATGAGCGCCGCGACCTCTTCCCATTGATGGCAGTTGTAACTTGCCAACAGGGTGGTGGAGTTTGCGATCCTTGCTTGGTAGGCGGACGTTGAGGCTACCTTCCTGCCAAACCCGTACAGTCTTTTGCTCTCCTTGTCGGGAGGAGCTTCTGACGACGATAAGGGTGTCCCAGCCCTCTTCCGAGTGTTGGTAACCACTAGGGAGTCTGGTTTAAGATGTCCTCTTATATAAAGAGGGTCAGACTGGGCTGCCCGAAAAAGTTTTTCGACTCTGGGGTTGACAGCTCTGGTGAGGTTAGGATTCACCAGGGATGGATCTATTCTACGTTGGATGGATTTAAGGATAGGGATGGTCTGAGCGACCGGCCTCCTCTCTCCCACCAACTCTTCTGCGAAGTCCCTTTCCTCCTGTACACCGTGGGTGTCGATGTGAAAATGTTCTGCTGCGCGAGCGAGAACTTCATTAAGGAGGGGCTGGTTATCAACTGGCGAGTCGGTAACTGGGGCTTCGCTCTCTACCGGGGAATCTACTCTGTAAATTTCCTGCTCATCTTCTACCTCCTCCAGGTCCTCATCATCCGCATAGTATTCAGTCCCGGTTTGTTCCTCCATAATTGTAAACTCCTGGTCCCCTTCAGGGAAAGTCTGTCCTTGGTATCTGGGGTGTGGAGTAGAGTAAGGCTGCACCTCGAAGGGTTCAGGTCTTTCGAACCGGGCCTTTTTACTTAGGGGGATAGGATCAGAGGAGCCTGAGGGTGTGGCCCCTTGAGGGTCATACGAAAGGAAATGTTCTGGGTTTTTGTCATAAAAATCAGCTAAGGAAGACATCCTTGACATGACCCTGTCTATGTCTTCACTGGACCATTCTTTGGAACAGGGTATGACTTTAGTAGGCAACTTAGAGGACTTATCAAGGGTACCCTTGCTGGATGTTGATGTCCCAGTAGATTTATGTGTGTCTGTCTGCTTAGGGTGGAAGGATGGTCTTACAGGAGTGGAAGGCTGTGCTTTCCGCTGTTTCCCCCCCTCCCCGTGCGTGGAAAAATGTTTTCCCTGCCCCTTGGAGGCCCCAGAGACTTTCGACACCTGGCGTCGAGGGTCGGGAGAGGTATCTTGTTTCGAGCGTGGGGCCTCGCTGGTGTTAACTGCGGCCTCGGTCTCCTGGAGCGCGGCCTGGGGGTGGAAGTCGTCTTCGTCTTCTGACGATCGAACTTCCGTTAATCTAGGGAGCGAGGCACTCTTGGCAAGAGTGGATGATTGCCTTGCGTCATGAGGCGATCTCGATCGAGAGCGCCCAGAGGACACCGAGTCGGACCGTTCTATCTGTGCCTCTTTCCGAGAAGTCGACGTCGTCGAGGTTCGGTTGGGTTTAGTGTGCTTAGTGTGTGTAGGGTGTGTAGTGCTTGCGTCGCCGGGGGTCTTCCCCATAGCCGCCCTGCCGGACAACCTTCCGAGGTCGGGGACCTGCGCTCGGCAGTCTTTTGACGCCGTAATGCCCTCGCCGTCCGATAGTACGGCGTCGCTGCCATCGCTGAAGGCGCCCCCCGCTGCCATGGCCGCCTGCCTGGCGTGGTGGGCTCAACGCTTTGTCGAACGGTCCTTAAGTGTCTTAGGCTTAAACCTACTACACGCTCTGCAGTTCGCTTCGGGGTGGTCCTTCGGCAAGCAGAGATTGCACGTGGCGTGCCTGTCGACCCAAGGGTATTTGCGGTTGCACTTGGGGCAGAATTGGAAAAGGGTACCCTCCATACGCACCTTGAGGCAGCAGGCTGGTAAGTGTAGGAAATATATAAGGTGTACCTATATACCAAGAGTGAAGAGTATGTACCACCCCCCACTCTCCCTACTTGCAGGGCCGAGGCCAGCGGCCTACTAGGCCCGGGCCGAGACCAGCGGCCTTCCGAGGCCCAGATCCGTCGTGCAGCAGCCGACGGTCGATGTCTTCTCCAGCCGTCGTCGAGGGTCGACGTTGGGGTGGAGAAGGATGTCAATAAATAATTTTAAACTTCTATAATTAGCAAAAGTATGGCTAAGGCCAGGGGACTCCGCAAGATGCTTCCGACCAGTATGGCGGAAAAAAACAATCTGAGGATCCTAGACGCGTGAGGGATCTTGGGTACAGTGGACGTCACACTAGGGATAGTATTACTGGCACGCCTGTGTCGACGCCCATTTTCGAATTTCGAAAAACAAACTGTAATACTCCGCAGCTTCCACTAGATGTCGGCCTATGCACAGCACGTGATCTAAGCAGATTCCACAAGCCTCAGAAATATATATATATTCTGAGTAAGCTTTGTTTGTTATTATCCCTAACGCTGTTAGCGTTGCAACTGTTTACCTGACGTGTTCATATTGAGCTACGCAGTTCGCGCAGCCCATGTTTATTTTCTTTCACTTGTGCGAGCGCATCATTTTTTGTTGGCCGTTCCGACGCCATCTCCTGTTTACTGGCCGGCTTTGGAAATTGCCTGCAGCTGTCTATTTGTCGTACGAGCCTCCCCTGCTCTCTATAACGTTCCGTGAGAGAGGCGGAGGCTGCGCAGAGCGTATTACTTCAGGTGCTGTTACGCGCGAGCACACAAGAGGGAGCTCTTGCTTCCTCTTGGTGCTTTCTTCTACTCCAGCGCTCCCGCTGCACGTTTCCGTTGCTTTACAACTGATTTTACGAGCACGAGTGCCAGAGGGAGAAGCATTACAGGTCTTATAGCATTATCTGTGTCTTTCATCTGATTATCTTCCATAAAAAATAAAAAAAGAAGAAAACAAGGAATTGAAAAGAAGGATTACTTCTTGAGCTCTTAATAGTGGGTTGGAGAGAAGGAAGTCTAATCACCCAATATAGCAACAAAAAAAGGTGCAAACTTCATTATTTTAATGGCAGATCAATATTCCCCTCTCAGGCTGATCAAGCTTGGTCCGAGGAGGCTTAGGAGTTCAACGATGTGGCTATGGCAGATAGTTTCAAGAGGGTCTTCGGATTCTCTGTGGAAACCACTATAAAGAAAGTGGTCTGTGAAATGCTGTTACCCATACAGCACCGTTTGGACAGCATGGGGGAACATTTACTAACAGCGCCTCTGCTGGGAAAGAAGAGAGCCTAGAAGAAAAAGCACCTATCGGATGGGGGATGTACACCGGCTCGCAAGAGTAAGGACTTTTTTACCCCTCGAGCCAGCCTGAGCAAGCCACAACTGCCATTTCGGACGCTTTCTACAGGCGTAAAAAAGCCTTTGTTACTAGGAAGGAGACCCCTTTCAATTCCATACCCTCTCACCCCGAGGAAGACAATGCGGGTGGCAGGCCCTCGAGCCTGGAGGAAGAACAGCGGGGAGCTGATTACTAATTCCAAGGGGAGCGCCAGTATGACGACCAGACCCCCCCCTTATCCTCAGAGGAGGACAAACACACTATATGCTCTAGACCTTCTACCTCTGGGAATATGGCAGTCCCAATTCCCAAGCAGACATTTGGGAAGCATCCCACTCTTGAGGGTATGTTCACTCCGGAGGATTTAATACACCCAAGTTCTACAGACTGGGAACCGTCATCAAGAGCAACAGACTATATCAAGGCCAGACTGCGGCAGCCCCTGGAGAAAGAAGTCAGAGCAAAGCTCCGCTCCGAGTGTCCTCAGCCAGAATTATGGGAAAGGTGGCTTTGACCCCTGAATTAGACACTAAAATGATCCCCTTCCTAGGGAGGAACGTTAAGGATCCAAAGAAAGGTATCGACCGTGCCTGGCGTTCTTGTCAGGACAAGGACCTTGACATCTCGTGGCCCCTGGCAAAAATTATGGATCTGGCCGAAGAGGCCATGGACACGGGCAATCCGATTGACCCCGCTATTCTGGCAGGTTGGTCCCAAAGGGCACTCTGCATGTTAGGAAATGACAACTGTGCCCATTCTACGGAACGCAGAAAGAGCATTCTGCTGAAAACTGATCCTAAATTAGGAGAACTGGCAGACACAAAGTCTGGTCCAGCAGCTCAGGGGCTCTTATATGGTGAGCCCTTCGTTAAAGAAATGGCGACGTTTGTAGGTACTTTCACCGCTTTGGACAAGGCTCAAGCCTCTTTTAAGAGTATTCGCATACAAAATGTTTTACCAGGCCGGATGAGGCAGTGGTCGCACCTCCGGCCGGTACTCTTTTGACAGGAGACCCCAACATTCAAGAGACCACCACAATTCCTGGCACGATCATTCAGAAACCTTCTTCCCATCCAGCCAGGGGTCGAGGAAGAGAACACAGCTGGAGGAGAGCAGCCAGATATCCTGCTAAACAGCCAACAGGTCAGTGCAACCATAACAGTGCCAGCGCTGCAGTCACCCATAGGGGGGAGAATAGCTCTCTTTGCGCAAGCTTGGGACTCTTCATCACGGGATGCCTGGATTCGAAACGCAATGAGAGGCTTGCGCCCGGAGCTCTTTGCTCAAGCTTTCCAAGCTCATCGCCCTGCACAAATAGTTATGTCTGAGGCAGACGCAGCAGCGCTAGACAGCGAGGTACTTCAACTCCACCAGAAGCAGGCCATACGCCCGTGCTGGAGTCCGGGCTGTTTTTTCAGCCCCATATTTCTGGTTCGCAGAAAACAAAGTGCGTCCAGTGATGAATCTCAAGGCTTTGAACAACTTCATAATATACCGTCATTTCAAAATGGAGGGCATTCACATGCTCAGAGACCTCCTGAGGCCAGGCGACTGGCTGATTCGGCTAGACCTCAAGGCTGCCTACCTGGCAGTGCCCATTCGTCAGGCGCACGCAAGTTACCTCAGGTTTACTTGGTAGGGTCAGGACTGGGAATGTACGAGCTTGCCCTTCGGGCTCTCTTCGGCCCCCTGGGCATTTACCAAACTCCTACGGCCGGTCGTAGCTCGCCTCAGAGAAAAAGGTGTCAGACTGATTATATACCTGGACAACATCATCTTCATGGCTCAATCCCAGGCTCTGGTGCAACAACAGGCCCGTCTCGCCATAGATCTCTTGCACAATCTTGGTTTCCTCATCAATTGGGAGAAATCGGTGCTCTGCCCCTCCAGGAACCTAGAATTCCTGGGATTCATTGTGGAGATGCAAACCTCGCAACTCCGCCCGTCTACCGCCAAGATACACAGCACGTGGCAGGCTTCTACAGAGGAACGTCATCTCCCTCTGGGAGTTAGTGAGGATAATAGGCCTGTTGTCCTCATCCATACAAGCAATATTTCCCGGCCCCCTTCACCACCGGGAACTACAGAGGCTGAAAGGCCAACATCTCAGACGCAGCCTTTCCTACTCTCAACGTGTAACTCTATTGCCACAGGCAAGGACGGAGCTCATCTGGTGTCTCACGCATATGGAGGTCTGGAACGGCAGGGCAATTTTCTGATCCGCCCCGGACATAATAATAGAGTCGGAGGCCAGCTGCTCTGGCTGGGGAGCAAGATGCGGCACAGTGGCCACGGGGGAACTTGGTCCTCTCAGGAACTGGATATGCATATAAATTGCCTGGAACTCTTAGCAGGCTCCTTCGCTGTGCGATCTTTTGCCAGAGACAGAGTGAGTTGCTGTATTTTACTCAAGAAGGACAACATTTCTGCAGTAAGATACATCAGTCATATGGGAGGGACCAAGTCAAGGCCGCTAGCGAAACTAGCCAAGGATTTTTGGCACTTCTGCCTGGAACACCACATTTCCGTCATGGCGGAATATCTTCCAGGTCTCAGAAACGTAGCCGCGGATTGGCACTCCCATCACTCCACCGACTACAGTGGTTGGAGACTCAGCAGAGAGATCTTCTGCCGGCTTTAACAAGTATAGGGCCCCATGTCCAAGGATCTCGTTGCCTCCCGCCTCAACACCCAACTTCTGGAATTTCAGCACCTATAGAGGACATTTTGAACTTTCTGGCCACACTAGTAGAGCGGGGCCTCGCCTATAGGACGGTTAACGCTTACCGCTCCGCAATTTCAGCCGGCCACAACCTTGTGGAGGGCCTACCAGCAGGCGATCACCACCTAGTGAGCAGGCTACTTAGGGCATCCGCTTATCGGTACCGCCTCTGTCCCATTACAACACTCTGTGGGAATGTTAACAGAGTACTGAATCTTTTTCTTTCCTGGCCTCATAACGAGGAGTTATCTCGCACTGCTCTTTCCGTTAAGCTCACTACACTACTATGTTTGGTCTCCTGCAGAAGAGTCTCTGATGTCAGGGCGCTCGACCTAGCAGGCAGGTCCTTTGCGCCTGACGGCATAGTGTTTCATATATCCAGGCGAACCAAATGCAATTCTAGAGTTATCTCATACCCTGCCTTTACAGAACAGCCTAAGCTCAGCCTTGTCAAGTGCTTGAAGGTCTATGAGGAGGCCTCTCCTAACGGGCAACTGTTGATAGCACTTTGCAAGATGCATAAAGCGGGTTCCGCGCCAACACTGGCGCACTGGGTACACTGGAGGCCCTCACAGGCAGGAATAGATACTGACCTCTTTGGCGCTCACTCAGTGAGAGGCGCCATGGCATCCAAGGCCTTTCAGGTCGGAGTCCGTTTAGACGACATCATGAGGATGGCCGACTGGGCAGGCGAGTCTATTTTTAAACAATTCTACCTGAAGCCGGTAGAGCAACCTGCATCCGTAGTGGTAAGTAAGCTTTAAACCAGCATAATGTGAGCCTCCGGTCTTGTCATAGAATAAAGATTTTCAAGAACAACTTCCTTAGAAAGTCTTAATTCTATTAAAGACACGGAGGCGAGCATTATCCCACCCAATTAGAGAAATACAGGCCCTTACCATGCTTGTGAGCAGTTGTGCTATGTCTTATGCAGGCGATGAATTTATTGTATTACATGCCATGTATGGTTTGCCTAATGGAATACTGTTTTCTCTCCCGCCTTTTATACTAAATAGGGTTAATATATACATCAGGTAACCCTTGACTCTTTCTGGTCTTTCCTAGTGACTTTGGATAAGCCAACCTGACATGCCTTGGATCTTCACAGACGTCCACTGCCTGCAACTACAGCTGTTATGTCCTTCTTCTTGGTTTGGTTCAAAGTTTTCAGCCTCGAAAGAGGAGGAGATACACTATTGGTCCCTATTTGGAGGGATTTACCTACTGTTATTGGAGGACTGGTGTCACATATTTAGTGACCTTTCATGAACTTGGACCTAGATTGCTGGGAAATGGAGTTTCTTATTTTCAGTGGCTGTTCACTGTGGACTGGAAATTATATAATGTGATTTTCTTCAGTATAATGTTGTTATTGTATGTTTTTCTGCACCCTATGTATAGATGTCATCTGGTTTTTTTTGGGTGCATCAAAACTTTCTTTCTATGGACGTGAATAAAGAAAGGGAAGCATAATGCTCGCCTCCATGTCTTTAATAGAATTAAGACTTTCTAAGGAAGTTGTTCTGGAAAATCTTTATTCTCTTTCGCATAAACCAGCATACATGAGATTACATTAATCTCATTGTGGTAGCACTTAAGATATGATCACATCTTTTTTTGTGTCTCACAAAGAAAGCAAATAGGTTTTTGGGAAGGTTGAGTTGGTAGTGGGATTTCTGTTTGATCATGTTCACCATAAAATAGTGAAGAGTGCAGAAATATCCCCAAGTCTGTGGCTTTACGCAGTTCCGTTGGTGCCACCCCTAATCACATAGGCCATGTAAAGGAAAGGGTGGTTCATTTACATCTTTGAACAGCCTTTGCCCTTGACTTCCAGGGTTAACACCTTGGTGTCTGTTTGACACAGCGTTCTGCAGACCATAATGAAGGTTTTTTTCTTTTTCATAGGTGAACTTGTGCATAGTCAGTTGAATGGTGCACTGAGGTTTGTCTTTATCGAACAATATGTTCCTGCATTTGTTTGCCGGTTGCCCATGAAGGGAGTTGAGACCCCAGCTTCTTGGGAACTGTCCTCCTTGTTTGATTGATTATTTCATACTATGGACTTATGAACAACTAGGAACGCATATGGCATATTCAATGTTTCTTTTTATTTATGCATATTGATGAGTTTTACATATTCCTCTTTCTGATCATTTGGTCTGTTAATATCAGATGCAGGTCAGATGCCCACTTGTTCATCTTATTTGAGTTTCCCTCTGCCGTGATGAAGGCTTGGCCACTCAAGTGATTGCGACCATTGCTAGCTGAAACCTGGTTTGGCATCCTTGTTCCTTTTACGAGGTCTACTCCTACTTAATAAAATCGTTTTGATTCAACTGTGAAGCACTTAAGGCCAACACACAAGTGTGGCCTTAGGCGTAATAGCCAATCGTTTTTTTTCATGCAATTTCATTATTAGTGATAGTTTCTACGTTTCCTCTGTGTACTTTGAGTCTTTTTCTGGTGCCCGGTTGGTCTACTTTTCTCTTCCTTCTAGCCTTCTTGGTATCACAAATTGGGTTTTGGTGTTCTTTGGTTATACACCTTGGATTGGGTTTAGTCCCTGTTGTATGATCATCATTAGGCTAACACTCGCCTTGTGTGCGTTTATATTTTGCAATCAAGATTTTTTAATATGCTTATGTATATTAAAAACATGTTGTACACTTTCCTAAAACTGTCTTGAGTTTTTATCATTAAGTGCTTAACTTTTTTGCACCCTTCTTTCTGTTGCATAAGTGTGGCTAATTTGGCAGCATCAAAAAATAATATTTTAGATCAGTGTTTTCACCATTGAGACAGAGGCTGATGACCATCATCCCAAGTCTGCAAATTTGTCAACAATGTTGTAATGATTTGGCCGCGTGCGAGATTCTGCATCATTTGGGATCATATCTTGGATATTGTCTGTGTACATTTGCAAGTTCAATTAGTAGCTACTCATGCCAGACACTAGAGGTCTCAAGTACACACTGACGAGCCATGGTAGTATTGGGAGGATCCACATGTCAGTGGACTTTGTGAGAGCAACTAGTTGTGGTGCTCAGTGGGGAAATTGTCTATGTAAGACACAATTAACTGTCCTATTCTGCACACAAAGCCAGGAGAATGAGTTCCATCCAATTGTTTCCGACTGGGGCTTTCTGGTATTCTTCTCTGATGTCTGTTAGTGATGAATTTATGTTTTCTCCCAGTAGGTGTAAACAATGATTATACAGAACAATGGCTGCTCTCACAGTACTTTTCAAGTTGATGGGTCACCTCTTTTCTATTATTTTAGCTTTAAACTGGAGATTTAAAATGGGGCTAAATTAGACAAGTTATTTGGGTCACCATAAGGGTTTTCTGTAACAGTAGTATGTTGGAATTTTTGAGTCCTTTGGAAAAACATATAATGCAACAGAACTAGTTACTTTCCTTCTGTAGAACTAACTACTTTTCTGGTGTAATGTTCTGCCACTGATTTCTCATCTAGATATACAACCTGGCTGGTGTTAGCTGGTCCCTTAACGCTAACCAACTTCGGTGCTTAACTTCTCAACTTCGGAAGTGCAGAAAGCCCCAGTACATACGGTACCACCCGAGGAATTTGGTTTCTCCTCCTTGGCCAAGCAGACATCACCCTTGTATTGCAGGGATGTTTGGGAGGGCCATGAGTACTCGTGGGAGGTGCTATCCATCATAAAGAACATCACCCCAACTAAGTAATTTGTTATTCTAATGCATAGCCTTCTCCGACATATTCCTCATCTTTAGATAGATTACTAGAGCAGTATTCACAAACCGGGAGTTGAGCAACCCCAGAGTGAGCAAGGATATCTTCCTCAAACCAGAAAACAGTGAATAACTGCTTGACCAAATCCATGGAATCCAGACAGTAATTTTTCAAGAAGATGTATACAGAGAACCACATGGCTGCCTGACAAATGTCCGGGACACGGACACCCCACTGTAGAGCCGAACAAGCTGCCACCCCTTAAGTGGAGTGTTCTCTTATCCACAAAGGGACCACTTTCCCTGCCAGAGAATAACACTCAAATGCAGATTGTGATTCACCTGGATATCGTTTGTTTGGAAACTGCAGTACATTGCTTTACATGTGCTTATGTTAACAAGTTGACCTTCCTTTCTGAAATCTCTGGATCTAGCAACGTAGAACTTAAGGCACTCTTGGGGTCTACACATTGCAGTCTCTCTCTACCTCTTTGGAGGGATAAGGTAGTGTAGAGAAATTCAGAGGGTTTATCTTTTGGCTGAGATGGAACTCCGAAATTATCTTAGAAAGAAAAGAACGCCTGACATGAAGCGTAACATTCTGCCTGGAGAATGATACATAAAGAGGCTTCACCGAGAGAGCTTAGCTCGCTCACCCACCTGGCTGATGTAATCAGCACCAGACAAATGGTTTTCAGCATCCATAGCCTTGTCAAGAGGTCATGGGGATCACTGTCAGACTGGGGTGGGACGCCTACCATGGTGGAAGCCATAGCCATTGCTACGGCAGAGGGGGAAGGTGTCAGTTGAGAGGGCCCCCAGTTTCTCTCACCCTACTAAGTGCCTGTATGTATCATGAGCCCCCCAATGCTGCCTACAAACAATTCTGGACAGTTTTTTCTTTTCATTTCAGACAACAACATACAGCCAAGGTAGGGGAAGACCACTTACAAGACACTAGCCCAGCAGAGCATTACAGCATACTACTCCAGTCATCAGATTGCTCTAGCCAGCTTAACAAAGTGAGGGAAAGCCTGCACAGCCACCAGGGACACCACTGACCTCTCACTAGCACCATTGTATGCCATGCTCCAACAGCTGAAACAGACCTTCGCATGACACGCTTTTACTAACTTGGCGCAAAGTGGCGTGTTAACAAAAACTGAGATTGTGTCATATTTATCACAGACTTTGTTGCAACGTACCCCCCCCCCAAACACGAGCCACTATACTCTCCAACGCTGGCCACCATTTTGCTAGCACTGCAACCCCGTGCGGAACCTAGAGGCATGGATCAGCCCTCTTTTTATGTACTGTGGCTCTTGTAACCACTCAGCCTGGGATGTCACGGCAAGATTGGCTAGGCGATGAAGTCCAATGGGAGAAGGAAGGGGGAGGATAAGAAGAAGAACAGGAAACAGGAAGGTGTGGGTTGTTTGGGAGCGGTCAGAGGAGGAGGTGGCAGACCAAGAGACCTGAAGACGGAAGTACAGTGTACTGGAGTGTGGAGGAGATTTGTGGAGAAGGAAAGGTATTTTTTGGTGCAAGAAAGTGGTACTGTGTTGCAAGTGTGTGTGTGTGAGGTTGATGAGTGAAAGTGCTCAAAGAAGTGTAGAGAGAAAGTAGAAAGCAACGGACGGAGGGAAAGCAGGGTGAATGAGAATAATGAGGGGTGCTATAGGAATTGAATGGGGAGGGCAGGCTGAGAAGTAGTAGAGGGGAGAGTGGCAAGGGAGAAAATAATAACATCGGAGGGTGGAGGTACACTGTGGCGAGAGAGAGGTAGGGATGGATGGACAATGGAGGATGAACCGAGAAAGAAGGTGAGTGAAGTTGGAAGGAGGAAACTAGAGGGAGAAGAGTAGAACAGTAGTGAAAAGCAGAGAGGAACATCAGGGCATGAAAGGAAGCAGGCCGATTGGGTGCTTCAGTGTCTGGAAGGCACAATTCCCCAGAACCTTTGGCACTTAAAAGCTCCATCAACTGTTTTTTTTAAAAACCCTTGAAATCCCTCTGGGTGTTGGTGTATTCTCTGTGAAACCTGACTTAGGAGGTCCTCCGAAAATCTATTTTGTCTGTATTTATCCACTTGTACTGTATGTCCGGTTTAGAAAAACAATTTGCTACTGGTATTTTTCTGCATTTGTTCGATGAAAAAGTTATATGGACACAAATGGAGCTAGGTTCTTCCACATCATGTGAAGGTCAAACATGTCTTAACAATAAATGGCTGCTCCTGTGGGGGCTACTGGTGTAAGGCATCTTTTCAGCAATTTAAATAACTTTGAAACAATTTTTTACCCCACTTTCACACACTGTGCCATCAGTCTGCATTACCATTGGCCTGCAATGCATGATTGACAGCATGGCGAACCAAGCAAAAAGCACACTGCTTTTAAGTTTTTTCCCATTTTTACACAAATACAGACAGAAAGCAGGTGGATTTCTGTCTGTATTCATATGTAAAAATCAGTAAAAATGGAAAACAGGGATTGGGTGGAACTGGGTATTTCGTTAACGATACTAATTACAAACCTTATTATACGATTACATTATTTGGATAAGGATGGAAAACCTGAATATGGATTTTGTGCATAGAAATAGGTTTGATCCCCTTTCAAGCTTGAGGGATTGGGACTGATGGACAAAAGAACATTTTAGATTCAGTGGTGGATATAAAGACCTGTTTGATCCATGGAGAGAGAGGAGATTAATATAGGAGGAGACTACGGGCAGGGAAAGAAATCCTATTAATAAGGGACTAAATGGGACATATCCATCTCATAGGCTATCAGTGCTCTGCCTTGGAATGTAGTGCAACTGTACCCCAGGGCTACTGTGTAAGTCTGAATTAACTTAGTGGAAAACGTGGACACACACACACACCTAAGTTTGTCTTCTTGACCCCTTTCGAGGGCTTAAGAATAACCACCCCAACAGGAGGAAACTTTTTAGTCAAACTTTTGGTAAACTGTAGTGCTATCAGGGAAACTTGGTTGAGTGTCCTTATCAAAAGTGAAGGGACAGCCAAATAGCTTTTGACTATACCAACGTAATGTCTTGATTTAGCTGGGGAATGCTTGTGGAGAATTACAATGGGTCAATACCCCTATCATGGCACCAACCTGTGAACCCGCACCAGCAACATGCTTAGATGGACTTCCCATAGACTGTTCACTGAACGAGCAGGCAGATGAAATCCTCATTCCATCATGTCGGTGAACAGAATGACAGTCGCCACAGCCGTCAGAATTGCTCCCCTTGAATGTGGATAGTTGCAGACCTGTGCAGTGACCATGATAATATACCTCATTGCCCCTGTGGAATTGGCACCATGGTCTCCTGCAGGGGCTGCCACTGCATTCTTGCTTCCGGTGACTGTGAAGATGCAGGATATGAGTACCAACAATGTAAATAAAATGTTTTCTGCACCAGTGCAGCTGTTCTTCAGAAACTTTTCTGCCGCCAGGGGACGCAGCGTGGCTCCACGTCGGCTCTGTCCAACACCTCCAAGCGGCTTGTGCTGGACAGGATGTTGGGGCTAGTATATATTGAGGCACAGCGCTCCGTGACCTCAGTTCCACCCTTTTTCCCCTAGCACTCTGATGCTGAGGGACCGCAGAATCGATGGTGTCCTAGTTTTCGGCCAAGAGGGGCAGGTGGGGAGGCTGATGAGGAATGCGTGGGAGGAACATCCATCGGAAAGAACATTACCGAGAGGCAAGTAATTTGTTCTTCTAATGGATTTCTTCCTCTCGCCGATTCCTAATCTATGAGAGAATCCCAAAGCAGTACATAAATCTGGAAGAGTGAGGAAGCAAGGGCAAGGGCTGCCTTACCAAAATGGGCATCCTGGCCAACAAGGGAATACAAGCAGTAATGCTTGGCAAATGTGTGCAAAGACGCCCAAGTGGGTGCCTGGCAGGTGTCCAGGACAAGGGCTCCCCAATGCATAACAGAGGTGGCAGCCATTCCTCTGATCGAATGAGCTCTCAGACTTTCTGGCGTATCCTTCCCAGCCAGATCATAGCATTCTGAGATGCACAGAATGAAGCACCTGAACACGGTCTGTTTGGTCACAGCCCTGCCAGCACACGCGCCAGCGTAACCAAAGAAAAGCTGGTCACCCTTTCTAGCCTCTCTGGTACGAGAGATGTAGATTTTCAGTGCCCCCACCGGGTCCAGCCGATGGAATCGTTCCTCTGTCTTGGAAGGGTGCTGCGGAGGAAAAAACACAGCAAGGTGGATGTTTCTGCGAGATGGAAATCGGAGGCCACCTTTGTCAAAAAGGAGGGTTTCACTCTCAAAGTCACCTTCTCTTCGGAGAAAACCAAATAGGGAGGTACCTGGAGCTCACTCCATCTCGCTGAAGTGATGGCAACCAGGAAGATCACCTTAATAGTTAGCAATCTATTAGAACAGAAATAAAGGGCTTATAAGAAACATTCAAACTAAATTTAAATCCCATGGCGGAACCCCAAACTGGCAGGGAGGAAACGGTTTACACAAGCCCTGCAAGAACTGCATAACAGTGGGGATTGTGAAAAACAACCCCTATTCCACCTCTTAAACAGCCAAATAGCAGCAAGGTATCCCTTTACAGTGCCAATCTGCAGGCCTGATTGGGCCAAAGACAGCAGAAACTCAAACACAGGGGATAAATGACTCAAAGGGTCCACATCCCTCTCCAGGAACCAAGCAGAACATTTACGCCATCTGCAGGCATAAATAAACGTTGAGGCTGGTCTCCAAGCTAAAAGGAGTGCATAGAGTATGTTGTCCGACAAGTCCCACTACCAGTATCTCAGCCTCTCAGTAGCCTAGCATGAAGGTTCAGGAGGCTGAGGTTCAGGTGGAGGACCCGCCCCTCCGTTTGGGAGACCAAGTTCACTCTCCTAGGAAGGCACCAAGGAGGGCAAATGGCCATGTCCAGCAACTTTGGATACCACGTTCTCCGAGCCCAGTCCAGAGTGACCAGAATGAACGTGGTTCTGAACAGGTGCAATCTCTGTAGAATCAGCGGAATGACAGGGATCGTTGGGAACACAAAGGAGATTGAATGTCCATTCGGCAGTCAACTCATCGCCCAGAGCTGCCCGAGGAGGAAATTCCCTGGAGCAGAACAATTTGCACTTCCTGTTGACACTGGAAGTGAAGAGGTCCACTTCAGGAGTCCCGCAACAGGAAATCTCCTCCAGAACTTACTGACAGAACACATGGGAGGCTAAAGTCAGTCTGTGTTGGGCAGAATCCTGTGCAGTTCGCTTAGGGAGCACTACAGAAGATTAAGACTACAGGTAATCGAGCAATAAATCCCCTTTGGTATCAGTCCGCACCACAAAGATTTAGTTGGTAGCTGTGGCTAAACAGTCAGACTTATCTCAAGAGGGAGATGAGCAGTATTCAGGGTTTACACCATAGAACTACAATACAGTGGTACAAGGAAACACTGACCAAAGCTTTGTATTAAAAAAATATATATATTTATTTTACACACTTCTAGTTCAACACATTCATCACAGTTATTAAAGCAAGTTAAAATCAGTCAAGAAAAGTATACACAACTCCCTGTTTAAATTGTAGACAAGTTTGAGTACGAGTGAAAACTGAGCAAAATGGCACAGTGAAAACCAAACACAAATAGCACTCTAGCAATTTCTCACAAGGGAGGGAAAGAACAGGTTATACAGGAATATACTCTTAGGCACCCTAGCAACACTTCCTACTAAGTTTGTGAACAAGTTTAGGCAAGGTAGTACTTTAGCATGTATAATACTGAGGTGAAAACCGAGCAAAATGGCACTTCACAAGTTTTAAAAGTGGGAAGGAAAAGGTGGTTATAAGAGTTAGGTGCACCAACACATTTCTAGTTGAGAAGCAATATAGAGAGGGCAGTTGTAGCAGATTCAGCCAGAGTCAATAGGCCTGTGCCAGAGTCAGTGGTACAGGGCAAAGAGCCCAGGAGCAAAATGTTGTTGTAGCTGCAGTCGAGTCTTTGTTAAACGTTTCAAAAAGATGGTTGCAGAAGGTGAAAGACAATGTTAGATGATAGGGGCGGCCAACCCAACAGGTAGGTAAAGGATTTAAAACACCTTTAGCGCTACGAAACGAAAAAGGAGGCCTGGCGGAACAAAGTACCTTAAAATGTAGAAGAGGCTCCTGCGGTGGTGGTTGTTCCTGGCAGTTCCTGCCGTTCAGGAGATCCAGCAGAGGAAGAGAGACTCGTCGTGGAGGAAGGTTCGAGTTACTGCACTGCCCAGGGATGAAACCAGCCACGGTGCTGCCAAACAAAATAAAAGGTATTCTCCATTAAATCACGGTCCGGGTGGACGGGTGCCTGGCTATCCAATCTCCGAGTGCAGGGCACTGGCGATTCGACCAAGGCAGGTCCTGAAAGGCGATTGGCAAACTGGTTGGCCCCACCAGCTCAAAGAAAGAAGGTTCTTGCAGATGAAGATCTTCTCTCGTCGTGTGGAGAAAAGTGGTGAGACGCTGCAGCAGGGCTTCACCGGTGGTTCAGTTGGTGCAGATGTCTTTGGCTTCTCTCCTCTTTGGCTTCTTAGTTCCTGTGGCGACGTCTTGCTCTTCCAGTCCTCAGGACCCTGCTTTTATGCAAAAAGATCCCCATTCATACAGCCTAGCTGTCACCCACACAGTGGAGTGGTCATCCTGGCGGGAGACCCTCCAGCCTATTAGGGCAGAGTGCGACATGGGTTTCTGAGGCAACCCTGTCCAGGGGTCCTACTCCCCCTCCCACACAATGGGTCCACCCCAGACTCAGTGGCGCCGAAAGGAGGGCATCTTGGCAGAAGCCCGCCAAAAGGACAAACAAAGGATCCCCAACCTGGGTTAGAATCTTAGAGAAAGACACGAGAAAGAATTTATATAAAAGTTCTGGCAAATAAAACCTACCGGAGTAAAGTTAATATAAAAATAAACCAGCGGTATGTTAGAGGATGTCAGTAAATGTGGTAGCCTCGAACAATGGGAAAATCCCATAGGGAAATATTTGCGGTCCAATATTTTTGGTAGTAACCACTGCCACCAGCCAGAAACTTTTGAGAGGGGGACTGTACGGTACCCTCTCGAAAATGAACATAAGGGAAAAACTATTAACCCTTGCCAGTACCCCCATAGTAAGATGGGTTGTACTGGTTTTGTTCATAAAGATTGACTAGTAAAGTCAATGGGGACTTTACATGCCCTGGGAGACAGTAGTCAGTCCCAGGGTATGGAGTCTGTATTTGGGGGTCGCTACGACACCCCTGTGTCACTGCACAGAGGGTGCTGTGTAACACATGTGGATAAAGATGGTTCCTATGGGGGTGAGATAAACCCCATAGACATTAAACACAAAAAATAGCCTAGAACACACTTAGCAAATATGCCTAAGAGTGGGACAAAGAGTCACACTCTTAGCAGGAGAAAACAACAAACCCTTCAAATCCAGCAAAGCTGCTGGGAGACTCTATAGGTAAGGGAAATTAGCCATAGAATGAGAATTCTCCCCAACGGTCTGCTCAAGACATCCGCTGTGATATTCTCCCTTCCGGCCAGATGGGATGCTGTCAAGGAGACGCTGTTCTCCAGAGTGCAGAAACACAGTCGCATTGCTGCTCCTCACAGTGGCAAAGACCCCACACCACCACGTTTGTTGAGGTGGGTGGTGCATGACCACTGTTCTGTCTGACAGGATTGGCACAGTCTTGCGTCTCACAGGAGGCAGGAAAGCTCAGCGGCAACGTGCTCGCCTTGGAAGGAAGATGACACGAAGAAACACAGGTTCGATCCCCGGGTCCGCACTTAGAAACCTCTGGGTATTTAAGCATGTTATAAATACGCAACTAAGACAAACAACTACGCAACTAAAACAAACAATTCCTGGAACAGAGCCTTGATTCCCGCAAACTTTGTAAGCGCTTTAAAAATGCAAAAATATATACATAATAAAGCGACCAGGGCCAGCCTGATCACCCTCAGATCCAGAAAGTAGATGTGTTCCCAAGAATCTGCGAGAGACCACAGTCCGTTCACAGTCACCTCCGACAGACAAGCGCTCCAACCAGTCAGATACGCATCAATGACCTTCACCTGGGGTGAAGGTTGGTGAAACAATACGCCTTTCAGCAAGTTGTCTCGCACAGTCCACCATGCTAGATTCCGAGGCACCTGGTCCGAAACCTGTAAAAGATCAGACATGTGGCCCTGAAACTGCGACCAAGGGAGAAGCTACTCCAGCGATTGAATGCGCAACCGTGCCTCTGACACCATAGGATGCAGGTAGCCATGATGTCCAGAAGGCACAACAAGGCTGAGGCCGGGACTCGTTCTTGGGACTGAAAGACATGGACCATCCAAAAGATGATTGGTACTCAGACTTCTGTCATGAACGCCCTGCCTAGACTAGTGTCAAGACTGCTCTGATAAATCTAAGAGAGTGGAACGGTGAACTGTGAGACTTTTTTTTATTTCAGGGAAAAGCCCAGGCTGCGCAAAAGGGTGCATGTGCGGAGAAGATACTCTGACACTAGACCTGGTGAGCAAGCTCGGACGAGCCAGTCATCCAGGTAGGGAAAGGCATGGTTGCCCTCCCTACTGAGGTGAGCCGGCAACACTGCTGGCAGCTTGGTGAAAACCGCGGGTACAGAGGAAAGACTGAACGGCAGGACCTTGAACTGTTAATGCTGTTGGCCCACCACAAACCATAGGTACTTCCTGTGTCTCTGATGAATCAAAACATGGAAGTAGGCATCCTGAAAGTCTAGTGACACCAACCAGTCCTGCAGGTCGAGAGTTGCAGAATTCTGGGCTAGGGTAACATTACTTACTCTTTATTTCGGCAACGTCATAAAATTATAACACAACTTAAACAACACACAATACATGTATGAAATTGCCAAATAGATATTCTATAAAATTATCAATTAAAACATCAGCTATATCGTCAGGAGGATAGCTCTGGGGCAACGTACTCGCCTTGGAAGCAAGACAACATGGAGCAACACAGGTTCGATCCCCGGGTCCACGCTTAGAAACCTTTGGGTATCAAGTGCGTTATAAATAACCTATCATATCATATCATATCAGTAATACAAGCAATAATACAAGATAAAACCCACAAATACGCGGCCTTCACATCTTCCAATGACTAGCAGCATTTTATGGCTTCAATAGCTAAATGGGATAATAAAATACTTTATTGGGACCATAATGGCCTAAGCCATTGAAACCTCTCTGCACGGTGGGATGGGCATAACAGAAAGAAATGCACTTCATCTTCAATTCTGTTAGAAAAGAATGTGCATACGGACAAAGTGCAACCCCTACTCCACTTAGCTGTAAAGTTGGCCAATGGGAGAATGCCCAAACTGAAATGTACATAACATTTAAGGGTGGGGGCAGCTGATAATCTAAAAATGCTTCCAACCCCCACTCAATTTTGAGGTGCAGATATGCCTTTGATTTTTTCCCCCTCAGACAATTGTCAATCATGGTGCCCCATTCCGTAAAGCATTTAACGTGAGCTTTATAACCATCCCCTAACTTATTGGGATTAACCCACAGGTCCTCAAGCACCGGATCATTTAGCATGGTTCTAACATGTCTAAACCATGGTAAATTTCTGCCACCTGGCATCTGATAAACCTCCATGAGTCCTTCTCTAAAAAGTACAAGTAGTACAGAGTTCCATACATGGAGCCAATATAGAACAGGTTCTATTTTAAAAACATAACTAATTTCAATGAGTCTGTGCTCGCATGGAACCAGCGTCGATGAAGCACTCAGTGGGAGATAAATACATGATTTCAAAAATCTATCCTCAAAGGTCTGGATGGAAGTACAATCACCATAACCCCACAATTCAGCACCATACACTACAGCCGGAACGGCTTGAGCCTGATAAATCTTCAGGGGAATAGAAAGGGCCTCACCTTCCAAATGAGTAATAAGGTTCTGAATTTGACCACACTGCCGTAAATGGCTTAGCAAGCTTTTTTTCGACTTGAGACAGCCACTTTAATTTGTTGTTGACAATTAACCCCAAATAACTGTAGGTTTCAACTGTCTCCAACCAATGATTATTAAGATAAAATCTCACCCCTATTCAGGCCTTCCTCCTAGGCGAAGCACAGTTTATAATCTTTGCTTTAGTTCATACGCAAACCTTTCATAGAGCATTGTTTTTCAAAGACATCCAACTGATTCTGCAATCCCCCACAGTTTTGGATAACAATATTGCATCATCAGCAAACAAAAGGAGGCTCCACTTACAGCTGCCCAAACACAGGGCATCCTTAGCTGCTGCTTGAACAGCAGGTAATATGCTATTCATATATAATAAGACTAACAATGGTGCTAAAACACATCCTTGCCTAACCCCAATTCCTATGGAAACTGGTTCAGTGCACTCACCATTTGGCCCCAGCGCACCCGAGCAGAATTATCATAATATAATGACTTGATCCCATTACCAAGGGTGGGTGAAATACAAAACTCCTCCAAAACACGCCATAAGAGATCCATAGGGACCGCATTGAAAGCAGTTTGTAGGTCCACATATGCTAAATAAAGACTCTGGGAACCTAACAAAACATACCGCCTGCACATGTGACAGGATGCCTGAGGCAGCCATCCAATCTTCCAGACGATGAAGGATCATCCTCGAGTAATTTCTTGCCTATAGTTGGATGGTTGTCCCCCTCAACAACCCCAATCATCTTTTTTGAAGACTGGGATAATGATTGCTTCCCTCCAGCTATTTGGCGTTAAATTACTCTACTAAACAATTTTGTTAGGAAGGGAATCCAGATCACAGGTTCAGTCCTGAAATCAGAAGGGATGAAATCTGGGCCTGGAGCCTTACCTTGGTGTTGTTCAAACCTGGCCCATCTAACTTCCGAGGGTGTAATGAAGGTCACTTGTTCCTCAATAGGCCACTGAATATACTGTGACATCCTCCCCTGCGTCTCTACTCGTGGAAACATTGATTGAAAATAATCGAACCATGCATCCTGCGAAATATTATTCACCTCCGATTGAGAGTCAGGCTCAATGTTGCTTTTCACCAGACACCAGAATTCTTTGCTATTATTAGTTCCCGCTGCATTCCCAAGGGCTGCCTAGACACCTTTAGAAAACTCTCTCTTTCTTAACCAGCAGAAGTTTATAATCATGTCTTATGCCTGCAACTATTCCATTAGCTTTCATCTCTTTACACTTAACTGCAGTAATGAAAGGCATTGTTTGCCATTCTGCATTCTCTATCATAACATTGGTGGGGCTTGTCCTTGGTTGATGAAAGGTTGCAGACCCTTTTGGATGTGAACTGAGCCAAACTCACCACTAACATGTTATAAAAATCTATATGCGAGTTAGGCAGATTAGCTATTGAGTAGGTGTCCAAAACAGGAAGCAGTGCAGAATAGATGCTAGCCAAAAAGTAATCTGAGGGCATATGTGTCCATCTCTTACATGTTCTTCTCTGTATACAATCCACACCAGTATAGAGGGTGAGCTCAGTATGCCTGTTTCTACCTAAAGTTGCTAATGAAAGCGAAAGGATCAATGGATCACGATCACTTTCAGGCCTTTCCAATACTTTAAATGCCAAAAGAGCATCCCAAAAAAGAATGTTGGCTAGTATACAGTCAATAAGGCTACACTTGTGCTGTGAACAAAACGTCATGTGTGCTGGACAATCCTCCACAAACCTCCCGTTACAGGGTCTCATGCCATATGCATAAAATATTGAACAAACCCAAACTGAAAATGGATAAAAACGCCTACCAGAGGGGACTGATGGCCTCAGGATATCCCAGAATTCATCTTCCCTAGCTATATCTGATGTGCAATGATTGGGTTCCTCCAGTTGGCAATTAAAGTCGCCCATAATGAGCAAGGACTTGTTTGGAGAACCAGCAATGATTACACATACCTTATTGAAGGCCAGGTCCAGGTGGTTAATTGCAGGCCCAGTTTGTCTTAAATATAAATTCAGCAAACAAAACAACAGGACCACCCTTAAAACTACACACCACATAAAGCAGATCAGGCGACACCAAGTCCCAAATTTAATAAGTAGCCTCGACACTTGTATGAATGCATGTCAACAGCCCCCCCTCCCCTTTGGGCATCCTCTTGGGATCACTCAGTAATTTGGTTTATTTACTGGACCTAACGGCCACGCCTCCTGGTGGCATATTACCCTTTAATTGTTAATCAGGGAGTGCCAATCAGGGTCCATATTTTTGCTTGCTAAACCATTAATATTCCAAGACATTATGGAAAACACATCCCCAGGATTCCCTTTGGCAACTATCAGCAGGGCAGAAAGGGAAACATGCCCCATTTTTTGACCCACAGAATCAAATATCAGCTCTGCATAATTCTTTGCTTCCTCATCCTGACTTACTTTGGGCTCAAAATGATCTTCCAACACAACATGGAGGGATCAAATTGATGCAACGATACAGTTTCCCTGGCCCCCTGGGAGATTGTGATATTTCAGGGCTTCAAAACTGCCTCCAAGGCTTCATTTCGGCAGTTCAGAAGTTGCTGGTTTTTTAACAATAACGTGGGCCGAAATCCACCTTCTTGACCGACAGGCGGTTGTGATAATAAAGAGGGATCACCACGGCAGTGGCAAATTTTAAAAGATGCATCAAAATACACCATAATCCCCATGTTAGCCAATACCTCTCTGCAGTTCAAGAAGCAAGATCTAACATAAGGGTTGACAAATACAAATCTTACACTGCAACGCCCACAAAATATGCAGTCCGACAATATGCAGCAAGTCGTAAAAATACTGCATGTTATGTCATTGACACCCAGTTTACCCGCAAATGCCTTAACCAATAAATGCTTATAGGCATTCTTGCTCCCATGGATTCTGCCACTAAAGATGCATATAAGGTTAGTACAGCGCCAACCCTTTAATGAGTCTTGCGCCACATCTTTATGTAATACTAATACTGGAATACTAGGGGCCTGCACAACTACAGGAGATGTCAAGAAAGGCAGGGAAGCAACCAAAGACCTTGATCTACAAGAACATAATTTATGAGTTCCCGATTCTCATTCTACATGTGTTCCTGTTGAAAGCGGAGAGAGACCTCGGTCTTCTACTCGTGTAGGAACACCGTGAGATAGCGAATTTGGCAGATTATGTTGGGACACACTCTCACCTTCCAATCCTCTGGTGCACCATTCCTCTGTGGTCTGTGAGGCCTTGTCCAACTTGTGAGAGCCAGCATACTCATCAAGAGCCGCTCTCAGGTACTCGGCCTCAAAGAATTTTGACTTATGGCGACTCTCAAATTTTCTATTGAAAATGTCCAAACATTTATTGAATTGGCTACCATCAGATCTCGTCAGTTCATTATACTCCAACACTGTCCTTTCTAGTTCCTGTAGGCGCTGAACAATACGCATCACTAACAGCAAGAAGGGAGACAGGGAGGAAGCGTCCAGGCCAAGAAAAAGGAACAAGTTACTTACCTGTAACTGTTGTTTTCCAGCATAGGTCTGGCATGGATTCAAATGCTCATGAATATTCCCCGTCGTCAGGCTGGGAATCCTTGGTAAAGAAAAAAATCAGTTTCATTTCTGAACTGTCTTTCTCCGAACAACCAATCACTGAGCTCTGGGTCATACTGCCCCCAGCCAATGGCTGCCCTCTACCCAAGTCCCTCCTCAGGCAGCCATCTTCAGATTTGGTAGCACGTAAAGTGGCAGTAGGACCAAGAGAGAGAAGAGCCGCAGAGGGTTAGGCGGGAGGGTTCGCATGTGAATCCATGCCAGACCCATGCTGGAGAACAGTTACAGGTAAGTAACTTGCTCCTTCTCCAGCATGTGGTCTGGCATGGATTCACATGCTCATGAATAAAGAATACATAGCTGTACACACATGCACAACCATGGGTGGTGGCAAGGCTCAACATAATTATCTCTTACCTCCCGAGAAGGCTCACCTTCAAGGGAACAGGTTGCGCAGCACTGCTTGGCCGACTCTGGACTCCTCCCTGGAATCCCTGTTGACGCAGTAGAATTTTGTGAAAAAACTCCACGTAGCATCCATGCAGATGTCCAGCAGGGGCACACCAGACAGGAATGCCGTTGTAGCAGCTATCGCCCTGGTGGAATGGGCTCTCAGACGGCCAGGCAGCGGTCGGTTTGCCAACCGGTGATAGTGGGTAATACAGCCGGAGAGCCACCTGGAAATGGAAGCCTTGGACAGGGGCTTCCCATGGTTCACAGGAAACAAAGTTCACAAAAAGCTAAGAAGTTTTCCAGAAACTCGTTGTGCAGGCCACATAAAACTTCAACTCTCTAGCCACATCCAGCGAGAGCAAAGTCCTTTCAGCCGGCGGCGAAAGTGTTGGAAAAAACACAGGCAACACCAAGGGCTCGAGTAGATGTCCAACGGCACCTTGGGCGTGAAGGAGGGGTGCTTCTGCAGCACCACCCTCGTCTCGTGGAAAGTCAAGTAAGGTGGGGTACAAGAGAGGGCCTGGATCTCACCCACTCGTCGCACAGAGGTGACGTCCATGAGAAAAGCTGTTTTCCATGAAAGAAACTAGTGGAACAGAATGCATTGGCTCGAACCGGGGTCCCATGAACCTAGTAAGTACCCCATTGAGCTCCCACGCCGGGGCCGGGAGCCTTCACCGGTGGGAACGAGCAGAATAGTCCCTTTACGAATTCCTTGACCAACCAGTGCAACCAGAATGAGGGTTGTCCTGGGGATCTGGTCTAGCAGGAGATATCCGCCAGATGAACTTTGATGGAGGCGTGAGACAGCCCCTATTTGGCTAATAACAGCAAATATTGAAGTACCTGAGGAGCCCTAACCCTCAGAGGGTTGATCTTCTGGGAACGGCACCAAATGGCAAATCTCTTCCACTTGAGTCCGTAGCATTTCAAAGTAGACAATGCTCTAGCCTTGGCGAAAACTTCCTTGCAGTCTGCCGCAAAATGGTAGCCACCGAATTCTAGCACTGCAGGAGCCAACCATTCAGGTTCAGAGACCCTGGATCGTCGTGAAGAATGGCACCTCCTTCCCTGGAGCTTGACTCGTGGGGACGCTGACATGCTGAGAAGGTCCAGGCACTATATCTGCATTGGCCACGCCGGTGCGACGAGAATCATCCAGCACCGGCACCGTCTGAGTTGACCGATGACTCGAAAGTAACAACGGCAATGGAGGGAACGCATACAGAAAGAGGCCTTCCCAAGGGAATGAGAATGCGTCCCCCATGCTCCCCTGCTGGGGGAACCTGCTGGCAAACCTCGGCACTTGTTGCCGTTGCAAACAAGTCGATCTGGGGATTGCCCCATCTCAGGAAAAGGTTCTCCACTAGGACCTGCCGAAGTTCCCACTCGGCGCAAGAGCGAAGCTCCTTGCTCAGTGAGTCGGCAACCGTGTTCTTTACTCCTGCCAGATGAAAAGGAATGAGGAACATCCCCTGGGCGGATGAGAGTGCACGCCCCAACACCTTATCGCCCGACGGAACTCCTCATCGAGCGTAATCCTGCCCTGGAAGCTTCCGGACACCTGAATCCAACGAGCGTCGAGGAACTCCTGCTGTGAGCGCATTCGTAACCTGCTAAGTCATATGAGGTATATGCATGACGACATCATGCCGAGCAGAGACTTGATGGCCCTCACTGTGGCGATCTTCAGCGCTAGCAGCCGGTGCACCTTGCTCAGGATGGCTGCTACCCTCTCTTCCAATGGTGACGCCAGACATGACACCGTGTTGAGCCAGGATCCCAGGAACAGAGCGTCCTGTGATGGAGTCAAGCAGGACTTTGCATAATTCACTGAGAACCCCAGACCCGTCAGTAGGTGGCCGGTCCTCGCTGTGTGGTCAACAGCAATGTCCCTCGCACTGGCCCAGATGAGCCAGTCATCCAAGTAAGGGTAGACATGGATCCTTTGCAGTCGTAGATGGGCTGCCACCAGAGCCAGGCACTTGGTGAAGACTCTGGCTGCCGACTCCAGCCCGAAAGGAAGGGCCTTGAATTAGTACTGCTTCCCCTGACCGACAAAGCGCAGAAACTTGCGGTATCCTTTGTGAATGGGGATGTGGAAGTGTGCATCCTCCAGATCCAACGACAGAAAGTCTCCCTCTTAAAGCCATCCGAGCACGTGTTGAAGAGTGATCATTCAGAAGGAACAAGTTACTTACCTGTAACTGTTGTTCTCCAGCATGGGTCTGGCATGGATTCACATGCTCATGAATATTCCCTGTCAGGCTGGGAATCCTCGGTATAGAAAAAATCAGTATCAGTTTCGTTTCTGATCTGTCTTTCTTAGTAGTAACCAATCACTGGTCTCTGGGTCATACTGCCCCCAGTCAATGACTGCCCTCTCCCTAAGCCCCGCCTCTGGCAGCCATCCTCAGATTTGGTAGCACGTAAAGTGGCAGTATGACCAAGTGAAGAGCCGCAGAGGGGTAGGCGGGAGGGTTCGCATGTGAATCCATGCCAGACCCATGCTGGAGAACAACAGTTACAGGTAAGTAACTTGTTCCTTCTCCAGCATGGGGTCTGGCATGGATTCACATGCTCAGGAATATAAGAATACATAGCAGTATACACATGCACAACCATGGGAGGTGGCAACAGGCTCAACATTAAGCAATACCAAAACACTCAACATTAAGCATCTCTTACCTCCTCACCAGGCTCACCTTAAGCGAACAGGTTGCGCAGAACTGCTGGCCGACCCTGGACTCCTTCCTGGAGTCCCGATCGACGCAGTAGAATCTCGTGAAGGTGTGTGTCGACCTCCACGTCGCAGCCCTGCAGAGGTCGAGCAGGGGCACACCAGAAAGGAACACTGTGGTAGCAGCGATCGCTCTGGTCGAGTGGGCTCTCGGACGGCCAGGCAGCGGTCGGTTTGCCAACCGGTGACAGTGCATGATGCAGCTGGAGAGCCATCTGGAAATGGAAGCTTTCGAGAGAGCCTTCCCTTGATTCACAGGTCCAAAGTTTACAAACAGCTGTGATGTGTTCCGAAAACTCTTCGTGCGGTCCACGTAGAACTTCAGCGCTCTAGCTACGTCCAGCAAGTGTAGAGTCCTCTCAGCCGGCGACGGGAAGAAAACTGGCAACAACAAGGGTTCGTTGAGGTGGAAGTCCGACGGCACCTTGGGCATGAAGGAGGGGTGCGTCCTCAGCACCACCCTCGTGTCGTGAAAAGTCAGGTATGGTGGCTTGCAAGATAGGGCCTGGATCTCTCCCACTCGTCGTGCGGAGGTGATGGCCACGAGAAAAGCTGTCTTCCACGACAGAAACTTCAACGGTGCGAATGCATAGGCTCAAATGGGGCCCCCCCCATGAGCCTGGTCAGCACCACGTTGAGCTCCCGGGGCAGGGGCCTTCACCGGCGGGAATGATCGGAACAATACTTTCATAAATTCCTTCACCAACAGATGAGACCACAAGGACGCCCGTCCCGTAGTCCTGGTGTATCGTGAGATGGCGGCCAGATGTATCTTGATGGAAGCCTGAGCTAGTCCAGCCTTGGCCAATGACAGTAGGTACGGCAATACTTGAGGGGCCGTAATCCGCAGAGGGTTAATCTTCTGTGCACGGCACCAGACAGAGAACCTCTTCCATTTATGTCCGTAGCACTTGAGAGTTGAGGACGCCCTGGCCTTTGCAAGTCCCTCTCTGCAGTCGGCTGGGATGTCGTACCCTCCAAACTCTAGTGCTGCAGGAGCCAGGCCTGCAAGTTCAGCGACTTTGGGTTGTGATGAAGAATGGCGCCTCCTTCTCTGGAGAGAAGATCCGCGTCCGTCGGCAGCTTGACTGGTGTGTACGCTGACAAGTCCAGAAGGTCCGGGAACCAGATCTGTCTCGGCCACGCCGGTGCGACGAGGATCATCCTGCACCGGGACCTCTTGAGCTGGTTGATGATCCGGAGCAGCAATGGTAAAGGAGGGAACGCATAAAGAAATAGGCCATCCCAGGGGAACGAGAAAGCATTGCCCAGGCTCCTCGGCTGGGGGAACCTGCTGGCGAACCTCCGGCACTTGGAGTTCGTCGCCGTCGTGAAGAGATGGACCTGGGGTTCGCCCCATCGTCAATCCACTTGATCCTGGCGTAGTTCCCACTCGTGGCACGAGCGCAGCTCCCTGCTGAGTGAGTCGGCAATGGTGTTTTTTATTCCTGCGAGATGAAAAGGCACCAGAAACATCCCTTGGGCGACGGCCCAATGCCACAGATACTGGGCTTCCTTGGATAGGGCAGGGGATCTGGTTCCGCCCTGCTTCCGGATGTAGAACATCGTGGTGGTGTTGTCGGTGAAGATCCTCACCACTTTGCCCTTGAGGGACGGAAGAAAAGACTGGAGGGCCCAGAACACTGCGCGGAGCTCCAAGATGTTGATGTGGAGAGACTTCTCCTCCGGGAGCCAAAGGCCTCTCGCGTGAAGATCTCCGGAGTGCGCTCCCCAACCTTCCAGGGAGGCATCCGTCGTCACCGTCACCTGGTGATCTGGGGTCTGAAAGTCCATGCCCGCCGACACATGAGAGCGGGTACGCCACCACCGGATCGCCTGACGGAACGTCTCGTTGAGTGGGATCCTGTCCTCGAAGCTGCCCGTCGACTGGACCCAGCGGGCATCGAGGAACTCTTGTAAGGGGCGCATCCGAAGCCTGCAAAGGCGCACCAGATAAATGCAGGAGGACATCATCCCGAGGAGGGACTTGATAGATCTTACCCTGGCCATGTCCGTGGCCAGCAGACGCAGCACCTTGCCCAGGATGGTCCTGGTCCTTTCCTCCAACGGCGAGGCCAGCCGCGCCACTGTGTCGAGCTTGGCTCCCAGAAACAGAGTGACTTGCGACGGGACCAGGTGGGATTTTGGAAAGTTGATGGAGAACCCGAGGTCCGTGAGCAGCTGGACGGTCTTTGCAGTGTGCTCCACGGCGAGCTCCCTTGTCCTTGCCCGGATAAGCCAGTCGTCCAGGTAGGGGTAGACGTGAATCCCCTGCAGGCGCAGCCGCGCCGCCACAGGTGCGAGACACTTGGTGAACCACCCTGGGTGCCGACTTCAATCCGAACGGGAGGGCCTTGAACTGGTAGTGCCGCCCTTGGACCACGAACCTGAGGAACTTTCGGTGTCTTTTTAGAATGGGGAAGTACGCATCCTCCAAGTCCAACGATGACAGGAAATCGCCCTCCTCCAGCTGTCCCAGTACGTGCTGGAGGGTGACCATCCGGAACTTCTGTGCCTTGATGTATCTGTTCAGTCGTCGCAGGTCCAGGATGACCTTTACGAGGAAGTACCTTGAGTAAACTCTGGAGCCCCGAAGCCTCTTTGGGACGAGCTCGATGGCACCTTTTTTGAGCATTGCCCTTACTTCCAACAGTAGTTGAGGGATGTGATTTTCCTTCCTGGCCACGGGTGGAATGCGATCGCACTTCTTCTGGAACTCGAGAGCGTGCCCTTGGGCCAGGGCGTCCAGCACCCAACAGTCGGTGGAGATGGACTCCCACACGCTGAAGAACCTCGTCAGCCGGCCTTCCACCGAGGTGCTTCAGCGGGGGCCCGACCCCACGGTCGGTTCAATCTTGTTTGGAGGCCGCCTTGCCTCCTTGACCTCCCTGTCGACGACGACAGGCACCACCTGACTTGCCGCGTCCCCTGTAGGCCTCCTGAGACGAAGATCTTGCCGCTTGGCGGTACGTCGAGGAGCCACTGCCGGATCCCTTGGAGGCACCTTGTCTGCCTCCGGAGCTCCGAAAGGGCGGCCGTCGTCGTTGGAGCACTCCCAGTGCCCGGGCAGTCTCTGTGTCTGTCTTGATAGCCTGAAGGGACTCATCAACCGCCTTCCCAAACAGGTTGTTCCCGTTGAAGGGCATGTCCAAAACTTTGGTTTGTACGTCCTGGCGGAAATCCGTCGCCTTGAGCCATCGGCGTCGTCTCAGGCAAACGCCGTTGCCCAACTGACGGAAACCGGTGTCGGCGATGTCTGTTGCCACCGTGATGGCGTGGTCCGAAGCAATCTCACCTTCCTGTAAGATTTCAAGGGCCTCAGCCCTTTTGGCGTCCGGAAGGAAGTCCAATAGAGGGGCAATTTTGAACCACAACTCCCTGTCGTAGCGGGCTACGATAGCCAGGGCATTGGCTGCCTTGATAGTCGTCGCTGCGGATGAGATGACCCGTCGTCCCATCGTGTCTAGCTTCCTGCCCTCGCTGTCCGGCGGGGAAGTTGATGTTGAGGCCGATGCCCCCCCAGCTTTCTTCTTTGACGCCGCCAAGATGACCGAATCCGGGGTAGGTTGCGCCCGAAGGTGCAAGGGGGCAGCGTCGCGGACCCGGTACTTCTTCTCGTACCTGTCCCTCTTTTGCAGGCGCCGTGGCAGGGTTCTTGAGGAGGGCGAGCCCCTCATCCCAGATGTCATCAAGAAGTGGTACGGCAAGGACCGTCTTCCCTTTAGCCTCGCGCCATTGGTAAAGGAACCCTTCCTTCTTCTTCTCTTCGGGGCAGAGCTGAGCTGGAAGAGCTCGGATGCCCTGGAAATCATGGCATGGAAGGATCCAATTTCGTCGGGTGGGGACGCCCGAGCAGGGGGTGTCGGGGGACACGTCCCGTCGTCGCCTCCGTCGTCATCTGTACCTGTCGTAGCCATGTCCGTGCCTGTATCATCCCCGTGGGTAGTAGACCGGGGGAAGGCAGAGCAGGCCGCAGAGGTGGGAGAGGTGGCGGAGGGTGCGTCGTCCTCTTCTTATGTGGTGGACTTTCCGAAGGTCCCGGCTCCGGTTCCCCCGTCGGGTCTGGCTCAGGTACCTCCGTCGGGGGGAGGGGCAACCTTGTCCTTATCTCCGAGCATAAGGACTGAATCGCTGACATAATGGCCACCGAAGTGTCCTGCGGCACCGGAAACGACGGGCGCGAGGGCTCTTGAGGAACCTCGTCGATGGCACCGTTGCTCTCGTCGTCGCCCTCGTCGGGACCCCTCCCGATGGGCTGGGCCTCCTCCGCGACTTCGATGAGCTCTTCAGAGGTCGTGTCCGTATCCACGATGGCCACCTGCCCCTCCCCCTCCTTTTCCAATGGGAACTTGTGGGGGTCTTCTCGATGGGCCTGAAAGACGACTCCCTCCGAGGTGGCAGGGAGACTCTGGATCCTGAGGTCGCTTGCACTGGCGTAGCCTCCACAGGCTGAGCCAGGGCCGCTGCGACATCCACGATCGAAGTCTTAGCAGGGTGAATTAAGGCCATCGCCACCTTCTGTACGCCTGGGGCCTTCACCTTGGGGGGGGGGAGGGTCCGAGCCTCGCTCCCCTCTGCCGGAATCTTCGAAATCGACCGGGGCCTCTCCAGAAGCTACGCCGGGTTCTCGGACTTCCTCTTACCCGAGCCAGAGCGTTGGCTCGTCGTTGATGGCGCCGGGGAGGATGCGCCCTGCCTGACAACCAAGGAGCCCCACTGTTCGGCGCTCCCGGTGCCCGCGGACTCGCTGTGCTTGGCCTTTTGTTGGGCCCCCGTCGCCGGGGCGCCCTCACAGGACATAGAAGACCGCTCTGACTTTTTTCTTCTTTTCGCCCGACAGGCTCTTCCCTTCCAGCCAGTTGGCGAGACGGAGGTGGCGATCCTTCATGGTCCGCTCCGACATGTTCCCACAAAACGCATAGTCCTTCTCCACGTGCGTTTTGTCCTCATGGAGAGAGTAGAGGCATAACAAATGCTCGTCCTCCTTGAACACATTCTGAAGTTGGCATCCAGGGCAGGTCCTGAACAGCTTCCAGGGCGTTGAGCTTCCTTTCTCCTGGGCCATGTCCGGGGTAGGCCTCGGAACTTCTGGAATCCTCCAAAAGCATAACTCGACGAAATCTTCACCCTTGAGGGGTGTAGAAAACTCCAAAACGGTTCCCCGTTGATCGGATGTAGAAATGGTGGAGCTTGAGGATCAATTTAGCCGTAAAATGAGAAAAATCTCCTGAAAAAGCGCGAAAACGCAGCAAAAGCTCGAGAGCTACAGCACGAGGACTCCCAACACTTGAACGTGCGGTAAAAATCTGAGGATGGCTGCCAGAGGCGGGGCTTAGGGAGAGGGCAGTCATTGGCTGGGGGCAGTATGACCCAGAGACCAGTGATTGGTTACTACTAAGAAAGACAGATCCGAAACGCAACTGATACTGATTTTTTCTATACCGAGGATTCCCAGCCTGACGGGGAATATTCATGAGCATGTGAATCCATGCCAGACCCCATGCTGGAGAACTTCTGGGACTTTATGAATTTGTTTAGTGGTCGCAGATCGCGAATGGGCCTCCAGCGCCCAGTCTTCTTTCGCACAAGGAAGTACCTTGAATAAACTCCGGAGCCCCGGAGCCACTTTGGAACTAGCTCTATCGCCCCTTTCTTTAGCATGGGCCGAACTTCCAGCAGCAGCTTAGGGACGTAGTTTTCCTGCCAGGCCACCGGTGGTATTTGGGGACACTTCCGTTGGAACTCTAGATGTGTCCGTGGGTGAGAGCGTCCAGCACCCAACAGGCGGTGGAGATGGTCTTCCACACGCTGATGAATTTTGCGTGCAGCGCTGCTATAAGAAGCCCTCCTCCTCTGTTGTGAGCTGGAACAGCTCTGATGCTCTGGAGATCATCGTATGGAACAATCTTATCTTGTCCGGCAGAGAGGATCTGGGCAGACGCGACGGGAGGTCCCTAAGCCCGCCATCTTTGTCCGTGCCAGTCGTCGTTGCTGTGTCAGACTCAGTCTCACCTGTGGGGGGTGGCAGAGAAGGCGGTGAAGGGTGGCAAGAAGGCAGCGGATGCCTCTTCCTCTTCTTCTTCTTGGATGGTGGTTCCTCTGTCAGCGGGGTGGTCGGCACCGGTGCCGCTGGGAGAGCAGGCGGCAGCGTCGCCGGCTTCCTCTTTTGTATCTCGGATACCAGTGTATGCATGGTGGAGAGAATGTCCATTGAAAGATCTCCAAGTGGCAGCTGCGGCGTAGGGATAGGCAGCTGGGACGTAGGAGCAGTGCTCTCGTCGTCCTGAGGCCATCCGTTGCATTGCTCGGCGGTATCTTTGTTGTCGTCGCCCTCGTAATAGGGCGTTACTCTGACGTTTCCCTCATCGCCACCGTCTTCCTGGATGGTCTGGAGGTAGAATAATTCCACCTCCCAGCCGAGGAGATATCCGTGCCCTGGAGGACTTCAACGTCCCCCCCCCCCTTCTTCGTGTCCAGAGGGGACGGCTTCGGGGAGATAATCTGCAACCTCTTCTCCGGGGTCTTTTCAATGGGCTGGAACGCAGTCTCCCTCCTGTGAGGGAGGGACACTCTTGCCATCGGAAGGGCGCCCAGTGGCTCCGCCCCCACCGCTTTCGATAGGGACGCTTCCACCAACTTGATGGAAGGCGCTGCCTTTGTCTGGTGCACCTGGGCCTTCACGGTCAGGCCAGGCCCCCTGTCCTGCTAGGCCTTCTCCTTAGGGGCCTTCTCCGTCGAGGGTCGGCCGGATGCCGTACCCTATTTGGCCTTCTCCTTGGTCGTCTCCGGGGCCACCTTTAGCTTGCCCGGGTGATCCGACTTCCTCTTGGATGAAGATCCAGAGCGTTCACTGGAGACTGATGCAGCTGGGGATGTCAAATGCGCCTTGGCCGCCGAGGAGCCCCCTGCAACGGCGTTCCCGACTGTAGCAGACTCGCAGTGCTTGGCCTTTTGTTGGACCCCTGCGGGAGGGGCACCCACAAAGGACTTAGAAGCCCACTCAGCTTTCCCGGATCCGGGAGAGGCATGCTCCTGGGAACCACCAGGGGCAGAGGCCTTGGTCTGCAGCCACTCTTCCAGCTGTTTACGCCGATCCTTCAACGTGAGTTTCGAGAGTTCACGGCAAAATGCACAATCCTCCTCCTTATGCGTTGGGTACAGGTAGCACAGGCAACTGGGACTATTTGTCGTCCATGTAAATAAACATACTACAAACTGCAGTCGGAGCAAAGCTTGAAAAAGGAAGGGGAATCCTTCTCGTCTAACATGATCCAAGCGGTGTAAGCCAGAAGAATCTTCTGGAAGCCTCCGTGAAGAAACTTGACGAAATCCACCCCTCAGGGGCGCTGAAGAAAAAACAGATCCCAGTTTATCAGAAGGATGATCGATGGAGAACGCGGGCTCGATTGACTGAAAAATAGAGTCAAACTCTTCCAAAAAGCAAAAAACGCAGTAAAAGCTTGAGAGCTAAGCACGAGGACACCCAACACTCGAACTTGCGGTAAAATTGGAAGATGGCTGCCTGAGGAGGGTCTTAGGTAGAGGGCAGTCAATGGCCGAGGGCAGTATGACCCAGAGCTCAGTTATTGGTTGTTAGGAGAAAGACAGTTCAGAAATGAAACTGATTTTTTCTTTACCGAGGATTCCCAGCCTGAGGACAGGGAATATTCATGAGCATGTGAATTCATACCGGACCCCATGCTGGAGAATCAGATCATGCTCTTCAGTCTCTCTAACCTCAGCTCTCACAACAGGGGGAGAAAGATTCTCAGAGCATTGATTAAGTGGATTTGTCGTACTGTTGACCTCCACTGGTGCCTCACTCATTGTATCAAATCCACCTCGAGCCTCCAGAATAATTTCCGCCACCTCAGGGATCTCAACATATTTCCGAGTGAGAGGAGGGGCCGAGGTAGTGGCAGTGTGGCTAGTCATCAAAGTGAAGAGTGGTTCTTCCGAGAGTACACAGTCCACAATACTCAATACCCATCTCCTCCGGATTGTTTACAAGCACTGTTCCCTCCCTCTCGGTCAGTAAAAGGACTTCATGACCCTGCCAATTTTCCATATACAGACGATCAATAAAGCATTCCAGTGCCTCGAAGATGGAACGATCTGAGGACCCCGGACACTTGCCAGGATTATTCAGCGAAGAGCACAGAGGATCTACTAATTTACTAGAGATTATTGCAATATCGAGGATTCCATTGAGATCAGTGGAGCTGTTCCTGCGAGCATGGATAACACACTAACCTCTTGCCGCATACCAGAAACGGGAGCCAAGATCACTGGATGGACCCATATGAACAGCCTGCGCCAACAGGGGATTCATCATACTGAAAGCACCTTGGTACACCAGAGTCCCTTCACTGCATGATCCTACTGCAGAGGCATCTTTATGCACTCCTACATTTGTAGTAAGCCCAGGGTAACCATCTTGAACTGGTCCTTGTAAAGGAAAATGTTCAGCAGCCCCAGATGCAGATTACGCAAGCCCTCGTCCTCCTGCGACACCAGAAAATATGTGGCGTACTACCCCCTGCCTCGTTCCGAGCACAGTACCAGTTTTAATCATGCTCTTCAAAAGAAGCTCACTGACCTCCTCCAAGAATATTGGATACAGAGGAAGGGTGGTGGGCTAAGGCCCGTAGTCCGGGGTGCTGAATGAGTTGGAGACAATAATCCTGATGAATGACCATGTGTCGGACATGGTCCGGGACCATTTTGAGACGAACCGGGAATGTCTCAGAGTTTGTCACTGAGGTTTTGTGCCTTGGGGCGTGGAGACGATGGTGGCCATAGCCGCACCACGTCTCTGGGCACCCCTACCTCCTCCTCTTGGAAAGCAACTGCCCTGCAGTCTTTCCACATGGAGGGGATGGGAAGTGGAGGACCTAACCACAGCCTCTAGTGGCACAGGTAGAGAAGAGATGAAAACCCCTACCTCTGGCAGGTTGTGTGGAGCACAGATAGTCCCAAAGACGTAGCAGTGGCCTTTGACGATTAAACCTTTTGGAGGACATTGTCCGCCTTTAAGCCAAACAGGTTCTGACCATCGAAAAGCATGTCCAACAGCCTGTTTTGTACATTGGACAAAAATACAGAAGTCGTAAACCAGGAGTGACACCTGAATACCTTCCCTGTGGCCATGTACCTGCCCACACAATCTGCGTTGTCCAAGCTTGACTGTAAAATCTGGCAGGGCGCCTCTATGCCATCAAAGCCTGGAAACTACCCTGCATCTCTCTCTCTCAGGGATGTGCTTGGCTGCTCCTGCCACAACAGACCATAGGCCGAAAGAGAATTCGGCGAGAGCGCATGAAGTGTTCACCGCACGTAGGGGAAGGCTGCCTGACGCGAACATCTTCTTGCCCCAAGCGTGCAGTCTCTTGTCTGGGGGGAGGGAAGGGGAAGTAGAGGTCTTCAGGTTCGCAGTTGCTGCTTGAACCACCAAACTTTCTGGGGAGTGAGACACATCTGGTGAAGTCGTCTCTAGACCCCGGGGAAGGGTCTTCTCCCATGTGCCCAGGGAAGGGCAGCGTTTACCCAACTCCAACCATGGGGGTGGCTATCTCCGGAGGACCACATGGGGGGAGACCAACCTCGGTGGGGTGAAGATGGCTCACTAGAAGACCTGCCATAACCCCCTTTGTGAGGGATAATAGTCACCAGTCATTACCTTCCCAGCAAAGCGTGGCATATTGTAATATGGAACTTCCGGTTAAAAAAGATAGACCAACACATACTTGTTCCTATGGGCCTACTTGGACGAGGGCCTGAGTAATGAAGATCACACCCGCTGAGAACCACACAGTGCAGACTAGTTGTTCCGAACAGCTGACCAATACCATGAACATTAAAACACTTGACAAGCTGGGAAGATGTAGACTCACCAAACCCAAGGCCGGTTGGGAAATCGGATGTACACCAAGCAGACCGAAGAGCAGGCAAGATTGTGGCAGTGTCGGAAGAGGTGGCTCCGAGACCAGAGGTCCTCTGCGCGGAAGTAAAGAGCAAGAAACGCTCTACTGGGATAGACGCTGTTACGCTCACCTGGTATCCAAGGGGACGCCACCCAGCCCTGGTTGGATGATTTGCACTCTCGAACCCTCCCCCAGTCCCTTGGTAAGGCCTCTGGTTAAAGATGGGTCTGCAATATAAGAGAGCTGGATTCAATACCAGATTGTCTTTGTTTTCCCACCTCCCTTGGCCTAAACTCCTTCCTCCCCCGTGGGCCTTCTCCTCACCTTAACATTGTAAGAGGTGGATTCTCCGTCTTGCTCCTCGTGGCAGGGGCGCGTAGATGTGGGGGCGCGCAGCGACCAAGTTACTTCACTGGTGCAAGCCCCTTGTGGGAATCCAGGCCTGCTGCGACTCCGTAGGTTTGCTACTTTACAGTATTTATATGCAGTTGTTATGTTCTTCTTAGTTCGAATAATAATGTTTTGCTGCTTTCCTTTTAGGTATTGAAAGGTATTTTGGTGTTGTCATGCAGTTTGAAGATGAGCATGGGCCGGTAGGCGAAAGCGCGGTGTGCACGATGCTGTCCGTTGAGTAATGCGCGATGAGCGGTATTGTTTTGCCTTTTATATTGCTAACATGTGTCTTTTCTCACCTTGCAGGTTGCGATGTTCCTCACCGAGCGCAATAATGTTCCAGCAATGATACTGACCAGGAGAGGACTACCCAGGTAAGAATTGTGTGGCTTTCTTCATTCGGGAGGAAACGTGAGTAAACGCTTCCTAATGCTGTCTTTCTTTCTTTCTCCTCTTTCCAGGTTATGGTATTCCAGGATGCATGCAGTGCCGGATGATGGAGTTCGTACCTTCAGGTGAGTGGAACTGAAGTCAGCGGTGGATTGAAGACAGGATACTGTTCTAGGTAAGTTTTGTAGTGTTCTTTCTCTCTCTGTAGGACCTTGGTTTCAGGTAAGCTGGCATCAAAGAACTGGACACGGTGAGCGTTACGCTGGCCACAGCAGAATAACGCAAAGCATGTTCTGCTGTTTGGGTGTGGTTTAAATAGTCTCAGGTAAAGTAGTCCAGGTAAAATGGTCCCAGGCCTGCCACACCCAAAGTAGTCCAGGTAAAGTAGTCCCAGGTCTGCCACACCCAAAAGAAGAGACTGCATAGCTCAGTTCCTTGTAACTGAGCTATGTGTGTGCCTCCATGTTGGCTGAATCCCACCCCCCCTGCCCCCCAAGTTAAACAGTCCCAAGTAAATAGTCCCACTCTAATGTTGGTCTTCATGATGGTTAGGAGCCTGACTCCAGGAGAGTCTTGGATAAGGTTTTCAGGCCTTTGACCTGGCCCTAACTGGAAGGCTGAATTGCCAATGAGGGCCAGGGGCAAGGGTCATGACAGCCGCTGCAGTGAGAGGACCGGGGAGCTTACGCAACTCTGGCCAGAAGACAAAGCTTACTACTGGGCAAGGCGCAGACCACAGAGAAAGCTGAATCACCCAGGGGAGACTGGTCAGCCCACACAGGGAGATTGGGGTACTTCAGTGCTTCGAGGCCTACACTACACGCCAATTGAAAGTAATGGGAAAGGCTGTGAGAACCCAAACAAGGGAGCTGGGGGAACCTGGCAAGCGCGTGAAGTTGTGAATGAAAGGCAGGCAAAGGCCCAATACTCGAATGGAAAAGAATATGAACATATGGAAAAGAATATGAACATATGAGAGTTATACAACATTGGCAAAAGTCCTGGCAGGAGAGTATACTGGATACCCTAGACGCGAGCCTGGGAAACAGCACCCAAATAAAGAAAACAAAGTCGTCTGATAAAGCCATGGCAGGAGAGTATACCAGGCAATTTGAATGCGAGTCAGGGACCCGCACCCAAAATACAAGTAGTCAAGGCTTAACCAAGTCCTGGCAGGAGAGTACACCAGGTCCCTTTTGTTTATGAGTCAGGGGACTCACGCCTGAACTGCTGATGAATACAAACAAGGAAAGAAAACAGGTATTGTGAAGGATTGAAAAGAACGAACAGGGAAGGAGCAACTTCTTGGTCTCTTTTTTTTTTGTCGTAAACTTGGAGAGAGAGAAACCCTTTCTGCCAAGAAAGGAGGGTAATCTCTCCACAAGGCAAATTATTTCCCATTATGTAAAGTAGTTGAAAGACTAAGAGGATGGAAAACCTTTCTTGGCGTTTTTGGGTTAAACTTGTAAACCACTGTGCTGAAAGCAAGGAAGAGGAGAAAGTAAAGAAACCTTGCAAATGTGTGAAACCCCGGGGAAGAGAAACAAGTCCCTTGAAAGGAAGAGATTGTAAACAGAAGAAAGGCAATCTCTTGATACAAAATCCTTAGCATAAATTTGAAAGTGGTGGAAAGACTGAGAATAGGCAAACACCGTCTTGGCACGTATGAAACTGTGAAAGAACAAAGAAACCCCTTCCAATTATGCTGAAACCTTTGGTTGTTTATTTCTTTGATACCCTTTTGGAACTTTGAGTTTAACTTGTGAACTACAGCTGCAAGTGTCAGATAGAGAACATTAAGCCCTTTTGCACTTTATGATGGGTTTAGTGTGTGATGGTCAGCGTATTTGATATAGGACGGAAGACTTTTACTTTGGTCATCTTGACTTACTTAGTTTTGGTGAGGTACGGAAATCCTTCCTAGAGTTAGGTAAAGATCGGCTTTTCTCCAACCCATTTCATTTAATGAAAGATTATAGCAATCAACAATATACCTCTGTGTCCAAGTCCGACTCATGATACCTCACAGGAGGTATGAGAGGATAGAAATGCTGTGTCCTGATCTCTGCTTCCAAAAGGTCAGGGTTTTCCCAACTCCCTTGGAAGCAGATCCATAACCCAGGTTCCGAGTGCCAACCAGTCCCAATTGGGACCTTTTGGACCCAGTCCTGGCGCCAGTGGCACCAGGCTCATAAATATGCCCAGTCCCAGCGCTGGAAGCGCCGGGCTCATAATGCTTGGGTGGACTTACCTGCAGCAGAGCATGCTGCTTACTTGCCTGCCAGTTGAGTCTCTGATCCTCTTCTGTTTGGAACTACTTTTCCTGTTGGGTGGGGCAGGAGCCACTCCCTAGATTCAGAACACTGGAACTCTTCTGGAAAGCAGGAACTCTTTTCTTACCTAGGCGTGGCTGTGGAAGGAGACACCTAAGCACTACAGGAGGCTATTTAAACCACACCCGATGGATGAATCTTGCTTTGCGTTATTCTGCATCCTCAGCAGCAGAACGCTCATCGTGTCTTCTGCATCTGATCCTGGGCCTAAGGAAAAAGGCTTACCATTCTGAATCCAGTCTTCAGCAACAGCTATAAAGACAAGAAAGAACAGGTTAGCATTACGGTCTTCAGTGACAGCTCTTCACTTACCTGGTCCATCGGCTGTCACCAACGCCTCGCGCTGCATTCCTGCATCTGAAAGACAAAGGCTTACCTACTCTTCGTGCGCTCCGGAGGTCTTCACACTGCATTCCGGCATCTGAAAGACAAAAGCTTACCAACTCTTCGCACGCTCCGGAGGCCTTCGGCGCTGCATCCCGCATCTGAAAGACAAAACAAGGTGCGTTTAAAGACATTAATACTCACGTGCCATTACTCCTTTCCACATCTAACCCAGTGGGTATTCCGGCACCCTGCAGCCGCCCCGAACTTGTACCTGCAAAATAAAAAGACAGTTAGAGCGCATCGTGAAGCAGGCAACAAGCGCTTGCTTACGTGCTTCCAGGCGCTTCTATTCATCACACGGGCTCCATCTTCAACTCACTTCAGCCCGCCATCCGCCATCGCCGTAACCCTGCAAAACAAGAGACATCATTACTAAAGACTTTAAAGACATTAGAATTACTCGAAACTTACCGTTCGTGCAGTAAACGACGGACAGCAGTCTTCTGAAGTCAAGAGGCCTGCTCCCCCTTATCCAGTGAAGAAACTGGTTACAGCACCCTGCCTCGAGGCAGATGGAGAGCACGGCGTTCACTTACCTAAGATGAGAGCGTTAACCTTTGGGGTTCTACAGGAGAAGAGAAAGGGAAGAAAAGAGAGACATTCAATAACCCAGTTCATTAATCCCACATTTTCTATCTGCAGACATTTTACCCTTCGAGCCAGACATACAGTGCACAGAGGTCCAGCCCAAAGAGCCAGCCGTGTGTTACACATCACCTTTGAAGATACGGTATACGCCCAGTCAAGACCGGCGCCTCTATGGGAATCAGGTGAGCGTTACATGCTGGGTCAAATGGCGCCAGGCTGTGTTTGATCGCCAGACCCCTTGTCAACTGCTACAGCCGATGCAGGCTTCTCCTACACTTCCGTTGCCGGCCTCTACTGCCACAATGAAGGGCCGCAGCGTCTCCTCCTTGGGCATCATCCAGGGCATCATCCTTGGGCATCATCAAGGATATCACACAGCTCTTACTGTCTTTTGGATCTGGATGGAGCAGAAAGTCCCACAGTCTCAGACACCCTGGCCTTCAACTGGTGGAAAGCGGCATGGGGCTTGCCTGGAGTGGGACCCGGCGAGATATCCACCTATGACGACGTGTCCAAGCCACTGGTGAACCCTAGGTCCTCAGCTAGCGCAAACACATCCTCACCTTCCCCATAAAATTATTCAGAGAAATCCCTCTCTTCCCTAGAAACTATGGATTCAAACCCAAACAGTACATGAACACAATCCTCGTAGTAGATGCACTACATCTCTGACATGAAGGCGTCTCTTGGAAGAGGAGCTTTGACCACACTGACGTCCATCGCACTGAGGAAGTAATGTCGAGCCCGGACTCGGTCCCGGGACCACATCTCCTATAGGTAGGGTTGTTCGGCGCCTGAACCCTTCGATCATTCATGGAACCAGGTCAGAGCCCAAAGGCGTGCGGGAATGGACTCCAGCGAGTTACAAGCCGGTTTCAACAGACGCACCGGGACCCGTTGACGCAAGGGTTAAAGCCAGAGGTGCCTTAGTCAGTGCCGATGTGGCAAGGATGTCCATCATTATTATGTAAAATGCATGCCATTCCTTTTTAGTGGAGGACTTGGTGGGGAAAGTGACTTGTACCTGCCGTTCCAGGCACTCCCTGGAGCGGTGGCTCCTCTTAGAAGATGAAGAGTGATGGTGAGAGGAACCACTGGGGGGCAGGACCTCTTCCGGTGTCGCTGTTTCTTCTGGTTCCTCTTTTCCTCCTCTTTGCACAGGGCTGGATTTTTCAGATAGCACTCTGCATTTTGCGAACTCAAAGGAGACCGCAGCTCCACACTCTTTGCCTTGTGGACAAAGGTGAAGAGTTTTGCTGCACTTTTCCAGAAGGCCTTTCGGGAGCATGGACTGGCATGACTCGCAATCCTGCGTGTCATGCTGTTCGTCAAACAAAAAAAAAAACGAAAAAAAAACGATTTGGTGCGAATACAAAACTGACATCTTTCGGACGCAATCTGTCTTTAACCCCCCCAAGGCCTTTGACTGAGCCGGCATGGCAGAGAGAAATGATTTGCTTTTCGATCCACCAACACCCACCCAAGTAAAACAACAAAACTGATATGCCTTGCCCTATCACGCAATTGGAATTTGTTTGAAGCTCAGCCATAAAAATAATCCTGTGATTATGTCATAGGTAGGCCGAACGTGCTACACATTCTAAAGAGGCTTCTTTATGGACTGCATGTGTGTGTGGTGGGCTTAACATTTAAAAAATAATAGGAATTCAACTTGAACAGTGTATCTGTCTTGTGCAATCTGCTATTTCTATTTCCTAGGCTTCTCCTGAAGGATGGAAAAAGATACCTTGAAAAACAAAGTGTTTATTCAATCTGCTGGACCCGGGAACTGTTCCAAGAGGGACAGGAATCAGTCACAAACCCTACAAATGTGAAACTCCAAGGAACTTTGCCACTACCAGGCCTGTGTGTCATAAATACTATACTATACTTCCAGCTCAGGATAAACAGCAAAAAATACCAGATGTTCTGTAGCTGGGCAGAAAAACGAAGCACTGCATGTGTAAAGTGAGAAGAAAAAAACGCCTGAATGCTACATTGGGATTACTATTTTGCTCATAACTCTTATACGAAATGCCATAGAAAGTACATTTTTCGTTTGAAATGTTCAGCTTGAAATGCTCTATTAGGTGGTATAAAAATGTGTGCGAGGCAAATGAAGCAAATTTACATTTGTCGCATAGGGAACAGCACACAGCAGTGATATATATGTGCTAGTGTCTGCAGCGATGAGCCCATTGCTTGGAGATGGAAAAATAATTTGTGCAGAAAAGTATGAAATGCATTACTCACCGTAATCGTATTTCTGATGGTTGAATCTGCTTAGATTCATATGCTGTTCATATAGTCCGACATATAGTGGTAATCGCAGAGCATTGCATCTTTTGTTCGAAGATCGAAAAGGGACGTCGACATGGGCGTGACTGTAGACTATCCCTAATGTGACAGGTATTATACCCAAGAACCCTCAGGCGTTGAGGTCCCACCGGTTGTTTTTTTTCTGCCTTTCTGCTGTGAGCAAGCCTTACAGAATGCGTGAGTGAATACAGAAAAGAGAAAATGTGTAAGATGTCTATGTTCCTTCTGCTCCAAGAGGGGAAGAAGCTTGGGACAAAGAATTGACTTGTCTTTCTTAGTGGTTTAGTTTTCTCAAGGTAGTAAATTACTGCCCTCCTCACAGCTAAGGTGTGGAGGCTCGTTCTGCCAAATTAGTGGCATTTTGGAAGAAAGTGGGAAGTTCAATCGATTGATTCACATGGAACTTTAGGCGCACAGCGTGGGTGTGAGCGCAAAACTACCTTGTCTTTGTGAAAGTCATAAAGGGGTCTTGAACAGAAAGGGCCTGTAGCTTGCTGACGTCTTATAGAGGTGATTGCCACTAGGAAGGCAGTCTTATAGGTGAAGGCCTTAAGGCAAGCCTTGTGCATGGGCTAAAAGGGAGTTCCCATTAACCCGGAAAGAACAACATTTAAATCCCATCCAGGAATTGGGTTGGAAATTGGGGATGAAGTCTTTTCACCACCTCCATGAAGGCTTTAATGACAGGAACCTTCCACCATGAAACCTTGCTCTGTGATGTGGTATACGCAGATAGAGCGCCTAAATGTACTTTTCAGAGTTGAAAACAAGTCCCGAGTCTAAAAAGGGTGTTATATAGAGGACAATATCTTTAGGGGAGCAGTCGATTGGATTGACGTTGTTAGAACTGCACCAGATAAAAAAGCGCTTCCACTTTTTGGAGTAGCAATGTCTAGTGTTGGGTTTACGTGCTTCCTTGAGTATGTCCATGCATCTCTGTGGGAGTTGAAGGTGCCAAAACTCAAAGACTTCATGAGCCAGATTGCCAAGTTGTATTTGGGGGCACGGGTGTAATGTCTGTCCCGGGTCTTGAGACAGCATGTTATAAAGGCATGGCAGTTTCATTGGAGGGACGTTGTTGGGCCCACATTGTTGCCACCAGAATCATTGTAGTTGGTTCCTGGTGCATCTTGTGCACTAATTTGTTGAGTAGGGGAATCGAGGGGAGAAAGCGTAGGCAGATTTCTGGCACCATATTATCCAGAGACCGTTCCCCTTGGTGTCTTTCAAAGTTTTTGGTGCAAATAGTTTACAGGCTTTTTCAGAGAATAGGGCCCCCCTCTCTCTACTGTGAATGCCAGGCCGAGTGCCAAAGCCACCCTGGAACAGTCGCCGGACAGCCCAGGATGGAACGTCGGCAGGATCAGGCGTCAATAGTCCTTGAGAATGAGCGAACCACCGAATAACCGTGGAATTAACACCAATTCTGATAGCAATATAAAACTCTTATGAGCTCTGCATTTTGTGCGGCCAACTAGGTTGGCAGAAAAAAATATCTGTGGGCCCTTGATGTGTGAGAGATCTTGGGTACACTACATGTCACATTAGGGATAGTGTTACAGTCACGATCATGTAGACAACCCTTTTGGATCTTCGCGATTACTACTAGATGTCAGACTATATGCACAGCATGTGATTCTAAGCAGATTCACAAACATTAGAAAAGTAAGTTATAAACCAAAATATTTAAGTCATTAACCATTGGTCCTATGATCAAAAAAATGGGGTAGTTTGATTAGTGCCAGAGAGCGATCTGGTGTGCCGATTAGTAAAGTTGTCATATATGTGGAATTTACTATTTCAGAATGTTACAATGTTTAATGCAAGAAATCTCTGAGATGATATATCAAATAGGAGGGAAACTAGGTGTAGATGTTACTTCTATCAAACTGGAGGGGGGTTTTGTTCTATAAAAGATCCAACACACTCTCTAGGGAAAACTCACTCGCTCCCTCCCTCCCTGAATGATGGAAAGGAAGGAGAATTGATGACGGAAGGTGAAGGAATAGATTTTCTACTTTTGGACCGATTATGAATTATAACCAGCACCCGGTAAATCAGGCCAAGTAGGTTTTAAAAGTCTCAGGCCTTCTTCAGATTAAGAGACAGCAGACAGGCGGAAAGCTGATCCATTTTTTCCTGACTGATGTTCCTAGAGGGGGAGATTTGAACGGTCCTTAAGAGGGTGCATACCTGTCAGTGATTCAGCAAAAAGAAATTTGAGTATAATGTAAAGGGGAAATAATCCTGAGGGTAGCAATACTATAAAGGGAATTAGACTAAATCCTGGTCCCTGTTATTTGCCAGTAGGGGCGGGAATATATAATCCCAAAAACGTAGGCAACACTTCAGTAACGATTACCTTATTTTCAATTTTTAACAAGCGCATTAAACAGTTGATCAGATATATATATATGTTTCTATACATATCACTTGGCTACTCTTTTTTTTGTGAATTAACCTGTACCGTTTAGGAACTTTGCATGCGTATCCATTGGTTCCCCCGTGCGTTTTCTGTCTACAGAGCACATCGGACGCGATACGCCCATGACGTCATCACGTGCTGCCACTCGTGACAAGGCGTTCATGCATTGCGCAACCATTAGAGTAGGCTAAGCGACAAGCTTGCTTGACACGCAGTAGCATTGCTACCCATATCCATACACTGGGGTCTACTTGTGTGAGGTAATCATTTTCGGGAACACAATTAAGCCCATGCAAGATTACACACAGGTCTATGGCCTTACCTTCTTGATATTATGCACTAACAGGTACACAAGTACAAATACATCATCCCGTGCCGATGACTTACTCTCCGCATGTTTTTACAAGAGCTCACTTTATTCTTGGAAAGTTAATTCATTTAATGGACATTATTCAATGCACTTAATGGACTGCATGCACGTTTTTAGTTATATCTCCTACAGATGACCACATATTTTAAAGCAGTCAGGTAAATTACCTATTCTTTGACTTTTGCCTTAGTGGCTGTCTATGACATTGTAATTAGACATAACCATTTCCTATGTTTGTTTTTACTTTTGTGTTTACCATTGTGTATTTACATTTGTGTACACATATGCATACTTCTTTGCACATGCTCACTTTACATTCTATAATTCCTCATTTTACTGCACAGTGTATGATTCAGTATATTGGGCATTGTAATTTATGATTTCTAACAGTATGTAAACAGTAAGCCTCAGTACGAGTCAGCCGGTTCAGAAAGAACGGTGGTGGTAAATCCGCCACCACCGTACTTTCCGGACCGGCTCGCTCCCGCCAGGTCTGACCTGGCGGGTTTAACACCACCCTCCTGCAGGCAGACATGGAAACACCAGCACCATTACAACATGGTGCCGGTGTTTCCACTTCCCACTCCCATTGGAGTCCTATTGGACTCCATGGGAATGGGGACTTACAGAATTCCGCCTCCGGAATTCCCGGATCACCAGGGTCGCAATGCCCCGATAATTCCAGGAATCACGGAGGCGGAATGGTAATACGAGTCCGGTGGTAACCGGCAGGTTTTTCCGGCTCGGATTACCGCCGGACTCGTAATGAGGCCCAGTGTCTTGTCCTGAAGACGGACTATTCCGAAATGCATTGGTAATTTTACTTGGACACTTTTGGATTTTCGCTGCCTTTTACGAAGAAATAAAAGAGACATTGGGCCATTTAGATATGGACTTGTTGAAATAATGTACCAGATGAATTAGAAGAGATAAATGCCACAATGGTATATTTGAACTCTAATTTTGTTGCAACTTTAGGATAGTGCCAAGCAAGAGTATATCATTCGTTGAGGAGTAATCCTTAACTTTCAGTGTGCCAAGACTTTTTCTGATATGCTCAGATGAATGTGATTGACATATTTTTGTATACTTGAACTTAGTGGTGCCCACCCCTCACTCCATTTTGGTAATATCTATTTGCAATGAAGGGAAAGTAGAGAGACATGAATAGTCTAAGAAAGGCATTGAATCAAAAGTATGACAGACACAATGTATAGTTCAAGGGCGTTTATTGAACTTTGCATTGGTTGGAAAAACGCCTATCTAAACCTAATTCTAACGATGGGAGCAAGCTATGATGGTCAAATAAAAGAAAATGCTGTCCTAGTCAACTAACACGCTCCAAGACTAACCACCTTCCGCCTTCCTGTGGCACTTCCACTTAATAAGCGCACCCTTCCGCCTAGCTAGCCTGAACTAGAAGCGCACACTAATCCATAGACCCACTACTACAGTCATCTAACAGTGGCTGCATAGTCGTCTCACCATACCAGCAATTGCGACAGGCCACCGCACCCTGACAAGACCCACAACAGGTAGGCTGCCGTCAACCAGCATCAACAGAAAGGTAGGAACAATGTATTCTATCTACAACATACACTGACCATCATACAAACCTCTTGTACCATACTGCATTGTTAAAATTAGGCCTCTTAGGCCACACAGTGCATTTGATACTGCAATTGAATCTTAGGCCTCTCTCCCACTATATAAGACCCTCCAAGTGTGCCCCCTGTATTTGAAAGTGCCCTGAAACTGCTCGTATACTGCATTTGAACTGCATCTGAAATTGCATTTGAAACTTTGGCCTCTCTCCCACTATATAGGACCCTCCAAGCGTGCCCACTGTATTTGAAAGTGCCCCGAAACTGCTTTTATACTGCATTTGAACTGCATCTGAAATTATTTTGAAATTGCATTTGAAACTTGGGCCTCTCTCTCTCTCTCACTATATAGGACCCTTCTAAGTGTGACCCCTGTAACCTGAAACTGCATTGAAACCGCATTTGAACCACTTGAAATTACTTTGAAATTGCATTTGAAACTTAGCCCTCTCTCGTACTATAGAGCACCCTTTCTAAGTGTGCTCCCCTATATTTGAGACTGCATTGAAACTACATTTGAAACCACATTTGAAACTTGGGTGTCTCTCCCACTATACAGGACTCTCGAATCTCAGCATGCTCTTGTATAAAACGCTGCACTTTGAAACATAGGTAGCTCCACCTCACTACAGGATGCTCAGGTCCAATATTCTCTCCTGTATCAACGTGTACTGTGAGAAAGACTACTCTAGGTATCCCACCCTCCATCTCATAACTTAAACCTGCCACACTGCGAGGCCTGAGCCTCTCCTGCTATCCAGGTACTCCGCCTAGGTGTTCAATTGCTGCCTGGGTCTCCCAGTCTAGATGTTTACTTGGTGCCGGCCACTTAGAGCCTTGAACCTTCCTCCCGATATCTAAGCGGTCAATGTGGCCTTAATTACCCCCAACCTACTTCAAATGCAATCTTAGCCAACAGAAAAATAATGACCACAGCACCACCGATTCAGATCCTCTGGAGCGACCAACTCCTCATCCCTTTCGTAATCACAGTGCCCTCCCCAATAACCAGGAAACAAGAAACACTACCAATCATCATGAAAAGAAACTGGAGAACCATAAAAAACTCCAACTTAACAGAACGACTAGAGATCACCAAACCACAAACGACCTCAAGCTAAGCTGACCTGGACACTAAAATAGATATACTTTACAACTGGACCACCACAACAATCGACGAGATAGCAAAAGAAAAACCTTTCAATCCATCCCGCAAAAGAGCAATGGCAAAATGGTTCACCCCAATACTAGCCGCCATGAAAAGGAAAAAACGAAAACTAGAACTAGAATGGAGGATCAATAAAGACTGCGGAAAAAAATGTAAACTTCAACAACATACCCGTTCATACAAAAAGGAAATACAAAAGGCAAAAAGGAAATACTACGACAACAGAATCCTCAAAGCACCAAAAATCCCAAGAGAACTGTTTAAAATCATAAACTAAATAAAAAACCCACCCAGCTGCAACAACACTCCAATACCATAGAAGAAATTATGCAGTGACCTCGCAGACCACTTCAAAAATAAAATCATGACCATCCAACAGACCATACAAAAACAGATCATGCAACCACTACACTGAAGACATTGACCGATGCAAGGAACACCAGAACACACTCCGAAACTTCCCGCACATATCAGTGGAGACTTTCATCAAACTCGTAAATCAAAGCAACAAATCTGGCTCACCCGCGGACATCTACAAATCAATCTTTGCACAAGGAACACCAATGGAATACTACAGGAACGTCATCAGCCAATCAATCTCAACAGGAAGAGTGCCCCAAGCCTTCAAATCCGCATACATCAAACCACTCAAGGAAACAACAGGAAACAGAGGACCTCTCCAACTACAGACCCATCTACAACATCCCCTACCCAGCTAAACTCCTGGAGACACATATATAGAACAACCCAAGATTTCATAGAAGAAAAGCACCTATTAAACCAGGCGCAAGTAGGCTTCAGACCGATGAGAGCAACAGAAACAGCACTCATTTCAATCTGGAATGATCTAAAAGGCGAACGCAGACTCAAACAACAGCACCATTCCGATACTTTTAGACCTCTCTGCAGCATTTGACACAGTTAACCACGACATCCTCATCATGAGACTGGAAGAATTGGGAATTACCAACAACGCATTACTTTGGGTCAGATCCTTCCTAACAAACAGAACAGAAACAATATGGACGAAAACTTACAAATGAAGCCCACGAGAATCATCATGCAGAGTCCCACAAGGATCATCCTTCTCGCCACAACTATTCAACATCTACCTTTCACAGCTAATTAAAATCATCAAAAGACACGGCCTCACCTGTAACAACTACGCTGACGACACAAATAATCTACGAAATACAAGACTCACAAGAAGACAATGCAACACTAGAGAACTGCCTTTGTGAAATATACAACTGGATGAACTTAAATTACCTTATACTCAACCCAGGCAAAACAGAAATAATGATCATCAGAAAAAACAGAAGATAACCTCTACATTCCATGGCCAACTGAACTTGGTGAAACCCCGGCCCCATCATCGATTGTAAAAAACCTGCGAGTCCTGGTGGACAACAAACTCACTCTAGAGCCACAAGTAAATGCCCTAATCAAGAAATCTTTCTTTCTCCTGCGATCAGTTAAAAAGATCCTCCATTCCTCTCATTCACCAACAAAACTGCCGTCATCGCCCTCCTCATTTCCAGACTAGACTACGCCAACAGCCCATATCTAGGCTTGCCTGAACGACTCCTAAAAAAACTCAACGCATACAAAAAGCGGCGGCCAGACTGCTCCTTCAACTACTTTGAAGAGAACACATGACACCAGCGCTGAAAACGCTACACTGGCTACCCATCAAACAGCAGATCAAGTTCAAATCTATGTGCATAACCCACAGAGCAATCTACGACCACGGTGCAGAGTTCCTCAGAAGAAAACTAAATGTACATCACACTGGAAGGCCACTCAGATCCAGCAGCGGCATCCGTTTGGAACCCATACCATACAACAAGAGAAAATTCTGAGGATCCTCTTTCGCCCCAAAAACCTGGAACGAACTACCAAAGAACATACGGAACACAAGAGATCACCTTCAATTCAGGAAACTCCTCAAATCATGGCTCTTCACCCCATAACCAGAAATAATGCCCATAAGGACACATACAGAAGAACTAGACCGAGAGAAGAACCTACCCTGACTCCCTATATCATCAAATAAGGATATACGGATCTGTAACATATCCACTAATAAATTAAAACTACCCACATCAAATCATACCAATAACACCCACAGATCAATCGGAGGGGAGAGCAAGGTTTGACCCAGCAGTAGCACCTGGCATCCCTCGAAGGCACAGGCAGCAATGGACCACTGACAGTAATAGATAGGAAGGAGTGGGAATGATAATATAACTCCACTAGCTAAGCAGGGATTATGATCGCCCCTGGGTGTACGAAGCTCAATAACTTAGCTGGAGTCCAGCCTCATCCCCCGGCCTGAAACTAGACAGTCAGGAAAGGGAAGAGAAGACTATACCACCCAATGAACTACTGGCAGTAAATAGATAGGAAGGAGCTGGTTAATGATAATATAACGCCACTATCGAACTAGGGGATAATGCTCACCGAACCTGGGGCACTAAGCCAATTAATCTGCTGGAACCAGCCACGGTATCACCACAGAAACTAGACAATCAGTAAACCAAGAGACCCAATATACAGACCCAATATGACAACCTGATACATAAAATAAACTACAGGGATTATGAGACATACAACCCACTAACCAAAACCTCAAATTTCGGCATACTTAATTCACACAAAACTCACAACCACCACGCTCACAGAAAACCGCATGGACTTCACCACACCGCAACAACAATCAATCAACACATAAATTGCAACAGCAGCACGCGTGGATCCGCTTCGATCATATATGCACACCCAAGCTCAGCGCACGGTGAAAACCGAACTGAAGCTGCCAACAGTACACCACCTCTCACTTTCCTACTCCCTTTTCACCCACTAACCCACCCCCACCTTTTGTATACAGATCCGCCGGGAGACCAACTCTGTTGGTGACGGTGCGCTATATAAATACCTTTAACACTAACAAATCAAAAATGGCCTATTGCCAACCCCTACTCTAAATAACAAAAGGGGTGTGTGATGTTGCAATGTGTTAAACATAGTGTGTAATAAGCAAAAAGGTCCAGGTGGTAATTCAGGACTGCTGAACTGTAACTTCCCCCTTACCCACGTTTCAGCACGGGACAAGGCGGCACAATATAGCAACTGGAGCACACTTACTTTGTTGGCAAGAGGAGGCAGTCTCTAAGCACACCAGGACCTTTCAGCATAGCATCCTTTTTGTATCGTAGACCAGGTTGAAATAAATATATATATATATCACATTTCTGATGCTTGTATATGCTTAGATTAACAAGCTATGCATAGGCCGACATCTTGTGGAAGCTGCAGAGTATTACAGTAGTTGTTTTCGAAATTTGAAAAGGGACGTCGACAGGGTGTGCCAGTAATACTATTCCTAGTGTGACGTCCACTGTACCCATGGTCCTTCACGCGTCGGAGTGCCTCAGATTGTTTTGTTCTGATATGAGGTTGCATGAAGTGTAATGTGAGTACAGCTGTATCCAAGCAGATATAGACAGAAAGCTCATAACATCTGTGCACCTTCTCGGAGGGGAGGAAGGGTGGGCGCATGTGAATTTAAGCAGATACAAGCATCAGAAATACGATTACGGTGAGTAATGTATCCCTTCTGAGGCTTGTGGAATCTGCTTAGATCCCATGCTATGCATAGATTAGCGAGCAGTGTTATGAGAACGTGGTGGGTTCTGAGAAGGAGCAGCGGCAAATAGATGTTTTAGAACCGCTTGTCCCACCTGTGTATCTGCTTTGGAATGTGTGTCAAAGCAGTAATGCTGAGTGAAAGTGTGTACTGAGCTCCATGTAGCTGCTTTGCAAATGCTGTCTAAGGGTACATTTGCAATAAAAGCCAGAGTAGCTCCTGTGCTCCGTGTGGAATGAGCTCTTCGCGTGAAAGGCAGTGTTTTATTTGATAATGAATAGCATAGTTGTATACATCTGACTATCCATCTGGAGATGGCATTCTTTGAAATGCGGCCCCCCTCTTTGCCTGGTGCTATGAAGACAAAGAGTTGATCTGTCTTTTTAAGCGGTCTGGTCTCGTCTACGTAGTAGAGGACCGCTCTCCTCACATCTAGTGTGTGGGGTTTAACCTCAGCTGAGCTAGTTGGGAGCTTAATGGACTGGTTTACGTGGTATTTAGAAATTAATTTAGGGGAAAACCTAGGATGAGTGCGTAAAACCAATTTATCTTTATTGACAATAAAGAAAGGGTCCTGCACTGACAAGGCTTGTAATTCACTGACTCTTCTTATGGAAGTAATAGCCACTAAGAAGGCAGTCTTGCAGATAAGGTATTTAATACTCAACTGATGCATAAGCTCGAAAGGGGGTCCCATGAGCCTTGCTAGTATTACATTGAGATCCCATCCTGACGGGGATTAGAAATTGGAGGGTGGAGCCTCTTTACTCCTTCCATGAATGTCTTAATGACCGGCACTTTCCACCATAAGACTTTACTTTGAGAGGTGGTATAGGCTGATAAAGCTGATGAATACTAACACCGATTCTAACAAGTGGAGTAAATAATTTAGAGTGTGTGAAGGAGTACATTATACAGGGTTTATTTGTTTTGACTGGCACCAAATTACAAATCTTTTCGACTTGTCGAAATAGCAGTGTCTAGTGCTTGGTTTTCGTGCCTCCTTGACGATATACATACACCGCTGTGGTAGATTTAGGTGTCCGAACTCTATGACTTCAAGAGCCATGCTGCCAAGTTCATCGAGTGTGGCTGAGGATGTACCGTTGTTCCCCTGTGTTGGGTTAACAGGTTGGTTAGGTACGGGAGCTTGATGGGTTCGCACATTGCCAGTTTGCGCAGATGTGGATACCAGGGTTGTCTCGCCCACATAGGAGCAACTAGGGCAAGCGTCATCTGTTCTCTGTGCATCTTGTTCACAATCCTGCTCATTAATGGTGTCAGGGAAAAGCGTAAGCAAATTTCCCTGACCAGTTCATCCATAGGGCGTTCCCCTTGGAGTCTGGCTGGGGGAACCTGGATGCGAAGCCTGGGCATTGCTTGTTTTCTTTTGTACCGAACAAGTCTAGTGTGGGATAACCCCATTGAGAGAAGATGTGGTCTACGAAGCTTGAGTGTAGTTTCCACTCATGTTCCTCTGGTAGGGGATCTCTGCTCAGAGAGTCTGCTAGAGTGTTGAGTACCCCTGGAATGTGTTGGTCTACCCCTAGTGCAGCCCCTGCGCTGGCCTCTGGTGAATCCCTGTGATGTTTGGAACTGATTGTTGACTCATGAGGTTCCTTGATTTTGATAGTAGTTGGAACCCCTCTGGGAGCTTTGGCCGCGAAAGCGGCGAAAACTAATATTTCCCCTCTTGCCTAGGGGTTTATTTGTGAGTTGGCCGAGAGATTTTAGAGTCTCATACTCGTCTTTAGGTGTCTTTAGTGCCATGTCCACTGCCCTGCCGAATAGAACGTTGGGCTCTACCTACAGGTCTATAAGCGTGGCTTGGGTCTCCGGTTTGAACCCCCGACTGCCTTAGCCAAGTATGACGCTTTATTACTGTGCTTTCAGCTATCAATCTGCCAGCATTATCTGCTGCATCAAAATTTGTCTTGAGGATGCATCCAGATACGGACCCTCTGTCTGCTGCAATTTGGCCCAACTGCCCTTTTAGTGGTTCAGGTGCAGAGGCTACTAGAGCAGCTACTTGTTCCCACTGATGGCAGTTATAGCTTGCTAAAAGAGTGGTACTGTTAGCAATACATGCCCGATAGGCTGACGTGGAGGCAACTTTCCTACCCAGAGCATATATCCTTTTGCTCTCCTTATCTGGAGGAGCTTCGGAAGAAGCTAGTGGTGTACCTGCCCTCTTTCTGGTGGTTGTTCCTACCAGGGAGTCAGGTTTTAATTGACCCCTTATGTACATGGGATCGGAGGGTGCGGCACGGAATAATTTTTCCACACGTGGGTTCACTGCACGAGTAAGATTTAGAGTTACCAGCGAGGGATATATTCTACGCTGGATTGATTTTAATATTGGGATAGCCCGGTTAATGTCTCTCTTGTCTCATAGGATTTCTTCTGCGAAATCCCTATCTTCTTGGACACCCTGTGTCTCTATTTGAAAATGAGCTGCTGCATTGAGGAGTGGCTGATTATCAACTGGGGAGTCTTTCACCGGTGGCGGGGGGGTCCCTAGGAATTGGGGAATCAAGACTGTAGGCTTCCACCTCATCCTCCTGTTCCTCTTCCTGGTCCTCATCATCCCCATAATAAGAAACCCCTGTCTGGTCTTCCAGCTTATGTGTTTCTGTCTCCTCTCCATATGACTCTGGATGGTAAGGTTCAATTAGCAAAGGGTCTGAAACCAATCCCTGCGCCGGAGCCTCAGAGCAGAGCCTTTTAGTAGGGGGTTGAGAGTCCTTGGACCCCGAAGGGGCAGAGGTAGCTGGTGTGTTGGCATAGCTATGGAAATAGTTAGGGTCTTTCTCATAGAAGTCTGCAAAAAAAGACATCCTTCTCATCACTCTATCAATGTCAGCTGAGTTCCATTTCTTGGAACTGGGAATAAACCTCTCCCGTTATGGTTCTTCATCCATGCCCATATCATGAGGAGTGGGAGGGACAATTTTACTCTTAGAAGTAGTGTTAGGGACCTTGGATTTCTCCATCACCTTAGGAGCCTTCTGTTTTTCCTTATGGTGTTCTGAAGGTTTCTTGTGTTGTTTATGCCACTTCCCGTGTCTTGAGGAATGTTTTCCGGAGGTTTTAGGGGTTTCCGAGGGTTTCGACGCTTCGCGTCAAGGTTCGGAGGTGGTCTTTGAAGCTTTGCGTCGAGATTCGGAGGTAGTAGGAGGAGGGCGCCGAATCTCAGGAGTAGACGCTACGCGCTTTGACTTGGGAGCATGGAACTATTGGGAGTACGGCATCTTTTCCAACCGCGGAAGGTTGGTCTTTGTCATGTGGCGATCACGAAGGGAATGCCCAGAGGACACAGAATTGTTTTACCGCTCTCTCTGTGCCTTCTGTTGCCGATCGCTCAACACGCGTGTTGAGTCACAGCTGGGGCTGATGTGTTTAGAAGAAGTGGTGTGGGTTGCGCTTCTGCCGCTGGGTGTCGACCCCATAACTGGACCACTGGCCAGCTCTCCGATGTCGTGGGCTTGCGCGTGGGTGTCTGAAGTCACCCCTCTGCCCTTGCCGTCCGATACGGCAGCGTTGCTGCCATCGCTGAATGACCCTTCGACGTCCATGGCCTCTAGCTGCCTGGCGTAGTGGGCCCAGCGCTTCGTCGAGCTGTCCTTAAGTGACTTTGGCTTGAATAGCTTACAAGCTCGACACATAGCCTCAGGATGGTCTCGTGGGAGACACAGATTGCACGTATTGTGCTTATCTACCTAGGGAAACTTCCTGTTACACTTCGGGAAGAATTTGAAAGGAGAACTCTCCATATGTGTAAATATGGCAGCGGGCTGTATATGTAGGAAATAAATGTGGGAAAGTTATGACCACCCCCCACTCTCCCTACTTGTACAGGGCCGAGGCCAGAGGCCTTCCAAGGTCCAAGGTCCGTTGTGTAGTTTTCGACGGTTGGTTCCCCCGATCTTCGCTGACGTCGATCTTCGACGTAGGATGGAAGATAACAGGGAAAGTTTTTAACAATATTTAGGTATAATTGGCAAATGCCAAGGGAACTCTGCAACATGCGTCAGACTAGCATGGCGGAAAAAACAATCTGAGGGTCCTACACGCATTAGGCATCATGGGTACATGGGACGTCACACTAGGGATAGTATTACTGGCATGCCCTAGTTCGACGTCCCCTTTTCGAATTTAGAAAAACAAACTAATACTCCGCAGCTCCCACTAGATGTCGGCCTATGTACAGCATGTGAATCTAAGCAGATACAAGCATCAAAAATATGATTACGGTGAGTAATGTATCTGCTTATATTCACATGCTGTACATAGGCTGACATCTAGTGGAAGCTGCAGAGTATTACAGTTGTTTTCGAAACTCGAAAAGGGACGTCGACAGGGCGTGCCAGTAATACTATCGCTAGTATGACGTCCACTGTATCCACGATCCCTCACACATCGAGGTCCCTCAGATTGTTGTTTTTCTGACATGAGGGTAAGAAAGGTGGGCGCATGTGAATCTAAGCAGATACAAGCATCAGAAATACGATTATGGTGAGTAATGTATCCCTTATGAGGCTTGTGGAATCTGCTTAGATCACATGCTGTGCATAGATTAGCGAGCAGTGTTAGAAGGAGGTGGGATATGAGAAGGTTCATGAGCGAATAAATGTCTTAGAACCGCTTGTGTGTCTTTCTTGGAATGAGTGTCAATACAGTGATGCTGAGTGAAAGTATGCATTGAGCTCCATGTAGCTGCTTTGCAAATGCTGTCTAAAGGGACTTTTGCAATGAAAGCCAGGGTGGCTCTTGTGCCTCTTGTGGAGTGAGCCCTGGGCATAAAAGGCAGTGTCTTATTTGATAGGGAATAGCACACTTGTATACATCGGACTATCCACCTAGAGATGGCATTTTTTGAAATGCGGTCACCTTCTCTGCCTGGTGCTATGGAGACAAACAGTTGATCTGTCTTTATAAACTCTCTGGTCTTGTCTACATAGTTCAGGGCCGCCCTCCTCACATCCAGTGTGTGGAGTTTTACCTCAGCTGAGCTGTTGGGTTCCTGGAAGAAAGCTGGTAGCTCAATCGACTAGTTTACATGAAATTTGGAGATGAATTTAGGGGAGAACCTAGGATGAGTAGGTAAAACCAGCTTATGTTTGTGTACAACAAAGACAGGATCCTGCACTGACAATGCTTGTATTTCACTAACTTTTCTTATGGAAGTGATTGCCACTAAGAAGGCAGTCTTGTAAGTCAGGTGTTTGAGACTAGACTTGTTCATCGGCTTGAAAGGGGGGCCCATGAGCTTACAAGTACAACATTGAGATCCCATCCTGGCGGTGGGTTTGAGATTGGAGGGTGGAGTCTTTTTACTCCCTCTGCCAGGTGGACCTTTAAGGAGTTGAATACTAACCCTGCATCCAACAAGTAGAGCATATATGTAAGAATGCGGGAAGGAGTACATTCAATGGGGTTAATTTGCTTAGACTGGCACCAAATTACGAATCTCCTCCACTTGTCAAAATAACAGTGTCTAGTGTTAGGCTTTCTTGATTCCTTCAAGATGTTCATACATCTTTCAGGCAGGTTAAGATGTCCAAACTCTAGGACTTCAGGAGCCATGCTGCCAAGTTCATTGAGTGAGGTAGCAGGTGGAACAAGTTACTTACCTGTAACTGTTGTTCTCCAGCATGGGTCTGGCATGGATTCACATGCTCATGAATATTCCCCGTCGTCAGGCTGGGAAACCTTGGTAAAGAAAAAATCAGTATCAGTTTAGTTTCTGATCTGTCTTTCTTAGTAGTAACCAATCACTGATCGCTGGGTCATACTGCCCCCAGCCAATGACTGTCCTCTCCCTAAGCACCCGCCTCTGGCAGCCATCCTCAGATTTGGTAGCACGCAAAGTGGCAGTATGACCAAGTGAAGACCCGCAGAGGGGTAGGTGGGAGGGTTCGCATGTGAATCCATGCCAGACCCATGCTGGAGAACAACAGTTACAGGTAAGTAACTTGTTCCTTCTCCAGCATTAGGTCTGGCATGGATTCACATGCTCATGAATAAAAGAATACATAGCAGTATACACATGCACAGCCACGGGAGGTGGTAAAGGCTCAATATTAAGCATTACATCCAAAACTCAACATTAAGCAATTCTTACCTCCTCACCAGGCTCACCTTAGGCGAACAGGTTGCGCAGCACTGCTTGGCCGACCCTGGACTCCTCCCTGGAGTCCCGATCGACGCAGTAGAATCTTGTGAAGGTGTGCGTCGACCTCCACGTAGCAGCCCTGCAGATGTCCAGCAGGGGCACACCAGACAGGAACGCTGTGGTAGCAGCGATCGCTCAGGTCGAATGGGCTCTCGGACGGCCGCGCAGCGGTTGGTTTGCCAACCAGTGACAGTACATGATGCAGCCGGAGAGCCATCTGGAAATGGAAGTCTTCGAGAGAGCCTTCCCTTGATTCACAGACCCAAAGTTCACACACAGTTGTGACGTCTTCCGAAAACTCTTCGTGCGGTCCACGTAGAACTTCAGCGCTCTAGCTACATCCAGCGAGTGCAAAGTCCTCTCGGCCGGCGTCGAAGGCGACGGGAAGAAAACTGGTAACACCAAGGGCTCGTTGAGGTGGAAGTCCGACGGCACCTTGGGCATGAAGGAGGGGTGCGTCCTCAGCACCACCCTCGTGTCATGAAAAGTCAAGTATGGAGGCTTGCAAGATAGGGCATGGATCTCTCCCACTCGTCGTGCGGAGGTGATGGCCACGAGGAACGCTGTCTTCCATGACAGGAACTTCAAAGGCGCCGAATGCATAGGCTCGAATGGGGCCCCCCCATGAGCCTGGTCAGCACCACATTAAGCTCCCACGCCGGGGCAGGAATCTTCACCGGCGGGAACGATCGGAATAGTCCCTTCATAAATTCCTTCACCAGGCGATGAGACCACAAGGACGCCCGTCCCGTAGTCCTGGTATATCGGGAGATGGCAGCCAGATGTATTTTGATGGAGGCGTGAGCCAGACCAGCTTTGGCCAGCGACAGGAGGTACGGCAGTACTTGAGGGGCCGTAATCCGCAGAGGGTTAATCTTCTGTGCATGGCACCAGACAGAGAACCTCTTATACTTACGACCGTAACACTTAAGAGTTGAGGACGCCCTGGCATTTGCAAGAACCTCTCTGCAGTCAGCCGGGATATCGTACCCTCCAAACTCTAGTGCTGCAGGAGCCAGGCCTGCAAGTTCAGCGACTGTGGGTCGTGATGGAGAATGGAGCCTCCTTCCCTGGAGAAAAGATCCGCGTCTGCCGGCAGCTTGACTGGTGGGGACGTTGACAAGTCCAGAAGGTCCGGGAACCAGATCTGCCTCTGCCACGCCGGTGCGACGAGGATCATTCTTCACCTGGACTTCTTGAGCTGGTTGATGAGGCAGAGCAGCAACGGCAACGGAGGGAACGCGTATAGAAACAGGCCGTCCCAGGGGAACGAGAAAGCATCGCCCATGCTCCTCGGCTCCGGGAACCTGCTGGCGAACCTCTGGCACTTGGAGTTCGTCGCCGTCGTGAAAAGGTCGATCCGGGATTTGCCCCATCATCAAAAGAGCCGATCCACCCGGTCCTGACATAGTTCCCACTCGTGGCACGAGCGCAGCTCCCTGCTGAGTGAGTCGGCGATGGTGTTTTTTATTCCTGCCAAGTGAAAGGGAACCAGAAACATCCCCTGGGCGACGGCCCAGTGCCACAGATCCTGGGCCTCCTTGGATAGGGCTGGGGATCTGGTGCCCCCCTGCTTCCGTGTGTAGAACATCGGGGTGGTGTTGTCGGTGAAGATCCTCACCACTTTGTCCTTGAGGGACGGAAGGAACGACTTGAGCGCCCAGAACACTGCTCGGAGCTCCAGAAGGTTGATGTGGAGAGACCTCTCCTCCAGGAGCCAAAGGCCTCTTGCGTGGAGATCTCCGGTGTGGGCCCCCCAACCCTCCAGAGAGGCGTCTGTCGTTACCTTCTCCTGAAATGCCGGGGTTTGAAAGCCCGTGCCTGTAGTGAGGTGAGCACGGGTACCCCACCATAGGACCGCCCGACGGAACTCCTCGTCGAGAGGGATCCTCTCCTCGTAGCAGCCCGTCGCCTGAAACCAGCGGGCGTCGAGGAACTCCTGTAGCGGACGCATCCGAAGTCTGCAAAGGGGTACCAGATAGATGCATGAGGACATCATCCCAAGGAGGTACTTGATGGACCTCACCCTGGCCACGTCCGTGGCTAGCAGGCGCCGCACTTTGCCCAGGATGATCTTCGTCCTCTCCTCTGACGGGGAGGCCAATTGCCCCACTGTATCGAGCTTCGCTCCCAGAAACAGCGCTACTTGCGACGGAACCAGGTGGGATTTGGGGTAGTTGATGGCGAACCCCAGTTCCGTGAGCAGCCGGACGGTCCTCGCCGTGTGTCCGACGGCGAGTTCTCTTGTCCTTGCCCGGATTAGCCAGTCGTCCAGGTAAGGGTAGACGTGGATCCCCTGCAGGCGCAGCCGCGCCGCCACAGGTGCCAGGCACTTGGTGAATACCCTGGGTGCCGACTTTAATCCGAAGGGTAGGGCTCTGAATTGGTAGTGGCGTTCCTGAACCACGAAGCTGAGAAACTTCCTGTGCTCTTTTAGAATGAGGATGTGGAAGTAAGCATCCTCCAGGTCCAACGACGATAGGAAGTCGCCCTCCTCCAGCTGTCCCAGCACGTGCTGGAGGGTGACCATCCTGAATTTCTGCGCCTTGATGTATTTGTTCAACCGACGCATGTCCAGGATGGGGCGCCAACCACCTGTCTTCTTTCTGACGAGGAAGTACCTTGAGTACACTCCGGAACCCCGGAGCCTCCTGGGGACGAGCTTGATGGCACCTTTCTTGAGCATTGCCCTTACCTCCAACAGCAGTTGAGGGACGGGATTCTCCTTTCTGGCCACGGGAGGAATGCTAGGGCACTTCTTTTGGAATTCCAGCGAGTGCCCGTTGGCCAGGGTGTCCAGCGCCCAACGGTCGGTGGAGATGGACTCCCACACGCTGACGAACTTCGTCAGCCGGCCTCCCACCAGGGTGCTTCGGTGGAGGCCCGACAACACGTCTTGCTTGGAGGCGGCCTTGCCGCCTTGGCTACGACGGTGGGATCCCCCTTGCTTGCCGTGACCTCTGTAGGCCTCCTGGGAAGAGGAGCGGGCCGCCTGGCGATATGTGGAAGAGCCACCGCTGGACCTTTGGTGGCACCCTGTCTGCCTCCGGAGCTCCGAAAGGGCTGTCGTTGTTGAAGTACCTCTAGGGCCCGGGCCGTCTCCGAATCGGTCTTGATGGCCTGGAGAGACTCGTGCACCGCCTTACCAAAAAGGTTGTTGCCGTTGAACGGCATATCCAACACTCTGGTCTGGACGTCCTGGCGAAAGTCTGTCGCCTTGAGCCATCCTCGTCGTCGGAGGCAAACTCCATTGCCCAGTTGGCGAAATCCGGTATTGGCAATGTCCGTTGCCACCGTTATGGCGTGATCCGATGCCACCTCCCCTTCCTGCAGAATTTGTAGGGTATCCGCCCTCTTGTCATCAGGTAGGAAGTCTAGCAGGGGAGCTATCTTGAGCCAGAGCTCCCTGTCGTAGCGGGGCACCATCGCTAAGGCATTGGCCGCCTTATTCGTCCCATGGAGTCCAACTTCTTGCCCTCGCTGTCCGGCGGGGAAGTGGAAGTTGAAGCCGCCGCCGCAGCCGCTGCTTTCTTCTTAGCTGCTGCCGAGACGACAGAGTCCGGCGTGGGGTGGGCCCTGAGGCACAAGGGGGCGGCATCGGGGACTCTGTACTTCTACTTGTACCTGTCCCTCTTGGCGGGTGTCGTGGAAGGGTTCTTGAGGACAGCAAGCCCCTCGTCCCAGATGTCGTCGAGCAAAGGCACCGCGAGGACCGTCTTCCTCTTGGCCTCTCGTCGTTGGTAATGAAACCCTTCCTTTTTTTGTTCTTCAGGGCAGAGCTGGAAGAGCTCGGATGCCCTGGTTATCATGGCGTGAAAGGAGCCAATTTCGCCGGCTGGAGAAGCCCGAGGGGGGGTGATGACGGGATGTCCGCTGTGTCATCGCCGCCGTTGTCATCCGTACCCGTCGCTGTATCTGTCGCTGTATCCTCTCTAGGGTCCGGCGAGGGGGATGAGGGGTCCACAGGCCTCGCGGGCACAAAGGGCGGAGAGGGGTGGACTCTCCTCCGCTTGTTCAGAGGGTTTCTGGATCCTCCGTCGGGGTGGGTGGTAATCTCGTCCTTATCTCGGTACATAAGGATTGAATCGCCAACAAAATGGCTGCCGAGCTATCCTGGGGCTCGGGTAATGGCTGCGACGGACGGGATGGCCGCTCCACTGGGCCCTCTTCGTCGCTATCTTCGATCACGTCAGCGGGGACCGTCCCCTGGGATCGAACCTTCTCAAACCTCTCGTTGAGGCTTATGAACCTCTCATTGAGGCCCTTCTCGGTTTCCACCAGCAGCTCCTCAGAGGCTGATTCAGAGTCTCTAATGGCCACCGCCCCCCCCTCTTTTTCCACCGGGGACTTCACAGGTGTCTTAACAATGGGCAGGAAAGAGGATTCCCTCTGCGGTGGCAGGGATACTCTGGGCCCAGAGGCCGTTTCCACTGGTGTAGTCTCAGCCGGCTTCGCCAGGGTCGCAGCGACCACTTAGATAGAGGCCTTTGCCGGCTGGATCAAAGCCCTCACCACCTTAGGTGCGTCCTGGGTCTTCGCCTTGGGGGGAGGGTCAGCGCCTCGCTCCCCCTTCGAGATCGACCGGGGCTGCTCCAGCAGCTTACCCGGGTTCTCGGACTTCCTCTTCCCCGAACCAGAGCGCTGGCTTGTGGTTGAACGTGCCGGGGAAGTCGCGCCCTGGTGGCAGCCGAAGAGCCCCACCTTTCGACGCTCCCGGTGCCCGCGGACTCGCGGTGCTTGACCTTCTGTTGGGCCTTCGTCGCCGGGGCGCCCTCATAGGACTTAGAAGGCTGCTCAGACTTTTTCTTCGCCTTCTCACCTGCTGTGCTCTTCTCCAGCCAGGCAGCGAAGCGGGAACGACGATCTTGTTTGGTCCGTTCCGAAAGGTTCTTGCAGAACGCACAGTCCTTCTCCACGTGCGTTTTGTCCTCATGAAGGCAGCAGAGACATTGCGAATGCTCGTCCTCCTTGAAAACGTTTTGTAATCCGCATCCAGGGCAGCACCTGAACAGCTTGGATCCGGGCGTCGAGCTTCCCTTGTCCTGGGCCATGTCCGTTGAGGTAGGCCGCAGATCTTCCGGAATCCTCCCAGAAGCCTAAACTCGACGAAAACTTCACCCTTCAGGGGCGTAGAAGAATTCCGAAACGGGTCCCCGTTATCGGAAGTAGAAACGGTGGAGCTTGAGGCTCGATTAAACCGAAAAAATGAGACGATCTCCTGAAAAAGCGCGAAAACGCAGCAAAAACTCGAGCGCTAAAGCACAAGGTAAAAATCTGAGGATGGCTGCCAGAGGCGGGGCTTAGGGAGAGGGCAGTCATTGGCTGGGGGCAGTATGACCCAGAGATCAGTGATTGGTTACTAAGAAAGACAGATCAGAAACGAAATTGATACTGATTTTTTCTTTACCGAGGATTCCCAGCCTGACGACGGGGAATATTCATGAGCATGTGAATCCATGCCAGACCCCATGCTGGAGAAGCACTGTTAGGCCCCCGTGCTGGGAGAGCAGGTTGTACGGGCACAGGAGTTTGATGGGATTGCACATCGCCAGTTTGTGCAGATGTGGATACCAAGGTTGTCTTGCCCACATAGGAGCAACTAGGATGAGCGTCATATGTTCCTTGTGGATCTTGTTCACCACTTTCCTCATGAGAGGTGATGGGGGGAAAAGCGTAAGCAAATTTCCCTGACCAGTTCATCCATAGGGCATTCCCCTTGGAGCCTGGCTGGGGGAACCTGGATGTGAAGTCTGGGCATTGCTCGTTTTCGCTTGTAGCGAACAAGTCTATTGTGGGGAAACCCCATAGAGATAAGAGGTGTGCGTGAAGTTGCAACTCGTGTTCTTCTGGTAGGGGATCTCTGCTCAATGAGTCTGCGAGAGAGTTGAGTTCCCCTGGAACGTGCTGTGACGAAAGGAATATCTTACGTTTGAGTGCCCATTTCCAAATTTGCTGTGCAAGTTTGGACAGATTTGGAGAACGTGTGCCCCCTGTTTGTTTATGTAAAACATTGCTGTAGTGCTGTCTGTCAGGAGCTGCACAGATTAGTTAATTAAGTGGGATTCGAATGCCTGAAGGGCCTTGATACTGCTAGAAGTTCCGGCAGATTGATGTGGTTCTGAGCTGCTGCGCGAGACCAGAGACCCTGAGCTGTGTGGCGAAGGTAGTGGGCCCCCCACCCAGCAAGAGAGGCGTCCGTCATGATAATCGCCTGTATCTCCGGATCGTACAAGGGTTTCCCCTTTAGAAGACTCTCCCTCGTCCACCAGCGAAGATTTTGTACCAGTGTTGGCGAAACGACCACTAGATCGTCCCACTGACCGCTTGCCTGAGACCATTGTTTCGCCAACCACTACTGCATGGGTCGCATGCGCACGTGAGGAACCAGGTAAATGCAAGATGCCATTCCTAGCAAGCGCATCGCTTTGCACACATTATCTGGCGGCCGGCCTGATAATGTGATATTTGCAACAACATATTTTGGACTCTTTACTCTGACGGAAATACCAACCCCTCTTGTGTGTTTAAGACAGCTCCTAGGAACTGTTTGATTGTGCTTGGAACTAGGCTTGACTTTTTCTTGTTGATTGAGAAGCCCAATTGAAAGAGAAGGTTGATAGTCCTTTGAATGTTTTGTGTGCAAATTTGGGGGGACTCCCCTGTAATGAGCCAGTCGTCCAGGTAAGGGTACACTGGGATGGCCTCCCTGCGCAGGTGTGCTGCCACCACCGCCAGTACCTTTGTGAAGACCCTTGGAGCAGATGCTATTCCGAAGGGTAGCACTTTGAATTGGTAGTGCTGGCTGGCTATCTTGAAATGCAAGAACCTTCTGTGCTCAGGGAACATTGAAATATGAAAACAGGCATCTTTCATATCCAGTGTTGCCATGTAATCCCCCTTTTTTAGTAGAAGGATTACCTCTTGTAGCGTAGTCATGCAGAACTTTTGTGGCTTTACATATTTGTTTGCAGGGCGCAAATCTAATACTGGCGCATGGTTAGATCTTTCTTTGGAACAAGAAAGTAAGTTGAATAAATACCCTCGTTTACCTGGTTGGCCCCGACGATTTCGATAGCGTCCAATAGTAGAAGTGTGGCGACTTCCTCGAGGAGGATACGCTGGTGTTCCTTTGAATGGATCTTCTGTCGTGGGGGGTAGTTTTGGGGTAGTTGGAGGAGCTCTATACAGTATCCGCCTGCTACTGTGGACAGTACCCATCTGTCTGAGGCGATTCCCTCCCATGCGTGGGTGAAGCTGGAAATGCGCCCTCCTACTGGAGAGGCATGGGAGGGCACCTGAATCGGATAGTCACTGCTTTTGTGGAGGGTTACCCCCCGTCGAGAGGAGTTGACCCTGCCACAAGCTCGGGATCTACGCAGACTTCTAGGATAGTTCTGAGAGGACTGACCTTGATTATTTCCCCAGGGAGCCCCTTGGCTTTGATTGCAATTGGACCCCTGATGTGAACCTTGTCCACGAAAATTGCCATTACCCCTCTGGCCGGGTGGCTTGTTGGTGAGCTGCCCCAAAGATTTAAGTGCGTCATACTCCTCTTTGGCTGTCTTACGGGAGTCCTCGACGGCCTTGCCAAAGAGCACATTGGGTTTGATAGGCATGTTAATCAGGGTGGCCTGCATTTCTGGTTTAAACCCCGATTGCCGCAGCCATGTATGATGTTTAATAACAGTACCCTGTGCAATAATCCTTCTGGCGTTGTCTGCCGAGTCAAGGTTGGTCTTCAGTAAGCAGCTTGACATTGCTCTGCCTTCTGCGGCCACCTGTGCTAGCTGGGAATTCAGTGGTTACGGGGCAGACAACAGTAAGGCCGACACTTCCTCCCATTTGTGCAAGTTGTAACTGCCCAAAAGGGTTGCATTGTTTGCAATTCTGGTCTGGTAAGCCGTGGAGGAGGCAACCTTTCTACCCATTGTGTAAAGCTTCTTGCTCTTTTTGTCGGGCGGGGTCTCAGAGGAAGCAAGGGGGGTGCCCGCTCTCTTCCTAGTTGTAGTTCCGACTAACAAGCCGGGCTTCAGCTGACCTCTAATATACAGTGGGTCTGAAGGTGCGGGTTTAAATATCTTCTCTATATGGGGGTTTACAGCCTGTGTAAGGTTAGGGGTCTCCAATGACGGCTGTATCTTGCACTGCATTGACTTGAGGAGAGGAATAAACTGTGCCACCGTCTTCTTGTCCCCATGGATTTGTTCTACAAAATTCTTATCCTCTTGTACCTCCTGGTATTTTTAAGTGCTATGTCGCCTTGGCTAGCACTTAATTCAGAAGGGGTTGGTTGTCAATTGAAGAATCAGTGATAAGGGGGTCCTGATCAATAGGTGAGTCGATATGATACATAATGGCCTCTGGGTCAGCCTCTTGGTCTTCATCGTCCCCATAATAAAGGTCTGCTGCATCATCCTTGTACTGAGGGTCTGCTGCTTCTAAAATGGAGAGGTCTTTGTGTTCGGAGTCCGGGTCATAGAGCTCTATGACTGTGCTATGCACTGGAATTTCGGTACGAGACCTTTTAGTAGGGGGTTCAGAAGGTTGAGCAGAGACTTGCGACCCAGAGAGAGCAGTAGTGAGTAGAGTGGAAACTCTCGAAATTGGCCGTAAAGGACATTCTCCTCATGACCCTGTCTAGGTCTTGTGCTGACCACTGTGACGAACTTGGGATGACCAAAGGTTGGGAAGGAAGTCCCAAATCTTGATCTGTGGGAGGAATTACCCCAGATTGTTTAGGCCTAGCCTCTACAGGTTTATCCTTATGAGGGATGGGCCTAGATTCTTGAGTTTTCTCTTTATGAGGGGTTTTATCCCTATGAGGGCTCTTATCCCTATGAGGGGTCTTTGAGGACTTCTTTTTGTGCTCTTTATCCCCCCCCCCCCCTGGCGCCCTGAGCCGTGTTTAACTGGCTGTTTGCGTCAGGTCAAGTATCAGGTCGCAGAGCGTCAATTTTCGGGTGTGGGTAGGGCCGAGGCCTCATCTGCGGACGATTGGTCTTCGGTGGGAGCTTTACGTGCGACACCTGCGCTGTCTTTCGACGGTAGGACCGTCATGCGGCGATCTCGAGTGAGAGTGCCCAGAGGACAGGGACTCAACGGACCTTTCCCTGGGTGTCATGCGTTCTCGACCGCTCGACCCATGTTTTGAGTCTCGACTTGGGGTTATGTGTTTAGTGGTGGATGGAATTGTAGCAATTCTGCTGCCGACCTGTCCTCTGGGGTCAGGGGCCTGTGCTGGGGTAGCCGAAGCTACCCAGTTGCCCTCGCCGTCCGAAACGGCGGCGTTGCTGCCATCACTGAAAGCACCTTCTACCTCTATGGCCTCAAGGTGCCTGGCGTAGTGGGCCCAGCGTTTTGTCGATCGGTCCTTTAAAGTCTTGGGCTTGAAGAGCCTACACGCTCGACAAAACCCCTGATGTGGTCTCTTGGGAGACACAAGTTACAGACTAAATGCTTATCGACCCAAAGACATTTTCTATTGCACTTGGGGCAGTATTTAAAGGGGGTCTTTGTCCATAACTAAAAACTATGGCAGCTGGGCGAAAGTAGTGTAAGAAAAGGGGCATAATACATCCTAAAATGACCACCCCCACTCTGCCTATTGTATGGGCCGATGCCTGGGGCAGCCTTCCAAGGCCGAACGGTCCGTCGCAGTAGTATTTTGATGGGCAGTCTCTTGGTCTTCACCGGCGTGCTATTTCGATGGTTGGTGAAATAAAGGATAGAAAGAATGAACTATCATTAATTGTAATAAGTAAGTGGCTTTACGCCGAAAGAGGAACTCCGCTACAAGCGTCCGTCTAGAATGGCGGAAAAAAAGAGTCCGTGCGCAGAGTCCAGTCTGCAGCAGTGTGAGAAGGAGAGAGGAGCTGCAGCTACGGTGCACGAACTTTGTTTCCAGTGTTTTTGAGTATCCTATGTGCCTTTAAGGAAAAAAAAGCACAACCGGCTTTAAAAAGACCAGCAAAGCGCGGAGCGCGCGCAGTCCGTGCGCAGAGTCCAGTCTGCAGCAGTGTGAGAAGGAGAGAGGAGCTGCAGCTACGGTGCACGAACTTTGTTTCCAGTGTTTTTGAGTATCCTATGTGCCTTTAAGGAAAAAAAAGCACAACCGGCTTTAAAAAGACCAGCAAAGCGCGGAGCGCGCGCCGAGTCCGTGCGCAGAGTCCAGTCTGCAGCAGTCCGCGGCGGGCAGCGGTGCCTGTCTGAAATTAAGAGGTAAGAGGCACTCATGGGTGACAATGGGCCATTGACACGGCTTAAGCTAAAACAAGCCCAGAATTCAATAGCGCTCCTCCCCGGTACCACTGCAGATATGGACTTGCATGTAGATAGTGTCGCGGGGAGTGATTTTGAAATTGGAAATAAAAATGGGAGTGTACCAAGGCCGCGTCTTCCTGACGATACAAATGAAGGGGGCGAAGAAAGAAGTGGGAGTGGACTGGCACCCGCTGTTATTTCCGCTCCTCGTAAGGTCCATTGCACTATGGACACAGTTTTGGATGTTTTGGATGTGCGAGAGGGGGTGTCTCAGAGTCGAACAAAAGCAGCGCCGAGCTCCATAGAAACTCGGACTCAAGCAGAGGTCGAGTCGGTGTCTGCGGAGTTTGAGACGACCTCGAATAATTTGCTAACCGCCCTGGCGCCTGCTCAGGCTTTGGTGGCAGACACTGAGGTAAAACCCATGGAGAACTTTGATGACGAAGTACTTTCCATACCACAACAACTATATCTATGTGACCTAGCGAACCACGAAATTGCACAGGCAGTCAGCGCGCGTACTGTAGCCTTGCAAAATGGAATGGTTAGCAAGAACAATGTCGTTGTTGAACATCGCATGGATCCCACAAACCTGCATAATACAAATGTTATGAATGCATGGGGCAGCATTTTACCAAGTGCTAGGCTGAACAATGGGGCAAAAGACTGTGAGCACGATGCTGCAGAAGTGATCGAGATAAATGCTGAAGCATTCCAATCTCCTTTTGATGTGACCGATAAAGAATTGCTTGCGCTTGAGGTGCCGAATATAGCATTAGATCAAAGCTTGCTGAAATTTACCTTTCCAGTGTCTGCTAAACAGCATGTGAACTTACGTAAGGAAAGCACCCCAATACAGAAAATTGCAATTGGTACTAAGAACATCAACCAAAGCATGAAGTCAACATTTGCATGCAATAGCAGTAAAAACAATGCCTCAATCGGATTAAACAGTGGGGACAATTCTTCACGAGCTGAAATAGGGAACTTAATCAATGGAATACAACAGGGTTCCCGCAATGATTTACCCTTGAAGGAGATCGACTTGGCAGCAAGAGAAGCACGTCTGACCAAGAGACTCCTAGTCGATTTTGAGGAAATGAAGGAGAGATTAACAGCAAGCTTTTCTTTAGGCACCCCAAGTGATATCACTACTATGGAACCAGCCATGGGACAAAATAAAGAAGGCGAACACGAGCGCACTACCAGTGGAAAAGCGACAGGCACGAACCAAAAATCTTTCGAGCTGGAAAACGACACTGCTAATCTGGGCTTAAACCTGGCGAATGTAACAACGGAGTGCTCTAAAAGTAAAGGAAAGAACCTTTGCTCTGAGGCTGATCCCAGCTCCAAATCGAAAAGTCAGAGAGATCAAGTGTCAGATAAGCATATGCAGCAACGGCCGAAAACCATCCCAGCGAATAACAGGAGCGACCTGAGTTCACCAAGTAAGGAGAATAGCGGCAGCCCGCAAAGTAAAGACCCTGCCTTAAAATCGAACTTGTCAGTTGCTGCTGCCATACAGATTCACAATAATGTTTTGGCTGCCACTTCACTAGCCTTGATACCATTTATAAAGCTGTATGAAAGCTTAAATTAATCTTCACAAAATAATGGAGCTATAATGAGGCAACTGGATGACAAAATCAATAAAATTGAAATGCAATTTGTGGCTTTTCAAATAAGACAAGAAGCTGAAAATATTCAATCTGCCGAACATACGAGCAGACACTTTGAGCAGATGTTGTTAGAACATAAAGGAATCAAACTGCTTCTAGATGGAATATTTGGCAACACAAAACAAATGCAATCTCAACCACTGGAGAAACAAGCTTCTATTGCAAACATCACCCACGGTGGCACAGACGTAGGGATTCAATGCAAAATAGAAGTGGGCACAGCAGTAGCAGGAAACTCAAATGACGAAAATACAGCAGCCAATGAGTCTAACTTACACGTTCTTATTGACTTAACAGGAAAAAGTGGAATAACAACATCTATGTCAACGACAAATGGAACTAATAACGAAGGAAACAAGATCACGGCCAGAGTAAAAACTATCTGCAATAGGTACCAAAGACGTGATGGTTGAATCCAGCAACCAGGCCTGCGAGGCAAATACGACACCGGAGGTGCGTTTGGAGATTCCTTCGTGTTCTTCTGCAAAGGTGTCATATGGCATATTCAGTGGTCTGGCTAAAAATCTTGAGATCACGGCAAGTGAAGGAAAATTAATCTCACAGAAAAACGGCAACGCCAAGAAAAAGTTAGAAAAAAAAAAGAACATACAGACCTCTACAAAGCATAGAAGTAATATAAAGCAATTCATAAGAAACCTGACCACACCTGTAAAACCTAAGCTACATGAAAATAAAATACTTGGCAAACCGGACACAAATAACAAAGATGAACATGAAGAGAAAAATGCTGCACCTGCAAATAAAGTGATTGCAAATCCAAAAAAGCGGAGGAGAATTGAATCCGACGTGAGTTCATCTGCCTCTGCGTTCTAATGGAAGAGTTATGTAACATGTCCACATATTCTGATGGCGAAGCTGAAGATTTTTCCGGAGGATCTGTGGTGGGCGGTGGGAATACGTCCACAAGTAGCTCTAACTCTTTAAGCCGAATACAGCAAGAGAAACATCACTTAATTAAGACAAGTTGCCATAAAAATAAAAATGGAGAGTTATGGGCGAAAGAAAGAGCCTCCTATAAAACTCAATTAGAATGGAAAAAAAGACATATTGATTCTAGTTCCAAGCCATCAAATAACTGTCGATCTGTATTGAATCCAAAACACACAACAGCGCAGAGTCGCCATTCTCCTTCGAATTCACATGAAGCCCCTCGTAGTGCCTTTAAGGTTGCGTCTCAAAAAATTATGATTGAAAACATATTTAGAAATGAACTAGATGTCAATCTGAATCGTGCAAACACCATGCGCCTACTGCATGCAGTGCCAGTGCTGCGGACCATAACGTCCGATGACATCCGCATTGTTGTATACTTATCGGAAGATGGAGTGGATGTTGTATTACTGCACATTAATTCCCTACCGGTACGTAATATGTTATTAACCGCGAAGCAAGATCTTCTATGCTTGGGGTTTGAGATCTCGTCTTATGATCCAACAAGTACACAAAGCACAATCGAGACACCGGATTCCAAAAGTGTAAAAGTATCCATGGATCTGCGACGTGAAGACCTACGGAGACAGTTTAATACTGCACCACTGTTAAACTCAAAGAACGGGAGCGCTGGAGTCAAGTCAACTAAGCAGTAGCTCACGAAAGATGAAAATGATGTGCCTGTGACACTGATTTCGTGGAATACGAGGGGCTTCAGTCATTTATACAATGACTTTCCGGTTGAGCTAACCGACAATTTTGCAATTTGTCTCCAGGAAACCGGGATGCGTGAGCCACCGGTCAAAGATGGCTATGAGATACTGCTAAATCCAGCCGTAAAAAACAACAAGGGACGGCCATTTTCGGGACTACTCACCATGATAAAATCAGGCACCAACTGGGAAATAACTGAAAAAATCAATCCCAACAGTTATGTCCAAGGAACATTACTTCAGACCACGAACGCTCACAATAATAAAAAACATCTTTTATTGTTGAACGTGTACTGGAATCCAATAAAAATCTCTGCTGATGCATTCATAGCTGCTGTAATGAAAATAATTGATAATTATCAGAGGACTTGCTTGGACATTGCAATTATCTTGTGTGGAGATTTGAACATCTCATGGTTTGATGAACACAAGAAGCTTGTAGAAGACAAATCTATTGTCGGATGCCATGGTAATGCAAGAAGATCGCAATGGCGTGAAAATCTGGAAGCCCGTGATTGTATGATGGTAAACGGCCATGTGAAAGGCGACATACCACCAAATTTCACCTGGGAAAACATGGGCTATAAAAAAACCATAGATTATTTCTGGTCATCGAGAAATGTCTTTGTAACAATCAATAATTTACAAATCACATCAACCACAAACAGTGACCACTATATATTAGTAATGTCCTGCAAGCTAATGTGCAAAAAGCAATCTGGCAATAATAGTCAAGTACTAGAAGTAAATCATGGGAGAAACCGTCTACGTATAAATGACCGTCAAATCTTTAAAATGTCAAATGAAATCCATGAAACATACCATGACAATGTTGAGTCATTTGACTATAAACCGCTGCTCCCTAGTTTGAAACCAGGTTTTTCAAAGAGAAATTGTCAAAGTCATAATGAGCACAAGCATAAATGGAGTTTCATCGTGAAAAACCAAAAAAAGCAGCTAAGGAAAGACCTAATCAAACTAAAAAAAAGAGTATGGAATGAATGCTACGAGCGTCTTAAAACAGAGAAAACAACAATATCGGAATTGGTTGAAATCCTTTTCCTATTTGAGAGACCAAGAGCGTGGTGAAGAAATGTTGGCACTGACTAAAAAAAAACAACTCAAGAGAAATTTGGGGAATCCTGAATAAAGGAACAGTAAACCAGGACGCCCTAATGATAAATGGAGTGACAGAAAACGACTGGGTGACGCACTATCAAAAGGTCTTTACAAGAATGGAGATGACACAGCGCGCTGAAAGTGGCACCACTGATATAGCCTGGAACATAATTGAGTCCAAAGAAGATATTCTTATGGCTATAGCCAAACTAAAGACATCGAGAGCTGATGAACCGGATGGGATCAGCAATACACAGTTAAAAGAACATAGATATGCGTGGTCAACTTTCATCAGAGAGCTATTTGTGGCGATAGCAGACAGAAAGCAGATGCCGAGATCATGGACTGAAGCAATAATAGTACCAGTATATAAGAAGGGCAGTCGGGACGATCCTGCCAACTACCGCCCGATTGCCCTCCTAGATACTATCGGCAAAGTGTTGGCGACATTTTAACTTCATGGGCAAAGGAAATAGATCTACCAGATATCAGACAAACAGGATTTACAAAGGGCGTGGGCATAGAGAACAACTTAACCTGGGTGAACCTATTGAAGCTTGAAGCACTGAATAATAAGACCCAGTTATTCATGGCCTTTATCGATTTGCAGCAGGCTTTCGATTCAATAAGTCGAAATAAATTATGGGAGAAGTTAGAAAAAAGAAACTGTCCAAACTCTTTGCTGTCACCAATTAAGGCATTGCATTCCAACACTTCAATCAAAGTAAGATTAAATGCAAGTGGAGACCTATCTAAATCAATCATTACTACCAGAGGGGTGAAACAGGGCTGTCCACTTGCTGCCACTCTGTTTAAGCTTTATATTGCTGACATTCCCATGGCCCTAGCAAATGTGAATTGTTTCCCTCCGAAAATCAACGGACATCATATATGCTACGTGATCTATGCTGACGACATAGTACTGTTTGATAAAACTCGGATAGGCCTACAGCGGGTGCTGTCGAAACTGGAAACTTATATGATTGAAAACGATCTGTCAATCAATGTGAACAAAACCAAAATCATGAAGTTTGGCAGTGACCGGGACGCTACAAATAAGAACTTTAGATGGCGAATTGACAACAAAGTTATTGAGGAAGTCAAAGAAATTCGTTATCTTGGAATATTGATGAACATCTCAATACGGGAGTGGAGCTGGGTCCGAGACCTGTTCAATCGGACCAGAATGCTTGCCCTACAAGGAGCGAAACTACACACCTTGTATGGAAAGTTTTCGGCAATACCGCTCCGCATGTTCTACCTTCAAAAAGTAGTTCCTACAATAACTTTTGGAGCAGAAGCCGGCTGGAATTTGGACCATAAGATCTGGTCCAAATTGGAAAGCTTATTCTGGCGACAAGTTCTGAGACTGCCTAAATATCTCTCAATGACGATCATACGCCACGAACTGGCACTGGAAAGTCTCTATGGAACAGTACTCTCGAAATCCTTATCATTGCTACGCAAGATGGAGATAATGCACTGTGAACCAGCCTTTAAAATATTAAGATCAGAGGGAAAACATCAACATACAGGCTTGCTCTTGAGATGGTCAGATATAGTGAAAGCCATCATGTTAAATCCAAATATCTCAATGGATACATTGATGAATCGCCCACAAATTGCGAGAATTAAATTGAAAGAGTGGCTATGGATAGACAATCTGGATAGGTACGCAAAGATGCCGACAGCTTTAGACCTGGGTCTGAAAGAATAAAGTGGACAATATGCCGAAATATCTATGCCAATTTCCCTCACGATATCATAGAGATCTATTTCTCAGACTTAGATTGAACCTACTGAAAACAAACCAAATGTTGGTGCTGAGAAAAATAAAGCCAGCTACCGATGAAGCTTGTCGGCATTGTGAAATCCACGTAGAGACAATAAAACACCTAACAATTGAATGTGTGGCCTTAAACGGGTTGAGATCCATCCACTTGAGTGAATTCAAGCCTGCAAATGACTCGATGGAAGATCTGTGGATCCGGATACCGAGTGGAAGCTCGGTACATTTAACCTGCTCAGTGATACATTTTCTAGATAAGGTCCTAAACTGAAAAGTATAGAATGTAAATACAAAGATAAAATGGGACTCATGAACTGGAATGAATTGTAATAAAAGTTTGTAAAAAAAACTAGATGTTACAAATAAAAAAAATAAAAAAAAAACAATCTGAGGGATCTCGACACGTGAGGGATCATGGGTACAGTGGACATCACACTAGGGATAGTATTACTGGCACGCCCTGTCGACATCCCTTTTCGAGTTTCAAAAACAACTGTAATACTCTGCAGCTTCCACTAGACATCGGTCTATGCACAGCATGTGATCTAAGCAGATTCCACAAGCCTCAGAAATATAATATATAAAACAATTTAAACCATTTTACGCTCTCTTCTTTGGGTCTCCCTCAGCCGGGCTCAGACCCCTCTTTTTTGCCTCACTGAAATCTCCCTCAATCAGACCCTGTGTTTCAAAGAATGCTTCACACAACTTCTTTTCTCTTATCAGGACAGATTCCCCTCAATCGGGCGTTAGCCTGCGTTCCTATTTGCCAAGGTTATAAGTTCAAAGACTTTTGAACAGGCCCTCCCGAATGAACACAAACGGGTGTCAGACCACTCTGTCACAATGTATCTCTTCTATTTTAGTTTCAAAGTATCACTTCCTTTCGCCTCTGGCTTTCATCTGCTTTCTCTTTTCATCCACTTCATAGCACAGTTCCATTTATCAGGTTTTCGCCGCTCACAGCCTTCGTTTCAATGCCAATCGGTATCGCAATGTTGGTGAACAGGGTCAAGGGCTTCTCTCTGCTTGTGGCCCTGTCTTGACCTGTTCGCTTTCGTCCTTCGTCCTGCCGCCAGCGCGAAAATCCTGCTCCGTTATGCTTTTCACCCCTCTCCTCGCTCATAAGTGTGCTCTCATACTCTGGCCTTTTATCCGTGTGGGGGAAGGAACAAGTTACTTACCTGTAACTGTTGTTCTCCAGCATGGGTCTGGCATGGATTCACATGCTCATGAATATTCCCCGTCGTCAGGCTGGGAATCCTCGGTAAAGAAAAATCAGTATCAGTTTCGTTTCTGATCTGTCTTTTGTAGTAGTAACCAATCACTGATCTCTGCGTCATACTGACCACAGCCAATGACTGACATCTCCCTAAGCCCCGCCTCTGGCAGCCATCTTCAGATTTGGTAGCACGTGAAGTGGCAGTATGACCAAGTGAAGAGCCGCAGAGGGGAAGGCGGGAGGGTTCGCATGTGAATCCATGCCAGACCCATGCTGGAGAACAACAGTTACAGGTAAGTAACTTGTTCCTTCTCCAGCATGGGTTCTGGCATGGATTCACATGCTCATGAATAAAGAATACAAAGCAGTACACACATGAACAACCACGGGAGGTGGCAACAGGCTCAACATTAAGCAATAAAACAACTCAGCATTAAGCATCTCTAACCTTCTTCTCTTACCTTCTCACCTGGCTCACCTTAGGCGAACAGGTTGCGCAGCACTGCTTGGCCGACCCTGGACTCCTCCCTGGAATCCCGGTCGACGCAGTAGAATTTCGTGAAGGTGTGCGTCGACTTCCACGTAGCAGCCCTGCAGATGTCCAGCAGGGGCACACCAGATAGGAACGCCATGGTAGCTGCGATCGCTCTGGTGGAATGGGCTCTCGGACGGCCGGGCAGCGGTCGGTTTGCCAACCGATGACAGTACATGATAAAGCCGGAGAGCCATCTGGTAATGGAAGCCTTTGAGAGAGCCTTCCCCTGATTGACAGGTCCAAAGTTCACAAAAAGTTGGGACGTCTTCCGAAAACTCTTTGTGCGGTCCACGTAGAACTTCAGCGCTCTAGCCACATCCAGCGACTGCAAAGTCCTTTCAGCCTGCGACGAAGGCGACGGGAAGAAAACAGGTAACACCAAGGGTTTGTTGAGGTGGAAGTCCGACGGCACCTTGGGCATGAAGGAGGGGTGCGTCCTGAGCACTACCCTCGTGTCGTGAAAAGTCAAGTAAGGGGGCTTGCAGGAAAGGGCCTGGATCTCTCCCACTCGTCGTGGGGAGGTGATGGCCACAAGAAACGCTGTTTCCACGACAGGAACTTCAACGGAGCTGAGTGCCGAGGCTCGAACGGAGGTCCCATGAGCTTGGCCAGCACCACGTTGAGCTCCCACGCCGGGGCTGGAGCCTTCACCGGCGGGAACGATCTGAACAGTCCCTTCATGAATTCTTTCACCAGACGATGAGACCACAAAGACGTCCGTCCCGTGGTTCTGGTGTATCGGGAGATCGCAGCAAGATGAATCTTGATGGAAGCGTGCACCAGTCCAGCCTTGGCCAGCGTCAGTAAGTACGGCAGTACTTGAGGAGCCGTAATCCGTAGAGGGTTAATCTTCTGTGCATGGCACCAGACAGAGAACCTCTTCCATTTGTGTCCGTAGCATTTAAGAGTTGAGGACGCCCTGGCCTTTGCAAGAACCTCTCTGCTGTCGGCCGGTATGTCGTAGCCTCCAAACTCTAACGCTGCAGGAGCCAGGCCTGCAAGTTCAGTGACTTCGGGTCGTGATGGAGGATGGCGCCTCCTTCCCTGGAGAGAAGATCCGCGTCCACTGGCAGCTTGATTGACGGGGACGCTGACAAGTCCAGAAGGTCCGGGAACCATATCTGACTCGGCCACGCAGGTGCGACGAGGATCATCCTGCACCGTGACCTCTTGAGCTGGTTGATGAGCCGGATCAGCAACGGCAATGGAGGGAACGCGTAAAGAAACAGGCCCTCCCAGGGGAACGAGAAAGCATTGCCCATGCTCCTCGGCTGGGGAAACCTGCTGGCGAACCTCCGGCACTTGGAGTTCGTCGGGGTCGCGAACAGATCGACCTGGGGAATGCCCCACCGTGGGAAGAGGCCGTCCACTAGATCCTGTCGCAGCTCCCACTCGTGGCACGAGCGCAGCTCTCTGCTGAGCGAGTCGGCGATGTTTTTTATTCCTGCCAGATGAAACGGCACCAGAAACATCCCTTGGGCGACAGCCCAATGCCACAGATCCTGCGCCTCCTTGGACAGGGCTGGGGATCTGGTACCGCCCGGCTTCCTGATGTAGAACATGGTGGTGGTGTTGTCGGTGAAGATCCTTACCACCTTGCCCTTGAGGGATGGAAGAAAGGACCTGAGGGCACAAAACACTGCCCGGAGCTCCAGGAGGTTGATATGGAGGGACTTCTCCGTCGGGAGCCAAAGGCCTCTCGCGTGCAGATTTTCGGTGTGCGCTCCCCACCCTTCCAGGGAGGCATCCGTGGTCACTGTCTTCTGGTGGCCCGGGGTCTGGAAGTCCATGCCCGCCGTCAGATGCGCGCGGGTGCCCCACCACCGGATCGCTCGTCTGAAGCTCTCGTCGAGTGTGATCCTGTCCTCGAAGCTGCCCGTCGTCTGAATCCAGCGCGCGTCCAGGCACTCCTGTAACGGGCGCATCCGAAGCCTGCACAGGCGGATGAGATAAATGCAAGACGACATCATTCCGAGGAGGGATTTGATGGACCTCACCCTGGCCGCGTCCGCAACCAGCATCAGCATCAGCTGCACCTTGCCCAAGATGGCCCTGGTCCTTTCCTACGACGGAGAGGCCAGAAGCGCCACTGTGTCGAGTTTCGGTCCCAGAAACAGCGCGTCTTGTGCGGGCACCAGGTGGGACTTGGCGTAGTTTATGGAGAATCCCAGGTCCATGAGTAGTTGGACGGTCCTCGCCGTGTGCTCCGCGGCGAGTTCCCTGGTCTTTGCTCGGATGAGCCAGTCGTCCAGGTAGGGGTAGACGTGGATCCCCTCCAGGCGCAGCCGCGCCGCCATCGGTGCGAGGCACTTGGTGAACACCCGGGTGCCGACCTCAATCCGAAGGAAGGGCTCTGAACTGGTAGTGACGCCCTTGGACCACGAATCTGAGAAACTTTCGGTGTCCCTTTAGGATGGGGATATGGAAGTAAGCATCCTCCAAATCCAACGACGACAGGAAATCGCCCTCCTCCAGCTCACCCAGGACGTGCTGGAGGGTGACCATCCAGAACTTCTGTGCCTTGATGAATTTGTTCAGTCGTCGTAGGTCCAGGATGGGACGCCATCCTCCCGTCTTCTTCTTCATGAGGAAGTATCTTGAGTAAACTCCGGAGCCCCGAAGCCTCTTTGGGACGAGCTTGATGGCGCCTTTCTTGAGCATCGCCTTTACCTCCAAGAGAAGTTGAGGGACGTGATGTTCCTTCCTGGCCACGGGGGGGGACGGACGCGCGGGCACTTCTTTAGAAACTCGAGCACGTGACCCTGGGCCACGGCGTCCAGCACCCAACGGTCGGTGGAGATGGACTCCCACGCGCTGACGAAGCTCGCCAGCCGGCCTCCCACCGGGGTGCTTCGGTGGGGGCCCGACCCCACGGCCGGTTCAGTCCTGCTTCGACGAGGCTTTGCCGCCTTGTCCTCCCTGGCGACGACGGCGGGGTCCGCCCGACTTGCCTCATCCCCTGTAGGCTTCCTGTGACGACGAACGGGCCGCTTGATGATAGGTGGAAAATCCGCCGCTGGAACCTTTGGAGGCACCCTGCTTGCCTCCGCCGCTCCGAAAGGGCGGCCGTCGTTGCTGGAGAACACCAAGAGCCTGGCCGTCTCCATGTCCGTCTTGATGGCTTATAGGGAATCGTCCACTGTTTTCCCAAACAGGTTGCTCCCGTCGAACGGCATGTCCAAGACTCTGGTCTGCACGTCCTGCCGGAAGTCCGTTGCCTTGAGACATCCACGCCGTCTAAGGCACACGCCGTTGCCCAACTGGTGAAATCCAGTGTCAGCGATGTCCGTCGCTATCGTAATGGCGTGGTCCGACGCCACTTCTCCTTCCTGCAAGATCTCTAGGGCATCGTCTGGTAGGAAGTCCAGCAGGGGGGCGATTTTGTACCACAACTCCCTGTCGTAGCAGGCTACGATAGCCAAGGCATTGGCAGCCTTAATCGTCGTCGCTGCCGATGAGATGACTCTGCGTCCCATCGTGTCCAATTTCTTTCCCTTGCCGTCCGGCGGGGAGGTTGACGTAGAGGCCAAGGCCCCCCCGCTTTCTTCCTGGCCGCCGCGGAGACGACCGAGTCTGGGGTCGGCTGTGCCCGAAGGCACAAGGGGGGCGCGTCCGGGACCCGGTACTTCTTCTTGTACCGATCCCTTCTCGCAGGCGTTGTGGATGGGTTCTTGAGGAGGGCAAGACCCTCATCCCAGATATCGTCCAGTAGAGGTACAGCGAGGACCGTCTTCCTCTTGGTCTCGCGCCGTTGATAAAGGAAACCTTCCTCCTTCTTCTCTTCCGGGCAGAGCTGGAAAAGCTCGGATGCCCTGGCGATCATGGCATGAAACGATCCAATCTCGTCGGGCGGGGAAGCCCGGGGAGGAAGTGACGACGGGAGATCCTCGTCGTAAACCTCATCGTCTGTAACCGTCGCGGCCGTGTCCGTCCCCGTATCATCCCCATGGGTCATGGACGGGGAGGAGGGCTGAGCAGGGCGCGATGGTTGAAAAGGAGGTGGAGGATGAATCCTTCTTCTGTTAGGAGGAGGGCTCCCAGAAGGGCCTGGCTCCGGGTCCCCCGTCGGGAGCGGTTCCTCCGTTGGTGGTAACGGCAATCTCGTTCTTATCTCCGAGCATAAGGACTGTATAGCCAACAAAATGGCCGCTGAGTTGTCTTGCGGCACTGGTTGAGGGGATTCCGACGGGTGGTCAGGAGCCCCGTCGGCACCCTCGACGTTATCATCGTCTCCGAAGTCGGGGTCCCTCCAGACGGGCTGGTCTTCCACGCCAACGCTGTGGCTGAAGACTTCGATCAGCTCCTCTTCAGAGGTGGAGGCCGAATCCACGACGACCTCCTGCCCCCCCTTTTTCTTCTCCGTCGGAGGTTTCACGGGGGTCCCGTCGATGGGCATGAAAGAGGACTCCCTCCGCGGTGGCAGGGAGACTCTGGGCCCCGAGGTCGCCACAGGCTGAGCCAGGGCCGCCGTGACTGTCTCGATAGAGGCCTTGGCCGGGTGGATCAAGGCTTTCACCACCTTAGGTGCGCTCACCGCCTTCTCCTTGGGGGGGGGTCACCGCCTCGCTCCCCCTCCGCTGGGGCCTTCGAGCTCGACCGGGGTCTCTCTAGGACGTTGGCTCGTGGTTGATGGCGCCGGGGAGGAGGCGCCCTGCCTGGCACCCGTAGAGCCCGACCGTTCGGCGCTCCCGGTGCCAGCGGACTCGCGGTGCTTGGCCTTCTGTTGGGCCCCCGTCGCCGGGGCGCCCTCAAAGGTCTTAGAAGACCGCTCGGACTACTTCTTTTTCTCGCCCGACGGGCTCTTACCTTCCAGCCAGTTGGCGAGACGCAGATGGCGGTCCTTCATGGTCCGCTCCGACATATTGCTGCAAAACGCACAGTCCTTCTCCACGTGCGTCTTGTCCTCATGCAGGCAGTAGAGGCAAAGGGAGTGTTCATCCTCCTTAAAGACATTCTGAAGCTGGCATCCAGGGCAGACCCTGAACAGCTTTCCGGGCGTCGAGCTTCCCTTCTCCTGGGCCATGTCCGAGATGGGCCTGAGAAACTTCTGGAGTCCTCCAAAAGCGTGGCTCGACGAAATCTTCACCCTTGAGGGGCGTAGAAGAATCCGACACGGGTCCCCGTTGATCGGATAAAGAAACGGTGGAGCTTGAGGCTCTTTTGACCGAAAAAGAGAAAATTTTCCTAGGATAAAAGCGCGAAAAAAGCACTAAAGTGCGAGAGCAATAGCACGAGGATCCCAACACTTGAACGTGCGGTAAAAATCTAAAGATGGCTGCCAGAGGCGGGGCTTAGGGAGATGGCAGTCATTGGCTGTGGTCAGTATGACGCAGAGATCAGTGATTGGTTACTACTACGAAAGACAGATCAGAAACAAAACTGATACTGATTTTTCTTTACCGAGGATTCCCAGCCTGACGACGGGGAATATTCATGAGCATGTGAATCCATGCCAGACCCCATGCTGGAGAATTACAGTGCAAGTCGTTACAGGTAATTGCCTGACTCTGCCTGACCATGAGATTGGGACATGTTGCATGGAATGGTTGGGTGTGAGTGTCTTCTCCCTAAGCGCTCAGCCCGTGTAGTAGTGTTTGTGTAGGAAAGCGGGGGGGGGGGGGGGGAGGGGGCGAGGGAGGAAAGGTTCCCAGATAGCAAGGGGTAATAGGGAAGGGGATAACACGTCTCTCCATTGGGTACCACACTCCCACTCCTCTGGGACCCCTCATCCAGATGATCCTCCTGCACTGGTCCACTCCCGGGATCTGGAGCCAATAGCGATGGCCGTGCCCCAGCCACCTGGACGACAGATTCCAAGGGACAAGTCTGTGAGACACCCTCTGGTTTGTCACAATAGGCAGGAGCGTTTTACATTTATTTAGTTTTTTTTTTACAAATAAAAGTCTGCATCCTCATGCATTTGTAATCAAAGGTGCATGCACACCCAAAGTAAGCAACACATATAAGTGGTGATGTGTGTGTTATAAAAGTCTCTAGATCTAGGACTGTAGCTGACGCAGCTTTGAAAACTAAGGTGACTAGCGTATTGATTATTTTTCATCATTGGTATTAGGATTTCATGGAATTATAACTTATTTATCTTTAAACTGATTTGATTATTCCCATTTTGTTGATACGCACACCTTTTGTGCAACCCTGTGTGTTTGTCCCAAAAGGACAGGAAGGGTGTAGGGAATCCATACTGTTAAATTGGGGGTCCCAGATTCATAAAAAGAAGTTTATTAAATAAAGAAAGATTGGGTGCACCCGTTTTGGGGTGGGTGGAAAGTTCCCCTGAATTAGATGTCGCACGATTAAAATATCCTACAGATGGAATAACCTAATGTGTGAAGGTTGTTGCAGATTGTCCTGCACTCCTAAAGTGTAGTCTCCATCCACTTTGCTTAATTGATCCAGTAGTAGAAGAAGGTAAAGACATGCACAATACTTTAGTAAAGGTGGGCAGCAATCACTGGCATTACCTTCCTGAAAACACTCAGTGGCAAAGTGCGGTTGGATGGGAGCAGTTCAGACTGGTCTTAAATACGTCCCACGACACAACAAATGTACTTCCAATGCTATGGGTGGCTAGGGACATGAAAGTGCATGTCATGCTGATCTAAAGAGACAAGACTATTGTGCAGCTACAAAGCCTAGAGGATTAGAAGCATGGTGCCCATCTGAAACCTGACCTATTGGAGGAGATTTTCGAGGAGTCATAGGTCTAAACTGGGTCTACGACCTCAGTCTTTCATGGGATCCAGGAAGTAATGGGAATACCAGCCTTTACCAACTTCCCCCAAGGAAACAAGCTCCACCTCTCCCTTCAACATGTTCTTGAAGGAGGAGCAACTCTGAGGGAGGTGAGAACAAGGTCAAAGGGATGGTTCCTTAGAAAAGACAAGCTGCAACTCTGCTCTGCAACCTAGCAATCCGATGTTATCTTCCACAATGCTATTGAGAGTCTGATCAAGTCCACCACAGGAGGCTTGCTGGCAAGATGCAGTTAGAGGAAATATAAATCAGTTTTGCTACTGGGGTGCTAGAAGGCACAATTGCTGAAGTTTCTAGCCTTTCTGTAATCTAGTCATCTAGAATCCCATAAGGAACAAGTTACTTACCTGTAACTGTTGTTCTCCAGCATGGGTCTGGCATGGATTCACATGCTCATGAATATTCCCCGTCGTCAGGCTGGGAATCCTCGGTAAAGAAAAAACCAGTATCAGTTTCGTTTCTGATCTGTCTTTCGTAGTAATAACCAATCACTGGTCTCTGCGTCATACTGACCACAGCCAATGACTGCCCTCTACCTAAGCACCGCCTCTGGCAGCCATCTTCAGATTTGGAAGCACGTGAAGTGGCAGTATGACCAAGTGAAGAGCCGCAGAGGGGTAGGCGGGAGGGTTCGCATGTGAATCCATGCCAGACCCATGCTGGAGAACAACAGTTACAGGTAAGTAACTTGTTCCTTCTCCAGCATGGGGTCTGGCATGGATTCACATGCTCATGAATAAAGAATACATAGCAGTACACACATGCACAACCACGGGAGGTGGCAAAGGCTCAACATTAAGCAGTACATCAAACTCAACATTAAGCATCTTACCTCCTCACCAGGCTCACCTCAGGCGAACAGGTTGCGCAGCACTGCTTGGCCGACCCTGGACTCCTCCCTGGAATCCCGATCGACGCAGTAGAATTTCGTGAAGGTGTGCGTCGACCTCCACGTAGCAGCCCTGCATATGTCCAGCAGGGGCACACCAGAAAGGAACGCCGTGGTAGCTGCGATCGCTCTGGTGGAATGGGCTCTCGGACGGCCAGGCAGCGGTCGGTTTGCCAACCGATGACAGTACATGATACAGCCGGAGAGCCATCTGGAAATGGAAGCCTTCGAGAGAGCCTTCCCCTGATTGACAGGTCCAAAGTTCACAAAGAGTTGTGACGTCTTCCGAAAACACTTCGTGCGGTCCACGTAGAACTTCAGCGCTCTAGCCACATCCAGCGAGTGCAAAGTCCTCTCAGCCAGCGACGAAGGCGACGGGAAGAACACAGGCAACACCAAGGGTTCGTTGAGATGGAAGTCCGACGGTACCTTGGGCATGAAGGAGGGGTGCGTCCTGAGCACTACCCTCGTGTCGTGAAAAGTCAAGTACGGGGCCTTGCATGAAAGGGCCTGGATCTCTCCCACTCGTCGTGCGGAGGTGATGGCCACAAGAAACGCTGTTTTCCACGACAGAAACTTCAACGGGGCCGAGTGCAGAGGCTCGAACGGAGGTCCCATGAGCTTGGTCAGCACCACGTTGAGCTCCCACGCCGGGGCCGGAGCCTTCACCGGCGGGAACGATCTGAACAGTCCCTTCATGAACTCTTTCACCAGACGATGAGACCACAAGGACGTCCGGCCCGTGGTTCTGGTGTATCGGGAGATCGCAGCAAGATGAATCTTGATGGACGCGTGTGCCAGTCCAGCTTTGGCCAGCGTCAGCAGGTACGGCAGTACCTGGGGAGCCGTAATCCGTAGAGGGTTAATCTTCTGTGCGTGGCACCAGACAGAGAACCTCTTCCATTTGTGTCCGTAGCATTTAAGAGTCGAGGACGCCCTGGCCTTTGCAAGAACCTCTCTGCAGTCGGCCGGTATGTCGTATCCTCCAAACTCTAGCGCTGCAGGAGCCAGGCCTGCAAGTTCAGCGATTTCGGGTCATGGTGGAGGATGGCGCCTCCTTCCCTGGAGAGTAGATCCGCGTCCACCGGCAGCGTGATTGGCGGGGACGCTGACAAGTCCAGAAGGTCCGGGAACCATATCTGCCTCGGCCACGCAGGTGCGACGAGGATCATCCTGCACCGTGACCTCTTGAGCTGGTTGACGAACCGGATTAGCAGTGGCAAAGGAGGGAACGCGTAGAGGAACAGGCCCTCCTAGGGGAACGAGAAAGCATCGCCCATGCTCCTCGCCTGGGGAAACCTGCTGGCGAACCTCCGGCACTTTGAGTTCGTCGCCGTCGCGAACAGGTCGATCTGGGGTGTGCCCCACCGTCGGAAGAGGTGATCCACTAGATCCTGCCGTAGTTCCCACTCGTGGCACGAGCGCAGCTCCCTGCTAAGTGAGTCGGCGATGGTGTTTTTTATCCCTGCCAGATGAAACGGCACCAGAAACATCCTTTGGGCGACGGCCCAATGCCACAGGTCCTGCGCCTCCTTGGACAGCGCTGGGGACCTGGTTCCGCCCTGTTTCCTGATGTAAAACATGGTGGTGGTGTTGTCGGTGAAGATCCTCACCACCTTGCCCTTGAGGGACGGAAGGAAGGACCTGAGGGCCCAGAACACTGCACGGAGCTCCAGGACGTTGATATGGAGGGACTTCTCCGTCGGGAGCCAAAGGCCTCTCGCGTGCAGATTTTCGGTGTTCGCTCCCCACCCTTCCAGGGAGGCATCCGTGGTCACTGTCTCCTGGTGGTCTGGGGTCTGGAAGTCCATGCCCGCCGTCAGATGCGCGCGGTTGCCCCACCACCGGACTGCTCGGCGGAAACTCTCGTCGAGTGTGATCCTCTCCTCGAAGCCGCCCGTCGTTTGGATCCAGCGCGCGTCCAGGAACTCCTGCAACGGGCGCATCCGGAGCCTGCACATGGGAATGAGGTAGATGCAAGAAGACATCATTCCGAGGAGGGACTTGATGGACCTCACCTTGGCCGCGTCGGAAACCAACATCCGCTGTACCTTGCCCAGGATGGACCTGGTCCTTTCCTCCGACGGGGAGGCCAGAAGGGACACTGTGTCGAGCTTCGCTCCCAGAAACAGTGCGTTTTGCGCGGGTACCAGGTGGGACTTGGCGTAGTTCACGGAGAATCCCAGGTCCATGAGAAGTTGGACGGTCCTTGCCGTGTGCTCCACGGCGAGCTCCCTCGTCTTGGCTCGGATGAGCCAGTCGTCCAGGTAGGGGTAGACGTGGATCCCCTCGCGGCGCAGCTGCGCCGCCACCGGTGCAAGGCACTTGGTGAATACCCTGGGTGCCGACCGTAGTCCGAAGGGGAGGGCTTTGAACTGGTAGTGACGCCCTTGGACCACAAACCTGAGGAATTTTCGGTGCCCCTTTAGGATGGGAATATGGAAGTAGGCATCCTCCAAATCCAACGACGACAGGAAGTCTCCTTCCTCCAGCTGCCCCAGGACGTGCTGGAGGGTGACCATCCGGAACTTCTGCGCCTTGATGAACTTGTTCAGACGTCGCAGGTCTAGGATGGGGCGCCATCCTCCCGTCGTCTTCTTCACGAGGAAGTATCTCGAGTAAACTCCGGAGCCCCGAAGCCTCTTTGGGACGAGTTCGATGGCGCCCTTCCTGAGCATCGCCTTTACCTCCAGGAGAAGCTGAGGGACGTGAAGCTCTTTCCTGGCCACGGGGGGGACGCGCGGGCACCTTCTTTGAAACTCGAGCGCGTGGCCCTGGGCTAAGGCGTCCAGCACCCAACGGTCGGTGGAGATGGACTCCCACACGCTGACGAAGCTCGCCAGCCGGCCTTCCACCGGGGTGCTTCGGTGGGGGCCCGACCCCACGGCCGGTTCAATCCTGTTTCGACGAGGCTTTGCCGCCTTGACCTCCTTGGCGACGACGGCGGGGTCCGCCAGACTTGCCTCGTCCTCTGTAGGCCTCCTGAGACGACGAGCGGGCCGTTTGACGGTAGGTGGAGAAACCGCCGCCGGAACCTTTGGAGGCGCCCTTGCCTCCGCCGCTCCGAAAGGGCGTCCGTCGTTGCTGCAGAACCCCAAGGGCCCGGGCCGTCTCAGTGTCCGCTTTAATGGCCTGAAGGGAATCGTCCACTGTTTTCCCCAAACAGGTTGTTCCCATCGAACGGCATGTCCAGGACTCTGGTCTGTACGTCTTGACGGAAGTCCGTAGCCTTGAGCCATCCACGCCGCCTAAGGCACACGCCGTTGCCCAACTGGCGAAACCCAGTGTCGGCGATGTCCGTCGCAATAGTGATGGCGTGGTCCGACGCCACCTCACCTTCCTGTAGGATCTCCAGGGCATCCGCCCTCTTGTCGTCCGGTAGGAAGTCCAGCAGGGGAGCCAGTTTGTACCATAGCTCCCTGTCGTAGCGGGCCACGATAGCCAAGGCGTTGGCCGCTTTAATCGTCGTCGCTGCAGACGAGATGACCCTGCGTCCCATAGCGTCCAATTTCTTTCCCTCGCCGTCCGGTGGGGAAGTCGATGTGGAGGCCGCACCCCCCCCCGCTTTCTTCCTGGCCGCCGCGGAGACGACGGAGTCCGGGGTAGGCTGCGCCCGGAGGCACAGGGGGGCCGCGTCCGGGACCCGGTACTTCTTCTCGTACCGGTCTCTTCTAGCTGGCGTCGTGGAAGGGTTCTTGAGGAGGGCGAGGCCCTCATCCCAAATGTCGTCCAGTAGAGGCACCGCGAGGACCGTCTTCCTCTTGGCCTCGCGACGTTGATAAAGGAATCCTTCCTTTTTCTTCTCCTCAGGGCAGAGTTGGAAAAGCTCGGATGCCCTGGCGATCATGGAGTGGAACGATCCAATCTCGTCGGGCGGAGAAGCCCTGCTGGGAGGGGACGACGGTAGATCCTCGTCGTATACCTCGTCGTCCGTACCCGTCGCTGCCGTGTCAGTCCCCGTATCATCCCCTCGGGTGGATGGGGAGGAGGGCTGGACGGGGCGCGACGGCTGAAAAGGAGGTGGAGGGTGAATCCTTCTTTTCTTGGGCGGGGGAGCACCAGAAGGTCCCGGTTCAGGATCCCCCGACGGGAGAGGTTCCTCCGTCGGCAACGGTAGTCTCGTCCTTATCTCTGAACATAAGGACTTTATAGCCAACAAAATGGCCGCCGAGTTGTCTTGCGGCGCTGGCAGAGGGGAATCCGACGGGCGATCAGGGGCCCCGTCGGCACCCATCCCGACGGGCCGGTCTTCTTCCACGCCAAGGCCGTGGCTTAAGACCTCGATTAGCTCTTCCTCCGAGGTTGAGGCCGAATCTACGACGACGCCCTGCCCCCCCTTTTTCTTCCCCGCCGGGAATTTCACGGGGGTCCTATCGATGGGCACAAAAGAGGACTCCCTCCGAGGTGGCAGGGAGACTCTGAGCCCCGAGGTCGCCACCACTGGTGTAGCCTCCACAGGCTGAGCCAGGGCCGCCGCGACAGTATCGATAGAGGGCTTGGCCGGATGGATTAAGGCCTTCACCACCTTAGGTGCGCTCACCGCCTTATCCTTGAGGGGGGGGACACTGCCTCGCTCCCCCTCCGATGGGACCTTCGAGCTCGACCGGGGCCTCTCCAGGAGCTTCGCCGGGTGCTCGCCCTTCCTCTTACCCGACTCAGAGCGTTGGCTCGTGGCTGATGGTGCCGGGGAGGGTGCGCCCTGCCTGGCGCCCGTAGAGCCCGACCGTTCGGCGCTCCCGGTGCCAGCGGACTCGCGGTGCTTGGCCTTGTGTTGGACCCCCGTCGCCGGGGCGTCCTCAAAGGTCTTAGAAGACCGCTCGGATTTCTTCCTCTTCTTCTCGCCTGACAGGCTCTTCCCTTCCAGCCAGTTGGCGAGACGTTGATGGCGGTCCTTCATGGTCCGCTCCGACATATTGCCGCAAAACGCACAGTCCTTCTCCACGTGCGTCTTGTCCTCATGTAAGCAGTAGAGACAAAAGGAGTGTTCGTCCTCCTTAAAGACGTTCTGCAGCTGGCATCCAGGGCAGATCCTGAACAGCTTTCCGGGCGTCGAGCTTCCCTTCTCCTGGGCCATGTCCGGGCCTGAGAAGCTTCTGGAGTCCTCCAAAAGCGTAGCTCGACGAAATCTTCACCCTTGAGGGGCGCAGACGAATCTGACACGGGTCCCCGTTGATCGGATGGAGAGTCGGTGGAGCTTGAGGCTCTTTTGACCGAAAAAACGAAGTTTTTGAGAAAAAACGTGAAAAAATAGCACTAACGCTCGAGAGCAATAGCACGAGGATCCCAACACATGAACGTGCGGTAAAAATCTGAAGATGGCTGCCAGAGGCGGTGCTTAGGTAGAGGGCAGTCATTGGCTGTGGTCAGTATGACGCAGAGACCAGTGATTGGTTATTACTACGAAAGACAGATCAGAAACGAAACTGATACTGGTTTTTTCTTTACCGAGGATTCCCAGCCTGACGACGGGGAATATTCATGAGCATGTGAATCCATGCCAGACCCCATGCTGGAGAAGAGTAAACGTTCTCTGCTGCTAGTAGGTGTGATGGATGATAATGGCTAGACCCCTACCCTTTAGGAGGAAAGGAATAATGACAGTAACTTGCTTTACTAGAAGAGAATGAAGAATGGGTTGATCAGCCTAAAAGGCAGGGCTGTCCATCAGTAGGTTTTACATTTTTCTATACTCTCGTCTGCTTTTGTTTCAAACAGATCTAGACCACCAAAAGGCATATTGAGGGCAGTGGGGCCATCCAGCCCACCGAGAAGGATGCGATTCGTGGCTGGGCACCCCCTCTGCAGGTCCAAAACACACTTTCGGAACCCCCACTAGCCACCAAAGTAAGAACAGAGGAAGCCTCAGTGGCGTGCCTGTGTCCATCTTCCAAATATTTTCTTATCAAAATTTCTAATATTTTTGAAAATGAGAGCATTGGGGCGCAACAACAATGCTTCCGAGATGGTGGCTGCAGACTATGGGGAGAGCGCAGGAATTGGTGAGCAGCCAAGAACTCTGAGGAGGTTCTGCTGACTTTGCAGACTTGCGTACAGAGAACGGAGAGCTTTCACAGTGTGGGTCATGATGTTGAGATTGCCACAGAGTATTCGGGGGCCACTGTTCCGGCAACAGTAAGTCCTCCTGAGACAATTTCAAGGCCAGGGCTCCATCCTTCTGCTTTGAAATCATGCGAGTATGTCCACCAGTTGCAGTCTTGATGAACTGAATCTGAAGTTTGAATTATCGCAACATATTATACTTTGTTTAGTTTTAAAAAAAAAACTTTACAATTTAAACACACAATATTTACATATTATACCTCACACTTATTTAAATCTTTAAAAATCAGACTTACAATTCAAGGTGAACTTACATACCATATCACATTGCATTACATCAGATTACACAAGTTAGAATTCATATGTCATTAATTAATTTACAAGTTGACCGTCCCAACAGTACATATTAACACTGGTTTAACAATCTAATATTTTCTTCAAAACTAGACTACACTCTTCATATTATAGCTTTTCCATCTGGGTTAAGCTCTTATTGTTTAGACACTCCCTGTTAAACCATCCATTTAAAATCCATGTTAAGATCCATATCAACAAATCAAATAATGAAACTGTAATAAAACAGTATCAGCAATAAAACCATGGTAATTCCTTCTTACTTCTCCTGAGTATTCTTAAATCTATGTAATTCGAGATAATCTCTTTTTGACCACAGTTCCTACAGGGCTATATGAGCTCTTTGGTTCTCTGTATTCAAACAGTATTTCCAAATTTCTTCACTCTTAATAGCCTCATATTCATATATACATGATCCTAGAATGGTCATATACTCTGCTCCCATGTCTGGGCATTTTGTAAATGTGTGTTGGGGAGTTTCAAGCATGTCTTTATTTCTGCAAATACAACAGTATCGTTCTTCTCGTGTCAGCTTTAACTGAGCACCACTAGCGCTAACACAGGTAATTGGTTAGTACGTAGTCAGTCTGAAAAACCGGCCGGCTGGATTTGGACATGGTCTTATAAATAATTGTGGCTTCAGATATTTATGTGTTAGTCCAGCAACATAAATATGACTACAGAGCTTTTCCAAGTGTATTTAATTATTAGTCCAGTCCCAGATTTTTATTCATTTACTTATTTGTACATTTATAAAGCGCTCAAAGCCCAAAGGCAACTAGGCGCTGTTACAAGAAGCTTGAAGGTTTGGTTACAGGTTATTACACAGAACTTAGCGGTTACATGTTACACATTTTACACAAGGTATCATGGGTATTTATGTAATATATATATACACACACACACACACGTTGGTACAAGTGAGTCATGCGGATATTGTTCTTAAGACATGGCAGCTCTGATGCCGGTGTTCTGGACCACCGGTAATGTTTCTTAGACTAGTTCCAGCAAATAGTGAGTTACAATAATCTATCCAAGAGAGTATCAGGGCTTTGGCCAAGGTGATGAGATTATTATCGGAAAGGAATGGTCTGCTGGTTCTTATCAATTTGGTGGTATAGGCTGCTGAGGCCATGACAGCATTAACCTGTCTGTTTAAGGTAAGAGAGTAGTCTATAGACACTCCCAGTGTTTTTATTTCATTGCCCACTTTACTAATAGTATTACCATCAATGTTGAAGGATTTCTAGGTTTGAGGAAGGTTGCTGAGCTGAGTTTTATTGCCAATGATGATTAGCTCGGACTTATCTTTTAGACACAATTTTCATAGTGAACACCCATCTCAGTGTTTCATAGGGAGTCTATTTTGCATAATCAGGGTACCATCCCATGGGCTTAAAACGCTGGTTAGCAAATTTTCCATAGCTGTCATTACTACACGTGTTGTTTTCAAATAGTCGAAGCAATCTACATTGTAGGTTAGAATGGATTTTTAAGATTAAGAGCCCGCGCTTCTTTAACAGTTCACCTTTCAATGACATCAGTCCTAATTCTAAATGTAGATATTGTACTGATGTAGCCAAGCTGAGCCTTAACACTCTTTTCCAGAATTGGCCTTCTACTATATCAAGCCACGTCAAATCTGTTAATGCCAAAGCTTCTTAACCAATATATTATAGTAGAGCAAAAACATTGTTTGTAAAGAATTATTATTCCATCTAATGTAAAACCAGCGGTCTCTCTCGCAAAATGTACAATTAATTGGGTTAGTCTTATGGCTTTTGTTTTCTTTGCCTCTATAATGTGTCTATAGGTCACACTACCACTTATGCCTGGACCAAGATATGGATATGTTTCAACATATTCTATCTTTCCCAAGCTGGTATCAAAGCTAGGGCATTTCACCTTTTTTGCAGACACTACCATTATTTTGTTTTTTCCCATATACATTTTCAGGCTGTTCTCTAATGCATAGTTGCACAATTTGGAGAACATATTAAGTGCACCTAGACACGTATAATTTAAGACTAGGTCGTCGGCGTAAAAAAGACACGGTATAGAGAGACCTCCACGTTTTGGGCAGCACCCAACACTAGTTAAATGTTTGGGTAAATCTGCCATGTACAGATTATATAGTAAGGCTGCTAGAGTACAACCTTTTCGCACACCTCTATATATATATGCACCGAGTCTGTAGTATTACCATCTTTAGATAGCCAAACTCTCGCCTCCGTGTTTTTATGGACATTTCAAAATATTAACCATCCAAGGCATACATCCCCATTGACTAAGTTTATACCATAATCTCTGGCGGTCAACGTTCTCGAACGCAGCAGTAAAGTCAATGAATACTACATATAATGTAGGTCCACCAGCTCTTAAAGTTTCACCTATAATGGTGTCAAGAATCCTAAGATTGTGGGTTATACCAGACCCGGCTCTAGAGCCTGTCTGGCTAAAGTGGAGAATATTTGCTTTATCGCTCCACAACTGTAAAGCCTTGCGGACCAATATTGAAAAAACTATTTACCTGTAACATCAAGAAGGGACAATAGTCTATCATATTCAGGTATACCACAATCTCCCTTCTTGTAGACAGGTAGTAGTACTGCATGATGCCAAGATTCTGGAATATTCTGAGATTGACATACCTTAGTAAACAGTGTATACAATATTTTAGCCCATATCTACGGATTCGGTTTAAGAATAGCATTCGCTAATCCATTGTGCCCTGGAGCGCTAGAGTTATGTAATTGTAGAATAGCATTTTTCACTGTTACACTAAATATCAGTGGCCAGCCACTAGCCATATATTCAAGTCTGTCATTTTGATGTTGGTAACTGGATCTCTCTTGAAGATGAGAGATCCACACTCTTTCTTGTATTGGATTCAAAATTAATTTTCTAACATCACCTTTCGCACTCGAAAGTTTAGCCCAAATGGCTTTAGGGTTGTTACTCTGCAGGGTTTTAATAATACATTGCCAGTTTTGGTTGCGGATGGAGTGTCTCCACTGTCTGAGCCATTTTTGATCGTTTCTTCTAATTATTTTGTTTTGATTTGCTATCTCCATTCGGCTCAGTCCTAATCTATGTATCTTTCGTAGATCTTTGCGCATTATTCGCTTTACATCCCAAATGGTTTTGTCATAGTTATATGTCTTTTTGTTGTCACTAACCTGCTTGATGGTAGTCCTGGTGCCAGTATTTCTAGTCAGTTTGTAAAATATTTTTTTCTATTTCATCCACATTCCTATTTATCACCTCCATGGCTATGTTCTCATATGAATCTGTATTCCTATTATTAAACGTCAATACATTGTTCCCAGTCCATCGTATTGCATTACTTGCATGATTTGTTATAACATCTTTGCATCCACTTGGTCTACCCTGGTGGGTTATGATGTTAATTTCTATTGCCACTATATCAAGATTACTATATTCTGTTTGTATCACCCTCATGCTCTGTACTTTTTCCAAACACTCGTTATTACAAAATAAATAATCTAAGGTAGCAACACAGTTATTTCCTTTCAGGTGTAAGCACCTGGCACATCTCCTGAGGCCTTTCCATTTGTCATTCACAAATCCCATTGTTTTAAGAAAGATACCCAGGCAGTGCCTTTTAAGTTTCCTTTGCTTTGTAGCATAACACTTCTTTTTGTTATCTTGCCATAGGCCGCACACTCCGTTTTATCAATAAATCTTGCGTTGAGATCACCCCTGACAATTATCATATGCAAGCTTTTAATTTCTTTTATGGTTAACAATATCTCTCCTATAGTGTCATGCATTTCATCTAGGTTTTTCATAATAGGTGGGGCATAGATATTTACTAATAGCAACATCTAGGCTGGGTAACAATTATCTTGTTCTATCTCTACTGCCAGCACACCATTCTTTTCTGTATCTGGGAGTGCCCTTTTAGAATTAAAATTGTGTAAGCGCTGTTAAGTTGATCATAGAATTTCCCTATATAACTTTTCAGCATAAGGCAGGATATTGACCTTTTCGGCTCCCTGCCCAAGAGTTTCTTTATGCATTTAATCAAGATTTTCATGAAGTTTATTTAGAGAGGGTGGAAACATAGGATTGTATCTGATTCGCTGAAGGCCCATAAAGCGAATGCGTCGACTTGCTCTGGCCGACCTTTTGACAAGGTGTAGCTGTTCAGATACAACATTGGATGATGCAGCCGGTGCTTAGAGAGGCGGCCACCAGACCACTCAAAACCGTTGAAACATTAATCCAGGACTGAGCAACTATTCTCAAACGTTTATACAATCTGTTGTTCAATATCAGAAATATGGATTCATGTATAAGGGGGAAACTGTTCTTACCGAAGAGATTGCTGGGACGGCTTATGGAAAGATCTAAGGACTCTTTGTAAGTCCCATCAATTTAAAGAAATGCAGTTAATAATATATAAGCTCCATAATAGGTTCCGATTAGTCGGCTGCAGATGTTGCAGGGAATGTGGGCTAGGAGTTGATAGTTTAGCTGTATGGTGGACATGTCTGGGGATTTGGGATTTTGCCAAGAAGTCATAGCTTCAATGAAAGAAGTGATGGGGGGGGGGGTCATTGGTCCTGCTCATTCTTAGAACTTAGGCACTGGTGTTCCTCTTTCATGCGCTAGGAAGGTGGTGCTGATGCCGTCTCCAACAGCATGTTTACTGACTGCATCTTGGTGGAGTAGGTCTGCATTCTCACCTTATACGAATTGGATCCATAAACTATGGGGCCATATTGCTATTGAACAGATGGCATAATCCTTAATTTACAAGCATATGGTTTTCCTTTAACATTGTGGCCCAACAAATAAAAACCTTTTGAAAGATCACAGAAATTAGACACCCACAAATGTTAATCTTGCCATTTTTCTGGACAGACTCAGAATATTTGTCGTTTTCCAGTGTAGTCGACATTTCTGCAAATCAAAAGGGCTCCATTTTTACGTACCTTTCTTTTATTTGTAATGAACTGCATTATGCAATTCATGTAATGCCTGACCCGACACGGTGTGGGAGAAGGTAGGGGGAGCAGACAGTAGGTTGAGCTGAATTTTTTTTTTTTTGCCCCACACAAATGTTAGTGTCCAAACCTTTTAGCAACAGGTGATATGCAGTTTCTAAAAGGTCACCCAGCAACTGCTGAAAAAAGCATCCTTGTAATTCTGGGATTGAGTGTTGTCCAGAAACTTCAGCAGAATTTCACAAGTTGTGGATATAGCAAGACATTGCATGGGATGCATACAGGGAGCGTAGAGCTACAGTGACTGATGCAAAGATTATTATCCCCAATCAACGTTGGTGATGGTCTCCCTTTAGGTGCGATTGTCGGAAACGCAGTTCGTCTGGAGCCTGCCATGGCTACATTGACGTCTAAATGCTCATGTGTGGGATGTGCTGATAGGAACAAAGGAGCAGACCTGTGTTTCTGTGCCAAATCCTTTTTAACTGATGGCGCAGAAGCCAGTATACTCCACTCTGATATATAAGCTTTTACATCAGGGCTCCTTTAAAAAGGGAGCTGTGGCACTTTACCAAATTTAGACAAAAAAATGGCTGTCCATAAGAAGGTTTTCAAATTTTCAGATGGCATCAACCATCCTGGCTTTCACATCCCTAAAACAACCCAACTCCGGTTCCAGGCAGATACCAATTTTCAAATCTGGGGTATTCAGGCCACATACTTATTCTGACTGGACAACTGTGATAATTTCTTCTGGCAAAGATCTTTTCCTAAATTAGGCATTGGGTGGAACATAAAGGGCAAATCTGACAGCGCCTTCTCCGCAACAAAGATGCCTCTAAACCTTGAAATAAGTTTTACCCGTCATGGCACATCATACTCCGAAATGAGCGCTTGGGCAACAGATGCAGGCTTTTGGGTGCCCGATCCACTCCTGGAGGGGGCGGCAGTGACAAGAGGAGGGGTGACCGAGGAGGGGGCATGTTCAAACATTTTCAAAATGGTAGAGTAGAAGGTCTACCACATCTCTGGGGTTTGATCAGAACAAAGGGAGGTCTGGACTCAACACACGCCTGCCCAAGTTGTCAGCCTTGGACCAATGTTGGGAACTCTGGAGGGGTGATGGCACTTTTTTTTCCCCTTTCTTCAGACTGAGGAGCATTCTGGAGCCAGTCTTTAAGGTGCTGACCTTGAGGTCAATGGAGTTTTCTTTTGATTTATTTTTTTATTTTTTTACACATAGAGCTAAACAAGAGTTTAGCCATGCACCCCTTCAAGTGTGGGTTCAAGATTTATAATTAGCAGCCACACTTGAGGACTAAAGCTCAATATAGGAGGGAACAATTTGAGGAAACATTGAATAAAGTGACAGTTGGATGAAAAAATATTTCTGTTTGAGGAAAAAAGAACCTGAGGAAGAGGGTGTCAGCGACTCATGGTATATACACTGGACCTCGACTCGGCCGTCGATAGTCAATCCGTCACGTCCGGCTCTCAATAGTCAGCTCCAGAAGGGACGTCAGGCGTTATATATATATATATATATATATACACACACACATACGTGAACAAGTGCAGAGATGAGCGCGAAACGGGTTGTGTAGCTGGACATGCCCCATGGCTGTCCGACTGTTTGATCCTTTAAAAAAAAAAAAAAAGAAAATCTCAAAATCTAATCTGATTTGAGCATTATTTTTAGGAGCTCAATATTGTGGAGGTTTTCCTTGTCTTGAGTGTGGTTTGACCCCCTCCTTTGTTAGATATATATCACGTCATTAAGCCCCATGCTTCAGTCCCCACACCTCCCCTGCGTTTGAACGCTGCAGAAGGAAATATCACAGGAGGTGGTTAATCAGCCGTTAAAAAAACATTAAAAAAACATTCCCAACAGGGTGACCCCCCCCCCTGCACCTCACAACAAAGATTGAAAAAAAAGGTTTGATTGAAAAAAATGCTTTTTTAAAGAATACGAGAGAAGCGGTCATCCAAGAGCCATCACCAGATGCGTTCTCGTTTGGACAGAAGCGACAACCCACAGAACTTTGAGCTGGGATGGATGGGCGGGACGATGATGAATCTGCGGGAGAAGAATCCATAGAAAAATCATTACAGTAAATTCTCCTTGTATGTACGTACCTGCTTTTAAAGTGCCAATAGCCCGCAGGCATCAGGGCGCGGGGAACCAAGAAGAACAAATTCACATGATACTTTCCATATGACTAAGTCTGAGAGTTTTGATGGTCTGCACATATCATTGGAACAAGAAGGTTTTCAGCGATTTCCTGAACCTGTGATAGTTCACTTCTTGCCGTAATACCATAGGCAATTTGTTCCAATATTGTGCTGCCTTGACTGGGAAAGATTTCCCTCACCCTAGTGCTCGATTTGCACAGGGAATATTCAAAGTGCCCGTCAGCTGATCTTGGGCATCTTTGAGGTGTATAAAGGGAGAAATGTTTCTTGAAGTAGCTCGGGGCTTCTCCATGTAAGCATCTATGGATTATCGTCATGGCCTTAAATTTTACTCTTTCCTCCACTCTTAGCCAATGTAGGGCTCTTCTCCCTGTTAATACATGTTCTCTATTTTTAATGCCCTTGATTATGCGAACTGCATCGTTTTCCATAACTTGGCACTTTTGTATTTCCCTCTTTGTGACTCCCAACAGTAGATCATTACCATGGTCGAGGCGCGACAATATAATGGCTATTGCAATGGTCGCAGCGTTTACTACGTTAATAAATGGTCTTATAGCTCTCGGGAGACGTAGATAGTAGGCGTTGTTTTTCTGCAGATAGTTAACCTGAACCTCAGATCCCACTGATGCTTCCACCATCATCCTGAGAGTTTTAACGTGGGGCATCACCGGGATTCTGGCCTCTTTGATGGTAAAGGTCTTGTATTCTATCCCCAGCTTTGCACTAGCCTGTCGCATTGCAAAGATCATCAGTTCAGTTTTTATGTTGTTTAGGCACATCCAATGATGTTGCATCCAATTATCTATAATGTGGTATACTTCTTTTTGCACTATCAGTGATATAATCTCCCTTCAGTTAAAAAATGAGCCGAGAATCATCGGCGTAGTTTGTGAGAAATATGCCAATGTGTTCTAAAAGATCGCAGAGGCTTCTCTTGTATAGATTAAACAGTAAAGGCGACAAGCTTGCTCCCTGAGGGACTCCATATAAGATGGTGGCAGCCTTTGAGAATTTGTCACCCCAGTGTACTCTAGCACTCCGGTATTTCAAAAAAGATGACAACCAAGCCAGCGCCCTAGGAGAGCAACCCGCTATTTTAGCCAGTGCTTCCTGAAGGAGCTGGTGATCCTTCAATGGATTGCTTTTCTCCCGCAGATTCCTCATCATGATAGACCCCCCAAGCAGTTAGGATAATTGAGGGCAGAAAGATATTTAAACCAGTAGATTCTGTAGAACTGCCCTACCAAACCTTGCATCAACTCCCTGTGCAACTTCCAAGACATAGTGCTTGGTGAATGTATGTAAGGATGACCAAGTGGCTGCTCAGCAAATATCCCTAACAGGAACCCCTCTCTGGAGGGCTGTAGAGGCTGAAACCCCACTAGTTGAGTGGGCCCTGATGCCAGCTGGAAGCTCCTTGCCTTCCGATTGCTAACACTCGGATATGTACAAAATAATCCAACGTAACAGGGTTTGTTAAGTGATGGCAAGACCCTTTCGAGACCAGGAATGGGCGACAAACAACTGGTTGGATTTCCTAAACTCAGATGTGCGAGCAACATAGAAGCTTAACGCTCTCTTTGGGTCAAGGCGGTGGAACCGCTCTTCCTCTTGAGGGATGTGGAGGAGGATAAAAAACAGGTAAATCAAACTGAGACAGATGAAACTCTGAAACCACCTTAGGAAGGAATCCGGGTCAGACTTTAAGAGAGAATTTCTTATGAAAGAACTTCAGAAAGGGAGGTTTGCAGCACAAATGTGATCGCGACCAAGAAGGCTGTGTTAAGGACTAATAGCCGCAAAGAACATGAGTGCATAGGCTCAAACGGCGCCGCCATCAAGTAGGTCAACACCAGATTAAGATCCCAATCTGGGACAACAAATGGGGTTGACAAAAAACTTGTTGAAAAGGCCCTTTAGGAACTGGGTCATGACCGGAATGGTAAAAAAGGAACCTTGGTCTAGGGCCCTCTTGAACACAGACAGGGCCGCCAAATACCCTTTGACTGTGGCAACCTGAAAGCCTGAAGAGGCAAGCGACAAAAGGAACTCCATCACTGTGGGGGTGGAGCAAGAGGTAGGGTCAGTCTTGCATTCTCTACACAACGCCTCAAATCTTCTCCGCCTGCACGCCTACAGAGATCTTGTAGGTCTGAGTGCAGCCAGCAACACCTCACATTCCTCCTCTGAGAGGTACCAGTCATCATACCTCATCCTCTCAACAGCCACGCATGTAGGTTGAGGGCCGGTGAGGCTGACAGATGGTCAAATCCAGGAGATCGGACTACCACTTTCTGATCGCCCAAAATTGGGGGTGGGGGAGCGAAATCAAGATCATGGTGGCTCTAAATCAATTCAACCTTCTGAAAACCCAAGGAATGGCGGCAATTTGGGGGGGGGGGCGTAGTGGAAAGGGAAGATCCAATCCACCAGAAACACGTCCACCAGTGCGCCGTTCGCTGGGAATTCCCTCGAGCAAAACTGTTTGTACTTCCTGCTGGACTCCGTGGCGAACAGATCCACTGCGGGGGTACCCCAGAGATCGAAGACTTCTTGACACACTTCCCACTCGTGTGAGACTGTGCTCTGCCTGCTCGGGGCATCCATCAAGGTGTCTCTGCCCCTGCCAGATGAACTGCTGAGACTGAGATTTGGTTCTCTCGCAAACCAATACCACAGCTCAATTGCCTCTGTACAGAGCGGGCAGGAGTGTACACCACTCTGCTTGTTGAGGTAGTGCATGGCCACTGTGTTGTCCGTCAGGACGAGGACATGCTTCCCTCTGAGTGACGGGGCAAAAGCCCTCAGGGCTAACCTGATGGTCCGCAACTCCTGCCTATTTTTATGCCACCTGGCTTCTGATAGAGACCAGAGGCCGCTCACCTGCAAATCCTCGCAGTGGGTGCCCCAACCTTTCAGGGACGCATCCATGACCGCTCGAGTATGGGGTCAAGGAGGCCAGAAGGGTTCCCGCGCCAATAAATTGCTGCGCGTGTTCCACCAGCCGAGTTCACAGACTACCTGGCTGGACACTGAAAAGCGATCTGTGTGGGTTCCCAGATTCTGAGACAACTGGTCTGCCAGGAGCCACTGGAGGGATCTCATTTGCAGCCTGACATCTGGCACTAGAAAAATACATGTGGCCCAAGAGGTGGAGGAAGGAAGCCGCTGGAATGGTGGCATGGTTCTGAAACAAATGCACCATCTGGGCTATGTTGCTGACTCCTCGGGAGCAAAATCTTTCCCTACCCAGGTGTCTAGGACTACTTCGATGAACTGGAGCTGCTGAACTGGTGTCAAATGGGACTTCTTAGAGTTGAGGGAGAAGCCCAGCCTGGGCAGTAGTAGGCAGGTGTCTTCCAGATGAGACAAGACTTGCCCCGCCGACTTCACATGGATCAGTCAGTCGTCCAAGTATGGAAATACATGGACTCTGGCTCTCCTGAGGTGAGCTGCAACTACCGCCATGAGCTTATTGAAGACCCTTGGCGCGGAGTTCAACCCAAAGCGAAGCAATTTGAACTAATAGTGCTTGTCCCCTATAAGGAAGCTTAAGAACTTTCTGTGCTTTTGGTGTATTGGCACATGGAAATAAGCGTCCGGTAGGACTACTGACACTAGCCAGTCCTGGAGTTTGAGAGCGTGGAGAATCTTTCTCAACGTCACCATCCTGAATTTGTCCTACCTCAGGATGTTGTTCAAGGCCCTGAGGGCCAGGATGGGACAGAGACCTCCTCCCTTCTTGGGGACCAGAAAATACTGGGAATACTGTTGTGGGGAATTCTCATTCTATGGCTAATTTCCCTTACCTAGTGAGTCCAACAGCAGCTTTGCTGTATCTCTGGAGTTTGTTTCTACTTAGTAAGAGTACCCCTTTTTTCCCACTCTTACTTGTGTTTTGCCATGTGCATTTCATCTGTTTTTGTGATTGTGGACTCTGGAGTACACCACTTCAGTAGCCTCCTTCTTTTGTGTGTTACACAGCACCTTCAGTGCAGTGACACAGGGTTGTCTTTCAGACTTCCCACCGACTCCATTTCTGAGGCTGACTACTGTCCCCCAGAAAAGAGTAAAGTTGCCATTAACTTTACTTAGTCATTTAACCACAGATCCAGTACACCCCATCTTACTTGGAGTACTGGAAAGGGTTAATCCTTAGCCCCTTTTATCTGTACCTCCTAGAGCATTGTTTCGCTCTTTTAACATTTAGACTTGGCTGGTGGCAGCGGTATCTACCCTAACATTTCTACCGCGATTATACTAGATAAACGTGGTATTGTTTTAGGCTATTATATTAGCCTCAAACTTAAACCCGCTTGACCAAATACTTTTTCTTTTGGCTCTGGTCGGGTTTATTCGCCATTTCTTTTTGTTAAAGTCCTTCTTGTGTTTTACTTTGCGCGGCAAACCAGGTTTGCCTTCTTTGTTCACTGTCCTTTGGGTGGCTTCTGCCCAGAAGCCCTCCTCTAGGCGCCTGGGTGTCTAGGTGGGCTGAATGTGAGGGAGGGGTGTAGTCAACCCCTGCACAGGGTATCCCAGGAAACCCAAGTCACATTTTGCCATGATTGGCTGAGGTGGTTGTCCGGGCCGGACAACCCCCCTGCTGCGTGATTGACAGCCAGGCTGTGTGAATGGGGGATTTTTGCATAAAAGGCAGGGCTCTTGGGCTAGAAGTCAGAGTCGCCACTGGAACTACAAGGAACCGAAGAGAAGCGGAGAAGAAGTCGACTGCTGCAACTATCCCGTCCCAGTGAAGCCCTGCTGCATCCTGAGCTATCTATCCTTAGACGACCAGAGAAGATCCAGTCCGGAATCTTCTTCCCTTGAGCTTGGTGGGGATAACCAGCTCATCTTCTACAGCCAGAGGATCCTCTTCGTGGTAGAAATTGCAGCACACTGCTGTAGTGGACCAGATCGTCATCTGAAGAGCCTCTCCTGTTTTTAAGGAGTGCTCCTCTTATTCACCGTCGCTGCTGCCGGCTTCAGCCTTGTGTGGTGCAGACCCCTCCAGATGTCCTCCTTCGGATCTAAGCTCCAGGAACCGTGGGTTTGCAGGAAACTACCAGGAACAACTTCCATGGCACCAGCTTCTTCATTGAATAAGGTACTGTGTTCTGCTCGAGGAATTATGGTGAACGCCTTTTCTTCGCCTCCAAGGCTTGCCCTCGTCTTCCCTCCTTCTTATAACTTTTGCTTCCTCTGTTGACAATATCTAAGTACTCCTGGCTACGTTGAATCGTGAACTATCCGACTGTGTGATTCTCAACAACAGGAACCCGGTTCCACATGACACTGGCTCCGGCCTATTGACTCTTGAATTTCTGTCTAAAAGTGTTCTTTGATTCAGGCTGCCTTAACAAAAGTATTGCCTATGATTTTTGCCCCCAACTCTCTCTGGGTATCTCAGGTGCTAAGTGTGTTTTTGCCTCGGTAACGTTTCTTGCCGTGGATATGCGTTTCTTTAGTAAGACCGAACTGTCATTACTGTCAAAAAGTGATTGCAAGGTTATTCCCGGTAACGTCTTTTGTTTCACAACACCGGTCCGCTCAAACACAGGGTACTTACCTTGAAGTTATACCGTACAAAGTGAATTGGTTAGTTGTATTGTATTTTACGTGTGGTTTTTGAATTAATAGAAGTGTCATGTTTATAACAAACAGTTTAAAAGAACAAGTTACTTCTTACCTGGTAACGTTGTTTCGATGGGATGTTCCTCCGATGTATTCCTTATCTTTGATAGATCATCTCCCAGCTTGCTGGCCTCAGAACATTTTTTCAGTAGAGGGCGCTGCATGTCGACATCCCTCGAGCCGATGTCCCTTGACAGCCTCTGTATCGGCACCAACGTCATCACGCGTATAAATAGACTTGCTCAGTTCCGTATTGATGTTAACAGTTGTTTTACATTAATTGATTATTGACCTTGAAGGAGCGTAAACTGCAACCACAAGGGAAGTATTACTGCGGGGATGGATGGGAGGGGCGATAAGGAATACGTCGGAGGAACATCCCATCGAAAGAATGTTACCAGGTAAGAAGTAACTTGTTCTTCGAAGGGATTGTGTCCTCCGACGTATTCCTTATCTTTGATAGACTCCCATAGCAGTGGTGTGTAATTGGAGGTGGGAGTAAAACGCCAGGTTTCCTTTTAGGAATGAACAGAATGTAATACGGCTTTGCCAAACCTAGTCTCTTGACTAGAGGAGGAATCCAGGTTGTAAAATCTTGTGAAGGTATGTGCGGACGACCATGTGGCAGCCGCACATATGTCTCGAACCGGAACCCCCTCCTTGGAGGGCCGAGGATGCTGCGATACCCCTGGTTGAATGAGCCCTAAGATTTTGAGGAGTCTCTTTCCCTGCTAGTTTGTAACATTCCAGAATGGCCAAAATAATCCATCTGGAAATGGTTTGTTTTGTTATCGGTAGTCCTAATTTGTGCCCTGAGTAACCTAAGAACAGTTGGATGCTTGCCTAATCCTAGCAGGTCTGCTGATGAAAAAGCTTAAAGCCCGCCTTGGGTCCAGCCTATGTAGCCTTTCTTCGTCTTTCCCCGGATGAGGAGGCGGATAGAACGAAGGTAAGGTAATTTTCTGAGTGATGTGGAATTCAGAAACTACCTTTGGGAGGAAATTAGGCTTCACCTGTAGGACAACTGTCTTTATGAAAAATTGTATGAGGGGGTTTACAAGATAGAGCTTGTAATTCGCTCACCCTTCTAGCAGATGTTAAAGCCACTAACAAGACAGTTTTAAGGCTGAGAAATCTTAGCGAACAAGAGTGGAGTGGTTCGCAAGGAGTACCCATCAGGAAATTTAAGACTAAATTTAAGTCCCATAAGGGAACTTGGAATGGCCTTGGAGGATAGACAATAGTTAATCCCTTTAGAAATTGTATTACTAAAGGTAATTTTAAATACGATGGCTCCTCAGCAGTGCGTTTGAAGATCGATAGCGCTGCGAGATAGCCCTTGATAGTGCCAACTTGAAGGCCTGAATTTGCCAAGTAGAGTAGAAAGGATAACACTGTTGGTGTACCACATGAAAAGGGGTCGATATTCTCTTCTCTACACCAGCTGCAAAATTTGTTCCAACGGCAGCGGTATAAAGATTTTGTTGCTGGCCTTCTGGCCGAAAGCAACACTTCCATGACGTCATCAGGTAGGTCTCAATCCTTGTATCTCAACCTTTCAGAAGCCATGCGTGAAGGTTGGGGGTTCTGATGTCTGGATGGAGAACCTGACCTCCCTTCTGTGAGAGAAGATTCTCCTTGAGTGGAAGACGAATTGGAGGGCAGATGGGCATGTCCAGAAGGTCCGGGTACCACGTTCTCCTGGCCCAGTCTGGGGCAATTAGGATCATGGTCCTCCGGAATGTTCTCAACCTCCTGATCATTTGAGGAATGACAGGGACTGGTGGAAACGCGCACATGAATGGAAACTCCCAGTCCACTACGAACGCGTCCCCTAGAGCTCCTCTCGGGGGGAAATTCCCTTGAACAAAACAGATCCCACTTCCTGTTGGTACCGGTGGCGAACAGATCCACTTGAGGGGTTCCCCAAAGGGCGATGATCTCCTGAAGGACTTCCTCAGCTTGTTCCCACTCGTGGGAGACTGTGCCCTGCTGTCACGGCTCGCTCCCTTCGCTCCCGTTCCCGTCACTTGGGGGAATGTTTTGGTTTTTTTTCCCCTACTGGACATTTCCTCCGAACCTTATGCTACAGTGCTGTGATGAACTGGGAGCGCTAAAACCTTATTTTCCAAGTTACTTCCCTTCCGGATCCATTCCAGGTTTTTGGCAGACAGCATGCTACGTTAATCTAATGACTATGCTTCCCAGAATGCCTGGCTCACTGCCTCACCTCCTCCCTTGCAGGACAAGGTTGGGTGGAGGATAGGCAACACCTGTGGCTGCAGGTGCAGCAGGCAGCACACCTGAGGGGTGTGCTTGTTAAGGAGCTTTAAAAGCCTCAGTTTACTTCAGTCCAGCGCTGGTCATTGTTCCTGTTGTGACTGGTCCCTTGTTCCTGGTTCTTAGTTTTTGTGCCTGGTTCCTAGTTCCTGTTTCTTGTTCCTCTGCCCTGGATTTCGAATTTGTGTGCTTAATTGATTTCTGCTTTCTGGATTTCCCTTTCTGTCTTCCTCTGTCTGCAGGCAGCCTTTCTCTGTGCTTTACCCATTGATGCTGCCCAATTTGCCTGTGTTCTCTGTTTCTTTGAAGCTGTCCTTTGCTACTGAAAAACTTGATGCATTAGTCTTTCCCTTTATAGATTTAGCTTCCTGCCTTTTCTCCTTGGATGGGTGGGAAAGGTTTCCTTTTGTGATATCATTTTCCCTGCTCCTTATCCTTACTTTCTATTGGGATCCATTCCATGTTTTCCATTGCACTTCTGCATTTATTTCCCATTGATTATTAGGTGTGGGGTGCTGTTGTAACTAGTCCCAGTGTGAATGCCCTTTGTTTTCCTCACTATTCTATAATCACTATTCCTACTTGCCCCTTGACTAGGGTCTTATGTATTTAGTTTCCTCCACCCATTGCTGTTATAGCCTTCAGGGTCCCTGTTTGATCAACTGGGTTTGTGGGTTTACTGACATTCAAGTGGTCTTTCCGGTCCTCGTGAGTACTGTTTCTAAGTTCTTTATTCAGTATCATCCAGAGTGTCAGCTCACAGATCCTGTCCTTGCTTGCCCTCTACGTGGGTTTAGCGCTGTCAGTATCTGTAATAGCATAGTGGGTAAGGAGTTTGCCGACTTTCCTTTCAGTCATAAGGAGGTTCTAAGTGCTTTCCCCACATCCCTTTTCATATATTGGTATTATAGTTTCACTCTATTTGCACCCTGGGTTTTAGTATACACGAGTCTTGGGTATTGTATGCACGTTGTTAGATTCAAAGTTGTTCACTGTGTGATTCGTGCACATTTCCCTTGCCATATTCATTGCCTTCTTCCTTTCTTAACACCTTCCTGCTCAGAGCGTCCGCCGTCAAGTTGTTCTCTCCGGCTAGGTGAACTGCGGATAGAGAGATTCCTTCTAGAATTGCCCAAAACCAGAGCTGCATTGCCTCTCTGCACAGTGGTAGTGATCCTACGCCTCCTCTTTTGTTGACACTGTGTTGTCCGTCATTATCAGGATATTTTTCCCCTGTACAGATGGCAGAAAAGCCTTCAGCGCTAGTCTGATTGCTCTCAGCTCTAACAGGTTGATATGTAGTCTGGACTCTGATGGAGACCAACGACTGCTAATGGTCAAGTCGTTGGTATGGGCTCCCCACCCCGTGAGTGAGGCATCTGTGACTACTGTTATCTCCGGCCATGGTTGCCAAAACAGTTCTCCCTCAAGATGTTTTTCTGGCAGGCCCACCACTGAAGGTCTCGAGCCACCTTGTGCGGAACCTGAAGGAGGTCTGTCATTCTCACTGAGAATTGCGACCACTGAGTTCTCAGTGCCCACTGAAGAGATCTCATTCTCAGGCGAGCCTCTGGCACAAGGAAGATGCAGGATGCCATGAGGCCTAGCAACCTCAAAAAGTCGAAGGCTGGGAGACGTTGGGCATTTTGAAACTTGGTGACCATCTGCAGAATATCTTGAGCCCTCACCTCTGGTGGCGAGGCTTTTCCCAGGGAAGTGTCCAGGACCGCTCCAATGAACTGGAGTCTCTGTGATGGTATCATCTGTGACTTCTTTAAATTGAGGGAGAAGCCCAGTTTGTGAAGGAAGTGGCAGACATAATCTAGCTGAATCTGAGCTTGTTCCGGGGATACAGCTCTGATCAGCCAATCGTCCAGGTAGGGGTAGACGTGAATCCCTTCCCTCCTTAGACTTGCAGCCACTACCGACATTAGCTTGGTGAAGACCCTCGAGGCGGAGGTCAGCCCAAATGGCAGAACTCGAAATTGATAATGAGAGCCGCCAATAGCGAACCTCAGGTATTTCCTGTGTTTGAGATGGATTGGCACAGACATAACAGCCAGTCCTGGAGCTGGAGGGCCTGAAGGATCAGAGAGAGAGTTACCATCGAGAACTTGTCCTTCCTGAGGAACTTGTTCAATTCTCGTAAGTCCAAGATAGGTCTCAGTCCTCCGTCTTTCTTCGGTATGAGAAAGTAGGGGGAGTACCCTTGTTCCTCTCCGCTACAGGTACTGGTTCTATGGCACCTTTCTCTAGCAGGTCTACAATTTCCTGCAAGAGGAGCGGATCTGGAACTTTCAGAGAGCTGTTCCCCAGTGGATGACTCTGAGGGATGCGTAGAAAAGGCAGGCATTAACCTTGGGCAACTGTCTCCAATGCCCAAGCATCTGACGTAATAGCCTGCCATTCCGTCAGAGGTTGAGTTAACCTGCCCCCTACTGGTGTCTTGTGAGGAGAGTCCTCAGAGCGGTTTGGAGGCGACTGATGCAGATGCCAAGGGTAAAGAGGCACCTGCTGCTGCTGGGCTTTTGTATTTTTACCCCATCCACCTCGGGTGATTTTTTTCTGACCCCTTTGAACCGGCTGTCCTCTGCCTCTTCCGAACGCGGAATAGAAGCGAAAGGACTTACCTCTCCAAGAGGTTCCTGAGGGGCGATATGGTGTCTGATAGATTGCAGCTCCCAGGGATTTTGCTGCTGCCTTTGATGTTTGAAGCTTTTCTAAACTGTCATCCGCCTTCTTACCAAACAAGGAAGAGCCGTCAAAGGGCATATTCAAGGGTCTGCTTTGCACATCTGGAGCAAAATTTCCGCAACCAAGCAAATCTCCTGGTTGTTGTGCTTGCCGCCATGGCCCTGCTGATGCTGTCAGCAGAATCGATGCCAGTTTGAAGGGATTCGCACATAGCGTCTTTACCATCCTTGATGATGTTTAGGAACGCTTCCCTTTCTTCTCCCTCTGGGAGGCAGTCAGCCGCTGACGAAGCACACTCCCAAAGTGTGTGGCTGAACCTTGCGAGCGTACAAGTAGCATTGATGGATTTCAACGCCATGCTACATGCAGAAAATACTTTTTTGGCCATAGAATCATATCTCTTATCATCCCTGTCCTGTGGAACAGTAGGGTAAGACGATGTACTACCTGATGAAGTAGCTGCCTGAACAACCAGCCTCTCCGGAGTTGGGTGTGTGGATAAATATTCAGGGTCAGCAGAAGACACCCTATATTTAGCTGATAATTTTTTGTTAACCGCCGGGATTACCTCAGGCGTTTCCCAGTTTGCCAATATTCTCCTTTGTAATGCCGCATGAAATGGCACCACAGTATCCTCCTGTGGACCTTTGACCAAGATGTCTGTGAGGTCGTCTTGCTGAAAAGCAGGTGAGGGTGTGGACCACCCCATAAATTCTATTATCCTTGCCATCAAGGTTCTATAAGGGGTTTCAGCATGTTCCCCTGGTTCTGGTCTGGCAAATTCCACTTCTGGGGAAGTGTCCAACCCACTTGCTTCCTGTAAGGATTCTTGGAGGTGTTTAAACCTACCTTCCTCAGAGGTAAATTCCTCTGGTACAGGAGTTGCAGATCCCTGCAACTAAAAAAAGGTCTTTCCTGATCCCAATCCTCCCCTTCTTCATAAATAGATAAGACTCTGGAGTGATCAGATTTTGAAAATGGTATAAATCCCATTTCCAGAGTAGAAGGGCCAAATTCGTCATGATTGGCTGAGACAACGTCGAGGTCGTCGACGCGGACGTTAAAGGCTTAGAAGCCATCGAAAAGGCATCGAGAAAGGTGGTAGAGGGCTCGATGAACTCGAGAGTTTCGGAATTCTACTCGAGGTTGTCGACGACATTCTCGTGATCGAGGCTCTGGGTATGGTCACTGGCTTTGAGGTGGCCATGGGTTTGGCCTTTCTCGGCGTCGAAGACGGAATCGACTCGACTGACCTGTGCGTCGAAGAACCCTTCGATAACGGCGTCGAAGACGCCGATCTATGCGTCGAAGGGATCTTCAACGAAGACGCGACTTTGCCTTTACTCGAGAGTTTGTGACGCTCTCGAGTGGCTTCTTTCGCCGGGTGCTGCGACTCGCGGCATTTTGATTTTTCGGGTCTTTCACCCAGGGTATTACCCTCAGCAGTCTTTGAGGGGGTTGAGGTCGCTTTCTCGAAGACGCTCAGCATCTTTTTCCTGAATTCCTCCCACTCCTGAAACCTTGAGTCAGTGTTTGCTTGAGTCACAGTAATTGTGGTCCCTTTGTGTAATCTCTGCTACCGCTCATATATTCTTGAGATAAGCTTGGCTGCTCCGCTACTGCTACTACTTTAACATAGTAGTAGTACAGGCTTGTACCAAAGGTAAAACTTGTATTACCACCTGTGGTCTTAATTGTGTGCAGTGGTCCCTAAGGGCACTGCACGGGATTCTGCCTAACAAATACCAACCCGACTCTCTGATCGGGAGGTACCTTTTCCACAGCACCCTTCGATAACAGGGCTCAGTTCTTCCAGGAGCTCCTGTCCCGGTTGAATTGGGGAGGTGGAGGTCTGTCTGGAGGCCTCTTTAGAAAAGGCAAACAATAACTGCACTAAATCAATTGCAGGGCTCAGGCATAAGAAGTTATTTACTGCCACTGGGGCCAATGCCCTGCCAACTGTCCACTAGACGGTGCATCGTGGGAGGGGAAATGAAAGCGGCTTACAGGGCTCTGGTGTCCCTGCCGCTGTTTCTGCTTGCTGGCCTGTATGGGCCCCTCTGCCCCTTACGCGACACGAGAAGCACCTCTGCCCTTGCCTGGCTTGTGGGAGCTGTGCCTTCCTGCCATAGGGTACATAACGTCTATAGCCTCTGCCCCTGGAGGCAAAGCTGATGCCAGGTTTAGCCGGCTGCGCTGCTAGACCTAATGATTTAGCAGCCAACTTGGATTTCTTAAATTTCGCTAAGGATTCGTCTGCTTTCTGACCGAAAAGCGGGTCACCTTCAAAGGGTATGTCCAGCAGCCTGTTTTGAACATTTGGAGAGAAGCTAGAAGTTTTTAGATAGGATTGGCGTCTCATCACTACCGCTGAACCCATTGCTCTGCCAACGCAGTTCACGACGTCCAGGCCCGTTTGCAATGACTGCTTGGCTAACTCCTTCCCATCCTCCACCAGCTGTAAATAAAAATTATGGCATGGCACCCTCATTGACTTATTCAGCAGCATTTTCCACAGCCTTCCATAAAACAAAGGAGTACTTGGTGAATCCACATGCTTTGTTAGTGGCTTGAGCGTCATGCTGCCAGTGGTGAACACCTTTCTGGCCAATGCGTCCGATTTCATTCCCTCTCTGTCTGTAGGCAAATTGGAAGTGGATGCTGCAGGTCTGATGGAAATAGTGGCAGCCTTAATGACCAACCCTTCCAGGGAAGGGTGTGTGGTGAGGAAAGAAGGATCTCCTCTTGCCGGCCTATACTTCCCTGTAAAATTGGCATTCACAGGAGGGATAGTGCAAGGATGCTACCACAAGGAGGCTAAAGGGTCTGCAATGGCTGGGTTGAATGGCATATTGTGCTCAAATGTGGGACCCTCACCCAAAATGTCAGTGATCTCGTACCCCTGAAGAGGAGTGGTGAAAGCCTTTAACTCAAGGTTGTCAACAACCCTGTGAACCAGATAACCTGGAACTTTATATATTAGCATGGGTATAGGGCTGATTCTGTTCTAACTCAAGGTCTAGGGAAGTATCCAGACCACTGGCGTCTTGTAGACCATGAGCTAGGGCCAGAAACAAATCGATGACGCCAGCTCCCGTGTAAACGGGGTCGACTGGGTCATCAACACCAAATATGGATTGCGTCGAATTGAAGAAACCCGATCTTGACAGCGGCACAAATGAACCGTTGCAGACTGTCAGCGCCGAGGACTTGAGAATGGGTTTCGAACCCAAAGCTTTCAATGCCAAAGGTTCTTTCGCTGCTGAGGGACGCTCAGATAACCAATGGGCGTTGTGATCCTCAGACTTATGGCTGGCCCTCTGGCGACTTACGTCTGGTAGGCATGACGCCCAAAGGCATGTTACACGTCGACGCTGTTGACGGAATGGCTGGCTTGGGGTCATGGGCACAGAGCGCAGCTTTTGCCGCTAAAGCTTGCTGGACAGGGGCCGGAGCCGCACCTACAGCAGCTTGTTGCCTAATCAAGCATGGAAGTTTTAAAGCTTTCCCACTCTTCCCGAGTGGTCGGCCCCGCTGAGGGCTTACCTTGATCAGACGAGCTAGACTCACGTCAATGGTGCCGCTGCTTCTTCCGTGAGGAAGACAACAAAGAATGGCTCCTGGAGTGGGACCGCTTCTTAGTCTTCTTGTGATGTCGTTCTTTTCCATTGTCGAGAGTGGGCTCCTCCGTTTGGGCCTTCGAGGACCGAACGAGGGACCACGCCAGAGATTTGGCGACCAGTTGGCCCAAAGCCAGTTTCCCAGGCCACTCACATAGGGACTTGGGTTGTATCTTTACGCACGACGAGCATGCCTCTGTGTCGCGACCAACACCTAGGCACCGCAGACACACGTGGTTGGTTACTGACATTTTGGCCTCGCAAACGCAGTATCGCTTGAAGGCCAAGACCCCTCGAGACGACATTTCGTCGAGGTTTTCTGAGAAAACAGAGCTAAATACAATAATAACATTGAGTAACCCCGAGTCGTGTTCCCGATGCAGCGCACAGAAAAAAGGAACTGAAGCATGGGGCGTAATGACGTGCTATATATACGATGCGTGACGGCACTTCGGGAGCAGACAACAGAGAGCCGGACAAGACGGCTCAACGGCCAAGTTGAGGTCCACTACGCCATCTGTCGAAAAGTTTCGAACAGCAGAGCTGAATGATGGATATCTGTCAAGATGAGGAATCTGCGGGAGAAAAGCAATCCATTGAAGTTCTCTTCCCTAGATGACTGGCAGATCCAGAACAAAAAACAGTAATCTTGATGCATTTACTGTATCAATATTTATGCACCAGGAAACTATTTTGCAAATCATTATTTCACTGGAAAATCTATTCAGGCCGAGCGTACAATTTTGCAGTCACTTACCTCATTTTCAGTTCTGTGCGGTTGCCTAAATCGGCAGCCAGCTGCTGGATGAGCGATAGAAGAACTGGTTGTGAGAGAGGGCATGGATGTTGTCCCAGTACTTGTTGTGGGTCCACAGTTTCACAAACATAGCGCACCAGATTCAGGTCAGATGCTGTTAATGCCTTGACATGAAAGAGTAAGAATGAATCATTAATTCACAGGCAGAATACACTTGACTTTTTACCTGCTTTAGGACCACAAGGCTACTATGTCACGATCATGGTGTTATCCATTGTTTAAATTGCATATTCAAACAATTTCAAAGAGCTGCCGACAGAAAAACTAACTTTTCAAGAGACATATGTAAACCCTTGAAAACATGCACATGTTTGGCAGATAGGAGACACACTCCATCAGGATACATTTTGTTTCGAATGGGCAATTATTGAGTGCTGATCCTCACACGGAATGCACAAAAAACCTAATGAAAACCTTGACTATAATGGTCCAAAGCAGATGGCCAAATATTGCTTCCCTTCTACAATCGTCATGACCAGAAAAGAAACCCTTCCACATATTTCTATTAATAATTTAGTACACACCAATGGCACATCCTTTAAAAAGGATTCCAAACTGGACTGTTGCTAAGGGCTGCAACACATCTGAAATAAGCCAATTCCATTGTGTAACTGTTGTCACTGTACAAAGGAATAAGTTAAGAGGCCATCTTCAGATTTGGCATAGTGCACTTAAAGTGGCAGCAGGAGCCAAGCGCGGTAGGCGGGAGGGTTGCATGTTAATCTATGAAAGATACCAATGATGAAGAACAGGAGTTACAGGTAAGTAATTTATTCCTTCTCCTGCATTGATCTTTCATAGATTCATATGCTTTATGAATAGATTGCACAGCAGTACCACATGAGCATAATGGGCGGAGGCATGCTCCTTGAGGAAACATCACAGGTGTCACTCCCCTTCCACAAACTGGTTATGCAGAACCGCATGGCCGACCGGAATCCCTCGAAACAGAAAAATCATGTAAAGGTATTTACAGATCTCTAGGTCGGGCCCTGTGGATGTCCAGCAGGGGGACCCTGGAGAGGAACGCTGTCATGGCTGCAACAGTCCATGCAGAATGACTTCTGGGCTTGTCCGGAAGTGACTTGACGGCGAGCTGATAAACCGATGCGCAGGAGGAAAGCCACCTGGCAATTGATTATTTGGAAAGGGCGTTGTTAGGAAAGAATTCCCTTAGGTGAAATCTTCCCTCCATTTATGAACCCCCCAAACTTTTAGCTTTTGTTTGGCTTACCTAACCTGACTTTTTCCAGTGGAGCACAGCCTTCAGCTGCACTCCTCTGGGCTTTCACTCATTTGTTATGGGGAAACTGACACATCCTTCAGGCTATCAGTACTGGGATACTATTTTCCTTTTTGGTTTATGTCCCTAGCCAGCCTCTAAGGATTTTTGGGTGTTTGTACAAGTGTGCCTAGGACCAATTGGTGGCAGCAATTTACTTTTAACCCATTAAGTGCCAAGGACAAGCTATCTCGCCCTTAGCATTACGCTTGCAGTGCCAAGGACGAGATAGCTTGTCCTTTTTGGCATTTCATTTTTTGCGATCCCTGCAAAGCAGATCCCTGCAAAGTTGGATCTCACTTCTGTGCGATCCCTGCTTTGCAGGGATCGCACAGAAGTGAGATCCAACCCCTGGGCTATGTGAGGAGGAGGTTCCTCCTCACAGCCCGGGGGTTGGATTTCCTTCAGTTTCACGTCAGCACACGTAATGCGCGCTGACATGAAACCAAGTAAACTTCACCGCGGCAGCCATTTTCAGCTGCCGCAGTGAAATGAGAAGGTGAGTCTCCACCTTTCTCTCCCTCGATCTGCAGAAATATTGAGCCATTCAAATCGAGGGAGGTGCCGTTGGAAAGGGGAGACTCTCCCCTTTCCAACAACACCTTATTTGAAGCATTGCTGGGTGCGGATCGGGCGCAGAATGCCCGATCCGCGCCCAGCAATGCCACTAGACCATCAGGGAACTGTTTGTGAAGTGGGGGGCGGGGGGCTCCCTCCCCCCCAGCCGCTAAAGGATGGGGCAGCACGTTTCGCGCCCCCCCCCCCCCAGGGGCGGATGGGCACAGTGATGTGCCGATCTGCCTCTTGGCAAGGGGCAAAAAAAAATAGAAATGAAATTTATGTTTTGGGTGGGGCATCACTAGACCACCAGTGATTGTAATGGAAAGGGGGTCGCCCTCCCCCCACCCCAAGTGGATGGGGGGGGCTCATGTAGCCCTCCCTCGGGGCATTTCTGCCCCTGGGAAGGGGTACATGAGATGCCTCCTATCCATTTGGGGTTGGGGGAAGAGGGCCACCAGAAATCTAGCCACAGGCCTCCCCATGCCTGAGGCAGTACGTTTTCCCCACCCTGGGGGCAGATGGGCACAGTGATGTGCCCATCTGCCGCAAGGAAAGAGGCAAGCCATTAAAAATAAATAAAAAAAGATGGGCTTTTGGTGGGGGGCACCCTAAACCAGAGATCTAGGTAATGAAAAGGGGGGCGGCCCTCTCCCCCCACACCAAGTGGATGGGGGCACCTCATGTAGCCCTCCCTGGGGGGCAGATTTCTGCCCATAGGAAGGGGTAAATGAGATGCCCACCATCCATTTGGGGTGGGGGCGAGAGGGCAACCAGAATTCTTGCCACAGGCCCCCAGCCCAAGCATGGGGCAGTATGTTTTGCCCCCAACCCCACCCCCCAGGGCAGATGGGCACAGTATTGTGCCCATCTACTGCAAGGGAAAAGGCAAAACATCTTTTTTTTTTTAAAGAAGGGTTTTGGTGGGAGGGGGGGGGGGGCACCCTAAACCACCGGAGATCTACATAATGGAAAGGAGGGTCCCCCCCAACCAAAATGGAGGGGACCTCTCATGCAGCCCTCCCTGGGGGCAGATTGCTAGTGCAATCTGCCCCTAGGAAGGGGCAATTGTGTTTACTGGGGGGTGAGGGTCAGTAGACCACCACGGATGGCTTGAAAGGAGGGGCTGTGATCAGAGAGTAGTAGTTATGATTTGATTTTGCTGGGCTGACCATAGGTAACAAATCTTTTTGGTTTTGTTTACAGCTTTTTATACGCGAGCAGCTGCAAAGTTATAGGAGTACTGTTTTTTATTATTCTACGGTTAGGGCCCATTGTCAGTGGGGTGGGTGGGACTGGGGCTGGATTGTTGGTGGTGTGGGCGTAGTGGGCCATCTGGGTAGGTATTTGGGTGAACTGGGACACAACTGCAGGATCAGGCCACAAATTGACCACCATGCCAGCATAACATTGGTGTTTCCCTGGGAGCAGCTGTCTCCCATGTGGGTTGACCGTCCGCAGGTCCACTCTGCACCTTTGGTTGTGCTGCATTACAGATGTCACCTCTGGGGAGGAATGGGGATCCTGCCGGGGCTCCCCAGAACTGCCGCTGGATTTGGGGGACGATCGACCCACATGAGAGACAAGGCGCCCAAGGCTGTAGGCATCACCTCCGACCATCCCGGAGTTCTGGCTGACCTGTGTTACAGCTTTTCCATCTGGGAAAGGACAGGGACCCTGCTGGGCTCCCTGGAACTGCTGCTCGGCTTGGGGACGGTCAAACCACATGGGAGAAAGCCGCCCAAGTCCGGGGACATAACCACCACCTCCTCCCCAGACTATCCTGGAGATCTGGCGGGCCTGCGGTACAGCTTCTTCCTCCAGGAAAAGATGGGTACCCTGCTGGGCTCCATGGAGCTGCTGCTTTGCTTGGGGACGGTACACCCTTATGATAAATGGATGTCCAAGGCTGGGGACATGACCTCCAAACGTCCTGGACTTCTTTGGGGAGCACCTTGAATTGGCAGTGCTGGTTTGCTATCTTGACACGCAAGAGTTTTCTGTGCGCTGGGAACACTGAAATATGAAAATAGGCATCTTTCATATCCAGTGTTGCCATGTAGTCCCCCTGCTTTAGCAGAGGGATTACTTCCTGTAGCGTTGTCATACAGAATTTTTGTGGCTTTACATAAGTATTTGCAGGGCGCAAGTCTAACAATGGGCGTGTAGTTAGATTTTTTTATGGCACAAGGAAGTAAGTTGAATAAATACCCTTGTTTACCTCGTTGGGTGGGACGATTTCAATGGCGTCCTTGAGTAACAGCACTGTGAAGGATCAGTTCTTCCTTCGTAGTTCTTTGTCGCGGGGATGGTTGGAAGGTCGTTGAATTAGCTCCACGCAATACCTCTGCTACAGTCGATAGCACCCACTTGTCTGTGGTGATTCCCTCCCACGCATGGGTGAAGTGTGAAATACGCCCTTCTACTGGAGAGGCATGGGAGGGGACCTGAAGCGATTCGTCATTGTTTAGCAGGTGTAGCTCTACCTCTGGATGTGGAGGACCTCCACCGGCCATGAGATCAGCACTGGCCTCTCTGGAACCCCTGCAAGACTTGTCCCCGATGGTTACCCCAGGATGAGCCCTGACCCTGTCCATAACCTGAACCCTTTTGCGAGCTTTGACCACGAAATCGATGAAAATTGCATCCGCCTCTTTGCCCCGGTGCCTTATTTGTTAGCTGGCCTAGAGATTTTAAAGTATCGAACTCCTCCTTGGCGGATTTTAATGCATCCTCTACGGCCTCCCCAAACAGGACGTTGGGTTCCACCGGCATGTTAAGGAGTGTTGCCTGTGTTTCATGTTTGAAACCAGATTGGGGTAGCCATGCATGGCGTTTAATGATGGTACCTTCAGCAATGATCCTGCCCGCATTGTCTGCCACATCTAAGTTGTTTTTTTAAGATGCAGCTGGATACTGCCTTGCCATCTGCTGCTACTAGGGCCAGGTGTGATTTGAGGGGTTCAGGAGTTGAAGGGATTAGTGTTGCCACCTCGTCCCACTTGTAGCAGTTGTAGCTTGCCAGTAGTGTTGTGTTGTTCACAAACCTCGTTTGGAAGGCTGCCGAAGTGGCCACCTTTCTCCCCAGAGTGTAGAGTTTTTTTTACTTTCCTTATCGGAGGGAAGAGGGGGGATTCAGATGAGGCTAAAGGTGTTCCGGCCCTCTTTCAAGTTGTGGTTACCACAAGAGTCCAGTTTCAGCTGGCCCCTGATATAAAGTGGGTCCGATGGTGCAGGACGGAAGAGTTTTTCAACATGTGGGTTGACTGCCCGCGTTTATTCCTGGATCTCCAGAGAAGGTTGTATCCTCTTTTGGATGGACTGAAGGAATAGAATAAATTGGGTGGCAGCTTTCCTGTCCCCCAATATATATTCCACAAAACCTTTATCGAGCTGAGTCTCTTGGCTCTGAATTTGAAAGTGCTCAGTTGTCTTAATGAGCATATCGTTATACAGTGGCTGATTGTCAACTGGTGAATCTGCCACCGGTGCGTCTTGATAAACTGGCGAAGGTGTACACATCCTCTTCCTCATCATCATAATAATGGTCTGTTTCTTGTATGGTATCATTGCCCTCAGTGTCTGTATTTAGATCATATAGATCACTATGGACTGGGTCCACTTGAGGCGAAATAGGAAGGGTGTCGGGACGTGGCCTCTAAGCTGGGGCTGGGAGGAAGAAGTCTCAGTAGTTGGTGTCGTGTTTTGGAAATTTTGGTATGCTTGGGGGTTCTTGTCAAAAAAGTTAGCCATGAATGCCATCCTTGTCATAACCTTGTCAATGTCTTCAGCGGTCCATGTGGCAGAACTTGGTATGACTCCAGGGTACTGAGGTGTAATCTGTCTCTGAGGTGTAGATTGGCCCTTGTTTTTCAAGGCCTCTGTTAAGGTCCCTTCCTCCTGGGAAACTGTGTGTCTTTCCCTGTGAGCTGTGCAAGATTTCTCCTTGTTAAGACTTCTCCTTGTGAGAGGGACTCTTGAAGGAGTGTATATATGAACCTTTTGCTTTAAGGAGGCTTTCTGGGACATGCTTTTGCACCAAGTGGGCTAATCCCGAGCTCTTGGTGCTTTTGGCCGTTTTCAACATGGTGTCGTATTTCGTCATTGGAGCGGGCCGAAAGCCTCATCTTCCGATGTTCGGCATTCGGCAGAGGGTTTGGACACGGCGTCTGATTTGTCTTTCGATTTACGGGCCCTGTTGTGAGGCGATCGGGACTTTCAGTGCTCAGAGGACAGAGATTCAGTGGACCTCCCCCTTGACGCTGTGTCTGGGCGTTTGGTCGATGACGGGGTCGATTCTTGGCCCTTGGCTGTGTGTTTAGTGCTGGGAGTAGTGCAAGTGCTACCGCCGCCGGTTGCCGTCCCCGTAAGAGAGCAGCCGGCCTGTCTATTGGGGCCGGGGGCTTGCACTTGGGAATCTAACGGTCCCCCGTCGCCTTTGCTGTCCATAAAGATTGCAACAATGCCATCAATGGAGGTTCCCTCCATGTCCATGGCGGCCTCAGCCTGCATGGCGTGATAGGCCCGGCGCTTTGTCTTTCGGTCCTGGGGAGTCTTTAGCTTGAAGAGGTTGCAGGCTCGACAATGCCCCTCGTTGTGATCCAGTGCTAGACAAAGATTGTACACCCGGTGCTTGTCTACCAAGGGGAACTTATTACAACTAGGGCAGAATTTAAATGGATAGTTTTCCATAGTTAAACGAAATGGCAGCCAGGCGAGAAAAGAGTTTAAAGGGGAAAATGCATTCTCCAATGTTCACCCCCACTCTCCCTACTGTTAGGACCAAGGCCCAGTGCGGCATTCCAAACCCGAAGGGGTCCATCGAATCAAGGACTTTGTTCAACAGTCGTCCTTTCCAAAGCCGAAGATGTTGTCGAAGTCGGTGTAGAGAAATGAAAGTACCTAACTCTAATTTATCAATAATAAATGGAGTCAGCCGAAAGGAACTCCGCGATTAAGCGTCCGTCACAATGGCGAAAAAAAATCTGAGGAACCTCGACGCGTGAAGGACCATGGGTACAGTGGACGCCACCCTAGGGATAGTATTACTGGAATGCCCTGTCAACCTCCCTTTTCGTATTTCGAAAACAACAACTGTAATACTCTGCAGCTTCCACTAGATGTCGTCCTATCCATAGCATGTGATCGAAGCAGATTCCACAAGGTGCTTCGTCACTGCGGGATGCACTAAGGGGACATTTTGCTAGTTCCAGGCCCAATTCAAAAAATGGCCTGAATTTGAGAATAAAAAACTGTATTCCATCACTCAGGTATGGTAAAAATTTTTTTTAAAAAAACAGCCATGGTATTACACATTTCCCAGACCTTCGACTGCTTGATCACATACAATGGACCGCTTTCAAAATCCAATCTATCAACTAGAAGCTCTACGGTAGCTGTGATTAGATAAGACCCTTTTCCATTTTGACCAATTCAAATCCAAAGGTGTAGCCTGACTAGTTTGACTTCACTATCGGCCATCTTACATTTAGCTGGATAACAGGGAGTCTTTAAATAATGCAGATTTGAGAAATACCCAGGTTTTCACCAATATAAAAGCAACAAAAGGTTAGTCTAGTTTGCTTTGCATGTGCAAGCTGGATTTATAATTCTCCATGTATTAGCAGCTGCGTACCCAGATATGGCTGCTCTTTTCATGTGGGCTCCATTGCATCTTGACCTTTAGAGTGCAATACTTTCAAGGAATGACAGTAGCACAGTTTAAAAAATAATAATGCATAAGCCATGTGTTTACTTAGTAAGTTATGAGGTATTTAAAACTAAAAACACACAGCATCCGGGACTGTCGTCCATCCATGCAGTAACTGGGACTGACCCTGCTTAGTTTCAAAGCTAGGGGTGGCCCCCTCAGGCCATGCTGCTCTAAGTGTTCTTGTAACACGTGCTCATTTATTAGGGAAAATGTCCTGAGTGGGGCGTGCCCCTCCCTCGCTTTGAAGCTAAGCTGGGTCCGTCCAGATTACTGCATTGATGGACGACCCGGATGCCTACATTAGTATGGACTACAGGTAGTCGTGGTTATGTCGTTTTTCAAAGCTGCGAATATCAGAAAAACATCCGAAAAAATGCTTTTGTCCCTAGAGGCCCTCATCAAGAGTCCCCTTCACCCCTCTACTGTGCCAGCTCCCACAATCCCATGAAGGACTCCTCACCTCCCCTGCCCTCTCCCATTCCCCCCCACAACTCTTGCCGTTTCTGTGACGCAGATTGCTATGAAATGTCGGCTAATGTCCCAAAATGTGCAGTCTGTGGGTCCCATGTGTACCTAATTATCTTCAGTATTTCGACCAAATCCGTCAGACGAGCCAAAGGTTGGTAGCAATCCATTTTTTTGGGTTTCCTATGGGAGTCTGACTCACCTTAACTATAGGGCAGCGTGCTCCTATTGATGTCCCCATAATGCCATATCACCCACAATGCAATTATGTATGTCATTGTGAATCCCTTTCTTCAAAATATGTGTGTGCTCATGGGCTTTGCAACAAGAACGTGCAGAGTTAAGCTGGTCATGACTTCCCACATCTGCTGAATTTCAAGGGTTTTGTTGCGTTAAACCTGCGCAACTTAAACTGCACCCTAACTAAGGTTTTTTTCAGTGAATTTCAAGGGACTTGTTATACCATCAGTTTTTATTTATGCCCACTAGCCACGGCCAAAGTCTGCTTCCACTGTACATGTTACCCCCAAATGCTTCTTTTGGACCCAATAGGTGGACAGGGCCTTCGGCTGTGGCCACTTTCCATGTTTTTCGGGCCCACTAGCAAGGTGAGCACTTATATTTTAGACAACTACTGGGCCACTTGCCATGGCCTTCGACCATGGCCACTGCACATATTCCCCCAATAGGTTTCTTTTGGACCCACTAGGTGGCCATGCCCTTTGGGGGCCCACTAGCAATATTGCCCCCCTTAACATATTGCCCCAGTAGGTTACCCCACACTTTTTTTTTTTTTACAGAGGGTTTTTCCCCCATAACTGTGGCTACATTAGCAATGAACTACAAATAACCGTGAATATAAAAAAAATATTTGCGGATATTTTAAATGTGACTTTCGAAAAAAATAACCCTGAATATGAAAAACAAACCCCCGAATATGGAAAAAAAAACCTTGATTATAAAAAATGATCTCGAATATGTGAAAACAATCGAGCTCACCCCACCCAAGCACACAAATTCCACCAATTTCACCAATTTCACATGGTGTCCTCTTTCCCTATCCCCACCTCTAGCCTGATGACATTTCACCCTTTTTACTCTTCCAAATGGCCGCCTTTCACCTTTTCTCATTTTTGGATAACCTCGAATATTCACGAATATCTCTCGCACTGGACACAAACAATTGCAGCTTTTTCATTTCGGAAAGGTCTTTCTGCTGCAATGCACCATGGGAGATATACCTATAATTTTGGGAGAAGAGGCACCTTTCCATGCATCGTTTAGGTATGTTAAGGTGTCCAACTTCTATGACTTCAGGAGCCAAGTTGCTACGTTGAGTGTCGATGGATGTGGAGGAGGGTTCCTCCTTGATGTTGATACAACATGTTGTAAGGATTTAGCAGGTTGACTGGTGGGCAAACTGACATTTTGAGTAGGTGCAAGAACCAGGTCTGTTGTGCCGAAATTGGAGCCATTAGGATCATCATGAGATGTTACTGATGCATCTTTTGGATTATCTTTTTGAGTAGTGGTGTTGAGGGGGATAAGTCTATGCAAATGTCACTGACCAACTGCGCTCCTCCTGAACTGTCTCTTGGGAAATCTGGACGCATAAGTGTGGCATTTTGCGTTTTGTTGTGAAGGGATCTATGTCTGGATGCCCCCATTGATTGTAGACATTTAGAATGTTTGTGTGAAATTCCTTTTTGTGTTCAGATGTGGGCTCAATGCTTCTGCTCAGTACATTTGCCAGGCAGTTGTGTTCTCGTGGAATATGCTTTGACAGGAGGAATATTTTCTTTTGGAGAGAGAGACCAATTCCATATTTTCTGTGCCGGTTTGGACAGATTCAGGAATGTGTCCCGCCCGCCCTGTTTGTTGATGTAAACATCGATGTTGTGCTGTCTGTGAGAAATAGAACGGTCTTTCCTGTTAGTTGGTGTTGAAAGGCTTGTAACGCTTTCCATACCGCTATTAACTCCAGGATGTGGATATGCTGTTTTGAAAGAGACTGTGTCCACATGCCATGTTCAGTTTGGTGGAGATAATGGACTCTCCACCCTGAAAGTGATGCATCTGTTCTTAGAGTGGCTTCTATTGTGGGAGTGAGAAAGGGTTTTCCCTTTAACAGGTTTTCACTTGTCCACCACTGCAGTGCTTCCACTACAGCCTGAGAAACAACCACTAGAGTGTTGCAGTGACGGTCTGCTTGATACCATTGTTTTGCCAGCCACTATTGTATGGGACGCATGTGCAACCTTGCATATGGCACTAGAAAGACACAGGAAACCATCATTCGAGGCTAGATCATCTTCTGTTGGAATCACTGGACCTAAGAAGTGCTTGATTTGGCTGGGCACAAGACAAACATTTTCTTTGAAAAACCCAACTGAAACAAAAGGTTGATTGTGTCTTGAGTGTTCTGGTGACACCTTTGTGTTGTCTCTCCCGTTATGAGCCAGTTGTCCAGAAAAGGGTGCACTGGAAGGGATTGCCTGCGTTAGTGGGCTGATACTACTGCTAGAACCATTGTGAATATCCGAGGGGCTGATACAATGCCGAAGGGTAACACCTTGAACTGGTAGTGAGTGGACCCTACCTTGAACCTGAGGTACTTCCAGTGAGCTGGCAACATTGAAATATGAAAGTATGCATCTTTCATGTCCAGTGTTGCCGCGTACCTTTTTTTTTTAGCAGAGGAATGACTTCCTGTAGGGTTGTCTTCCAGAACTTTTGAGGCTTGTGTGTGTGTGACGAATATCATGCCGTCGTCCCTGCTCCCGAGGGGGAGACACTTTCCATGAGGCCAGGGAGGGGAGGCTGCTACCCGATCATCCCCATGGGGGCAGTACCCAGCAGATGGATCTCATGGGGAGGGATTCCCCCTCTGGGAGTCGGGGAGGACATCAGGAGCCAACGCGGTACAACACACATTCACCCACCTTTCTTTCCTCATCTTCTTTGCCTTACCCTGATCCTATAGGTTCCTCCATGTATCTCTGTTATAGCAGTGATAATAAAAACAAAAAGGACGAGTAGGGCTGACTCCAGGGAACTGTCCTCTAAAAGTACTGGGACGAGGAAGATCAGGACTAACTACACTGAGTCACCCCGTCAAAGTACTGTGACGAAGGAGGTACACAGAGTTCTGACGAACCTCTCTGAAAACTAAAGTGAACGGTCTAGTTATTATAATTATTAAGTACAAATGTTTAACCTTTTGTAATGATGTTCTAAAAATGACTGATTTTCTTAACTGCCTGATGTATAAGGTTTGGAATAAACCATGTACAATAAAACATTTTTTATTATTTTTATTATTAAGTAATTCTTATAGGGCGCACCAGGCCTCCGTGCGCACAAGCACGAGAAGCTAAGGCTAAGCCAAGAGAGCGACATCAAGGAGTCCAAGGGTGGAAAGGGGAGGGAACAAGAAGAAAGTCTAATCATCAGAGTTAAACAGGAATGTCTTAATAGCTTTTTGAATCCTGATATACATTGGTTATTTCTCAGGTTCAATGGGATGGAGTTCCAAAGAGAGGGGGCACGAACACCAAAGCTTGTGAAGATATTAAGAGTATCGGAGAGCAGGGAATTGTAACCCAAGGGCTCACTTGGATCGAACTGTCCTCTACTACAAATTAGCTATATTTGCTCTGTAGTTTGTCTAGGCGTTCACTCCACCCAACAGCAGGAATTCGGTCTTGCTGCTGTTAAGGGCCAATGAGTTGGCATCCATCCCCCGGATCAAGTCATACACCATATTGGTATGCTGCTGGTCCCTCTCTGTCATCTCAAAGACCACCTGGGTGTCGTCAGCGTAGTTGGTGCATTTGACGCTAATGCCATCCATGAGGTCGATGAGCGGCTCGGTAAAAAGGTTAAAAAGGTATGGGGAGAGACAAGCTCCCTGTGGTACACCACAGATAAACCATAAACCATTCTGGTGGTGCCTGAAATCCCTCAATAGCCACATGCGCCATCCTAGGTCCCAGAAAGGAGGCCATCAAATGCAATGCAGACTGAGAACATTTAGTTATTTTTGCAACCTCTCAAGCAGCAAATTATGGTCAATGAGATCAAAAGCTGCCGAGAGGTTGAGAAGTATCAATAATGACATCTTGCCAGAGTACACAATGCTTACCAAATGACTTCTTAGATCTAGCATCACTGTTTCAGTGCCGTGTCTAGCACGGAAGACAGACTGTAATTCACCTAGTAAGTTGTATTTGTCCATATGGTTCTGAAAATGCAAATATGCTGCCCTATCCAAGATTTTTAATAAAAACTGAACATTGGTAATGGGATGGTAGTACCATCCCAGAGTCCAAAGTTTCCTTTTTAAGAATGGGCATGTTCCATACTTCCTTAAGGGTAGAAGGCACCACTGACGAGGCAAAGGAGGCATTGATGATATTAGTAACATATGGAACAAGATGAGCAACAGAGTCCTGAATGATGCTTGAATGACATGCATTGCCAATACAACTAGTAGGCTTCAGACTCTTTACAATGTCTAAGACATCCTCATCTGATAATTGATTGAGATGGAATTCAAGAACATTATGAATGTGTTCAATAACGTCTGTAGATGCTCTAGCCACATCAGAGTGAACATGGGATGATATTGCTCAATTAGCCTCAATGGTAGCTCGATTAGTTTATTTTAGTTGCAAAGACTTGCTGGATTTTGGTGCACCATAGGTCACTTATCAACAGCAGAAGTAGTGCTGGTTTTCCCCTACATCTGCCTTAGGGTGGTAAATAATTCCCTTTGGTCTGATTTAGCAGAAGAAATGCTATCTTAGAAGTATTTCCTTTCCTCAGAAATGATGGCCTTTTTATATTTCGTTGCAGCAGTCCGGTACTGAATAAGGTTCGCCTGGTAGGGAGTTATTTGCCACATCCTTTCCCAGGGTCTTTTTATTCTTCTATGTTCCAAAATGCTCTCAGAAATCCATGTTTTACCAAAGGTCTCCGTTTTAATCCTTTTAGTGGTGATAGGCGCCAAAGCATTGACAACAGAAGAGGTTATCTTTACAAATTGTTTTACCAGTACACATGGGTCAGCAGAAGGGGCAAGACTTCTAAAAAGATGATGTAGCCAAATCCCCAAATATTTCCAGGATAACGTTATGGATATTCCTCACCTTAGCTTCCAACCTTTTCTGGCTATTATTTTTTTTGCAGTTTGGTTGGCAGCAAAAGTGAGAAGGTAATTAAAAAATGATCAGACCACTGACATGCAGACATCATAAGGGGTGTAGTAGGTAAATTGGGGGCAAGCACCCAATCAAGAAAGTGTCTCTCTCTATGAGCCCCATTCTGCACCAATTGGGATATCCCCAAAGCTTGGACTGCGGTAAGAAGAGAGACTGCTTCTGGGATCCTTATGGTAAACCCATAAGTTAAAGTCGCCACATAATAAACGAAAGTGAGGATTTTTAAGGAAGTCACCTAGCAGCGTAAGAAGCAGTTCCTCAAAAAGAGGTGTACATATGGGTGGCTGATACAGAACAAGTACACTAATAGTAGTGTTATGATCTATACCTAACTTAATGAAGGTGTATTTGCTGTTATCCAGAGGGGGTAAATTAGACTGATGCACTCGGAGTCCCTTAAGATAATCGCGGTGCCCCCCCTTTACCAGTCAGGCAGTCAATTCTAACACTCCTATAGCTCGAAGCCAAAGCTAGCAGTGCAGCGTGATTTGTCATGTCATTAAGCCGCGTTTCGGGCAGGCATAAACTATCCAGATCCAAACTAGGGACCAGGTCTGCTACCTCAGTGGCATGTTTTACCACAGAGTATAGGTTTAAAAATGCATTTTTATACTTGTTGAATTCGGAAAGTGCAGCGTGTGTACTTCCTTCATGCTATCTACAATGAGTTTGTCTGCAGGGATAGCGCTAGTCAGGCGGGTCAGCGTCTGAGAATCGCCGCCCTCCTGTGTGTTCCTGGGTAGACTTATAGTTTGATCAACTAAGCAGTGGTGTACATCAGAAATTGTAGGAACACAATCATCAGTGAGAACATTGGCTTCAGGAATAATGGAGGCCACACCCTGATTTTCCAAAGGTAAGTTGCTCACTTTGTTAGAAGGTTGTGTTGAAGCATATAATGCCATGTAATGCCCAACTATGTCCTCACTCATATCAGTCCCCAAATTACTCTTACTCCTTGACAGCTTTACGGCTTCCAGGGGATGCAAGTGTAAAGCGTGCAAATTAAGACAAGAATAAGATTTAAGGGAATATTAAGCGTACCTTATTACAGTCACCCAGCCGCACGGTCGCCATGGACCGGCACAGACCGGCTTGTTACTCCCGGGCCGGCGCTCCCATGCCAGATTAGTAAAAAAGTAGTCCGTGAGGACTACAATGCTGCTGGTAGTTGTGGTCTAATGGCCACGCTGAAACAAGACTAAAATCGAACATTTGCAATGGAAACTAGCGACCACAAAGTGTAAAAGTATGGCGCTACACTTCTATTTAAGAATATTCCCACGATTAAAATAAAGCACAAGATAAAATTGCCCGAAAGTTTCCAACAAATTCCTAAAATTAATTTTAATAAAAAAATTAAACCTAATAGCAGCACTAGTAAAATAAATCAAATATTATTCAGTCACAAGAGGCTTAAAGATGGAAGAGGGACTAATGTTGTTGTCAGTCCATCCTCTGAGGCACCGTGAGTGGAGGTCCTTGCCCTCACCAGGAAGAGCTGGGACAGCTGCTGACCGGGACGAAACGGGGAGAGTTCTAGAGTCCCTACCTGCTTTGCCAGAGCACGACATGCTGAGAACGAGCACGACATGCCGAGAACAAGCAAAACTGACAGCTGGGTGCAGGAGAGTGCTGCACGACGCAGGCGAGCAGGTACTCGCTGCGCAGCTTCACAAGAGAGTGTCAGAGTTGTGTAAACCAGTACGAGAACAGGAAACAGCTGAGAAAAGCTGCAGGAAGATGAACAGGGACCCGAGGAGGAGGCAAAGGAGCGGGAACCCAGAGAGAAGCTACAGGGGCTGCCGAGGGACCCCTGAGACACATAAGAAACCATTTTAAAGGGGTCTGGGAACCCACACTTGAGCAGCCAATGTGAAGGGATCTGGGAGACACAGTTAAGAAAACCTGTACGAAGGGGCCTGGGGCCTGCATTTGTGCAACATGTATGAAGGGGTCTGGGACCCGCATTTAAGAAGCCTGAATGCAGGGTCTAGGACCCGCAGATGATAAGTCAATACAAGAGTGTCTGGGAACTATATATGAGAAGCACAAGAAGGGGTCTGAGACCCAGATTTGAGAAAGGGAGACCCTGGCAGGAGAGTACACCCAGAGCTGCCTATTAAACAATCAAGAGGAAGTAGCAGAAGGGGTCTGGGACCCACACATGAGAAGAAAAAGCTACTTACCAACTGGATGTTCCTCCCACGTATTCCTTATCTTCGATAAATCCACTTCCAGCTTGCTGACCTTGGAAAGGTTTTCACAGTAGAGGGCGCTGCCCGTCGACGTCCCTCGAGTCGGTGTCCCTCGAAGGCCTCCGTATCGGTGCCGACGTAACCATAGGTATAAATAGTCTCGCGCAGCGTCCGTTGCTCAGTTCTGTTTTTCCACGCTTCGTTTTGAGGTGCTGTTTCTGTCCTGTATGAGATGGTTAGTACCCTTGAAGGAGTATAAGCTGCAACTACAAGGGAAGTTTTACTGCGGGGAAGGATGGGAGGGGCGATAAGGTACACGTGGGAGGAACAGCCAGTCAAAAGAACGTTACAGTTGGTAAGTAACTTGTTCTTCGAATGGATTGTGTCCTCCCACGTATTCCTGATCTTTGATAGACTCCCAAAGCAGTGATGTGTATAGGAGGCGGGAGTAAAATATAATGATTTCTTCAAAGATGCACAGAGTGCAACACAGCTTTTCCAAATTTTGTCTCCTGTCTAGTGGAGGAATCAAGACTGTAGAACTTGGTGAAAGTATGTGCGGGCGACCATGTGGCAGCCGCACATATGTCTTTAATTGGAACTCCTCTTTGGAGAGCTGAAGAGACGGCGATACCCCTGGTTGAATGAGCCCTGAGGTGTTGAGGAGGCTCTTTTCCTGCCAATTTATAGCATTCTATAATAGTATTATCCATCTTGAGATGGTCTGTTTCGTGATAGGTAAACCTAGTTTATGTCCTGCGTACCCCACAAACAACTGGCCTGCTTGTCTAATGCTTGCAAGTCTGTTAATATTAAAAAATCAAAACACACCTTGGATCCAGCCTGTGCAATCTCTCTTCCTCTTTCTCTGGCTGGGGAGGAGGGTAAAATGAAGGAAAGGTCATTTTTTGTATGATGTGGAATTCTGAGACCACCTTTGGGAGGAAATTTGGCTTCACTTGAACTACCTTATCTTTGTGAAAGATTGTATGAGGAGGTTTGAAAGATAAAGCTTGTAATTCGCTCACTCTTCTGGCAGAAGTTAAAGCCACTAGGAAGACTGTTTTAAGAGTGAATAAGGGTCAATATTCTCATCTCTAAACCAGCTGCAGAATATGTTACAACGGCAGCGGTTTAAAGATTTAGTTGCTGGCCTCCTGGCCGAAAGCAACACCTCCATTACGTCAACCTTTCAGAATTCAAGCGTGAAGGTTGAGGGTCCTAATATCCGGATGGAGAACCTGACCTTCCTTCTGCGAGAGAAGATCCTCTCTTTGTGGAAGACGAATCGGAGGACAGATGGACACATTCTCCTGGCCCAATCCGGGGCATTTAGGATCATGGGTTTCCAGAATCTCCTCAAACTCCTGATTACTTGAGGAATGACGGGGACTGGAGGAAACGCGTACAGAAGTGGAAATTCCCAGTCGACCACGAACGCGTCCCCTAGAGCTCCTCTCGGGGGAAATTCCTGTGAGCAATACTGATCGCACTTCCGGTTGATACTGGTTGTGTGAACAGATCCACTTGAGGGGTTCCCCAAAGGGCGAAGATCTCTTGAAGGACTTCCTGAGCTAGTTCCCACTCGTGGGAGACTGTTCTGCCTGCTCAGAGTGTCCGCCGTTGAGTTCTTCTCTCCGGGTAGGTGAACTGCCGATAGAGAGATTCCTTCTTGGAGTGCCCAGAAACAGAGCAGCATTGCCTCTCTGCACAGTGTTAGTGACCCTACGCCTCCCCTTTTGTTGAGGTAGTGCATGGCCACCGTGTTGTCCATCATTATCAGGACATTTTTTCCCTGTACTGATGGCAGGAAAGCCTTCAGCGCTAGTCTCATCGCTCTCCGCTCTAATAGGTTGATGTGTAGTCTTGTCTCCGATGACCATCAACAGTCGTTGGTCTCCAAGTCGTTGGCATGGGCTCCACACCCCATGAGTGAATCGTCCGGGACTACTGTTATCTCCGGCCATGGTTGCCAAAAACGTTCTCCTTTCAAAATGCTCTCCCGACAGGCCCACCACTGAAGGTCTCGTGCTACTCTGTCCGGGATTTGTAGGAGATCTGGCATTCTTCCTGAGAATTGCGATCACTAGGTCCTTAGTGCCCATTGGAGAGATCTCATTCTCAGGCGAGCCTCTGGCACTAGAAAAATGCAGGATGCTATGAGGCCGAGCAACCTCAAAAAGTCGAAGGCTGGTAGACGCTGGGCATTTTGAAACCTGGTGACCATCTGTAGAATATCTTGAACACTCACCTCTGGTGGCGAGGCTTTTCCCAGGGATGTGTCGAGGACTGCTCCAATGAACTGGAGTCTCTGTGATGGTATCATCTGTGACTTCTTTAAGTTGAGGGAGAAGCCCAGTTTGTGGATGTTAGGGAGTATTCTCTGTATAGGCTAATTTCCAAAACCTACATAAGCGGTGCCTCTCTGTCTGGGTCTACAGGATGTGTGGGAGGGGGGGAATAGGCACCCTGGACTGAGTTGCCTCGGCAACTCAAGTCGCACTCTTGTGTGATTGGCCCAGTGGTGAGCCACCTGGCTCACCAATTAGCATATTTGAGTGACAGCTAGGACTGATGAATGGGGGTTTTCTGCATAAAAGCAGGGCTTTGGGGACTGGAACTTCAGAACTCGCCACAGGACCTAAAGAATCCGAAGAGGGAGAAGCTGAGCCGACCTGCAACGACGACACCACCGGTGGAGCCCTGCTGAACCGAACTCACCACTTCCCAACGACAGAGAAGATCTTCTTCCAGGAGTCTCTTCTTCCTTTGAGCTGGTGGGGTTAACCAGTTCGCCTTTTTTTCGCCTTCCTGGATCGTCTCTTGGTCGAATCGCCTGTGCCAAGCACCCCGACAGCATGATAGCCACGCTTCACCACTACCGCGAATAAAAGGGTAGTACCTTTTAACCAGGAAACTCTGCGGCTGGTTTCTTCCCTGGCAGTGCAACGACCCCAAGCTTTCCTCCACGTCGAGATCTTCTCTTCCCCTGGACGAAGCACTGACTTGCACCCGCTGCCAGGAACAACTGCCCCCGCTGGAGCTTTCTCACCATTTCAGGTACTGTGTCCCGCCTGGTCTCCCTTGAAACAGACTGTCCAAGGTGTCCCGTAATTTCTTGACTCTCTATCCTGGGGTGACTTCGGACCTGTTAACCAACTTTTCTGAACTGATCCAACTCCTTTTTGAACTATCTGCAAAGACTTTTAAAGTGTACTTCAACTGTGTGATCTTGGGCACATTCCGCCTTGCTCTCTCCAAGAGTGGCCCTGGCCTATGAACTTTTTGCTCTACAGTAGACCCTGCCTTTCTTGACTTGCTGTGGTTCTTTAAAAGTGTTGGTATTGTGTGTTTTCCTATTTCTGCCTTTTCTCTCCCTTTTTAAATCATTATTGGAGTGCCATTTATGGTTATGCGCTCACCTCGGTTTTGCTAAATAAGTGGTGTACTAACCTAGACTTGTCAAATAATTAGGGAGGTGTATATATTTCTAGTGACTGTGTTTGAACCTGTTTGATATATTAGTGCCAGTGTATTTTTACAAGTGTGTTTTTAAATAAATAATTACATACTTTTATAGCAATGCTCTGGTTAGTGTTTGTTTGTGCTACGGTCTCTTTGTACCTAATGTGTATACTCTATATACTGCCTAACTCTTCTTGAGAGAAGTCTGACTACTCAGCCACAGCTACCAGGTAAATCTGGGTGGTACAGACTGCTACCAATTGGGTTTACTGCTAACACCTGTAGTCTTAAACTTTTTGCAGTGGTCCCTAAGGGAACTGTACAGGTTTCTGCCTAACAGTGGAGGAAGTGGCAAACATAATCTAGATGGATCGGAACTTGTTCCAGGGACACTGCTCTGATCAACCAGTCGTCCAGGTAGGGATACACATGAATCCCTTCCCTCCTTAGACTTGCTGCCACAACCGCCATTAGCTTGGTGAAGACCCTCGGGGCGGAGGTCAGCCCAAGTGGCAGAACTTGAAATTGATAGTGATAGCTGCCAATGGCGAACCTCGGGTACTTCCTGTGCTTGTGATGGATTGGCACTTGAAAGTAAGCATCCTGAAGGTCCAGAGATACCAACCAATCCTGAAGCTGGAGGGCTTGAAGGATCTGAGAAAGGGTAATCATCTTCAACTTGTCTTTCCTGAGGAATTTGTTCAATTCTCACAAATCCAAGATGGGTCTCAGTCCTCTGTCCTTCTTTGGTATTAGAAAGTGGGGGAATACCAACCCTTATTCCTCTCCGCTACAGGTACCGGTTCTATGGCACCTTTCTCTAGCAGTTCTGAAATCTCCTGCATAAGGAGCGGGTCTGGAAGCTTCGAAGAGTTGTTCCCCGGTGGATGATTCTGAGGAGTGTGTAGAAAAGGCAGGCAGTAATCTTGGGCAACTGTTTCCAATGCCCAAGCATCTGACCTAATAGCCTGCCATTCTGTCAGATGTTGAGTTAACCTGCCTCCTACTGGTGTTTTGTGGGGTGAGACCTGAGGGATTTAGAAGCGGCTGATGCAGATGCTGAGGGTAAAGCAGCACCTGCTGATGTGGGCTTGGTACCTTTGACCCATCCACCACGGGTGAGATGGGCTGCCCTCTTTTTTCCGAATGCGGAGTAAAAACGAAAGGGCTTCCCCTTCCAGGAGGTACCTGTGGGGCGATTTGGAGTTTGACGGATTGCAGTCCCAATGGATTTAGCTGCCACCTTTGAGGTTTGCAATTTCTCCAGACTGTCATCAGCTTTCTTGCCAAATAGAGAGGTACCGTCAAAGGGCATGTCCAGAAGCCTGGTTTGTACATCAGGAGCAAAACCTGACTTCCGCAACCACGCAAATCTGCAGATTGTGGTACTCGCCGCCATGGCCCTGCTGTTGCTGTCAGCAGAGTTGAGACCTGTTTTGAGTGACACGCGCATCGCATCCTTCCCATCCTTGACGATGTTCAAGAATGCGTCTCGTTCCTCCCCTTCTGGGAGACAGTCCGCCGCTGATGAAGCACACTCCCAAAGGGTGTGGCTGAATCTCGCTAGCGTGCAAGTGGCGTTAATAGACTTAAGTGCCATACTGCATGCTGAAAATATCTTTTTAGACATGGCATCAAATCTTTTGTCGTCCCTGTCTTGTGGTATAGTGGGGCATTCCGACTTACTACTTGATGACGTTGCTGCGTGCACTACTAGAAATAGTCAGATCGTGGAAGAGGGGTAAAACCCATTTCCAGAGAAGAGGGTGCCAAATTGGTGGATACTGCATGAGAACAAGTTGTAGTTGTTGATACAGACGTCATAGGTCTCGACAATTCTCCAAATGGTGTCGGAAATCTCGATAAAGGCCTCGATGTCGTCAAGAGAATCGGAATACTACTCTCTGTTGTCGATATTGTAGACGCCACTCGCAATGCCACAGACGGGACATTTGACACCTGTAGTGCCGATGGCGCAGTTGTGGCCTGCTGCTTCAAGGGCTTCTCTTTCATCCGAGACTTGTGCGTCGAAGGTACCTTCGACGATGGCGTTGATGACGCAGTCTTATTCGATGAATTCTTGTCTTTACTCGAGGATTCGTGGTGCTCTCCAGGGGTTTTTGTTTGCCGGGTTCGATGACTCTGCGTTTTTGTTTTTTGGGTCTTTCACCCGGGGTATCACCTCTAGGCATCTCTGAGGGGTCAAGGCCGCGTTCTCGAAGACCCCAAGCATTTTCTTTCAAAATTCTTCCCACTTAGATGGAGGGCTGTGTTTAGTGGGGCAGGTGACCCTTTCTCGGGAATTAGAGGATGAAGAAGAGGGCGATCTATGACGCTGCTTCTTAGAATATCTCGATCTCTAAGAGTGATGGGAACCGCTTCAAGACCTCGATCGGGAATGTTTCTTTCGATGGCGAGTAGACTAATGTCTCGACTCAGCCGAGGACAATTTCGAAGGAGTAGAAGATTTAACAAGCTTACCTCTTTCTAACTTCCCTTACTCTCCTTCAAGGCTTTCGCCGTCATGGACATACAGTCCTCACATTCCAAACAGTAGTGCTCTGATCCCAGGCACCACAAACAGATCCTTTGAGGATCCGTTAATGACATCTTTTTACCACAATCTCGAAATCTTTTGAAGCCGGACCGTGGCATCCATGTTTCGGACAAAGATGCCATTGTATGATATTAAGATTTTTGTAGATTTTCGATGAGTAGAAGAACCGAGCGTTGCGTCTCCGAGGCTTACGAAGCGCAGAAAAACAGAACTGAGCAACGGACGCTGCGTGAGACTATTTATACCTATGGTGATGTCGGCACTGATACGGAGGCTTTCGAGGGACTTTGACGCACAGCGCCCTCTACTGTGAAAAGATTTCCGAGGCCAGCAAGCTGGAAGTGGATCAAAGATAAGGAATGCGTGGGAGGACACAATCCATTCGAAAGACAGCCACTGGGCGGAGAGTATACCAGGGCTGTCCATTGAACTACCAAAGGAAGCCAGAGAAAAGCCTGGGGAAGGGAGACATTCCCCCAACCATAGTGAATCATCAAGGGAAGCCTGCGAAAGACCTGGGGAAGTGAAACATTCCCCCAACCACATTGACTTGCCAAGCAAACGGCAGAGACAAGGGTGACATCCCCCAACCACAGTAGACTGTCAAGAAAAGTCTGAGAAAGGCCTGAAGAAGGGAGAGATTCCGCCTACTTTGTAAATCATACCTCCAGAAGAAGTGAGTCATTCTTCTGGACCCTGAAGAGAGAAATCCATTTTAGTTTTGTTCCAAGTGTGAGGGTGAGAAGTACGATTTTGACACAGGATGGTGGCCATTTTAGTTACTGACATTTCCTTAGTTTTATTTGAAGCAGGGAAACCCCTCTTAAGAGTTAGGGTTAGAGAAGTGTCTTTCTTTCTTTTGCTACAAAATAAAAGTAATTGCCCTAAAGAATACCTCCTGTGTGTCAGTCTCTTCCTTCCACAACCTCACATACGGTGTCCATGTGGGATACTGATCCACCTGATAACTAGTCCGCTCTCAGAAAGTTACAAAGACTTTCTATTTCTTTGTTTCTTTTTTTCCCTCTGTTCTTTTGTGCGGTTCCCCATCTTCCCTCCATGTTATGGCTTTCCAAGTGATACAAGGGTCAGAAATCCAAATACAGGTTGCCTAAGGTATAGCAATAAATGCCATCAAACACATTGTTTTGGAAAAATTGAGGATCCCAATTGACCAACAAAAACTCTTATTTAAAGGAAGGCCCCTAGTTAACGAAGCCCAACTCTCGGATTACTTAATAGGACCTAATAGTAAATCTGGCAAAAAAGCCCCCAAAACCTTGAATGGGTTATTAGCTATGAAATCAAGCCTACGGAGAGTCACCCAGTAAACCACTATATACCAGCGGCTGTGCTGATACATTTGAGGACATTTTTCTTTTTGAGAAATCTGAATGATCATTTTCCCTTCTAATACGGGCAGAAGAAACTGGAAAATCCTGCTTACCCGTAAAAAGCAAAATAATAGGAAGCCCAGTTGCTTGATTGAAGGTACAATGAGCACGTTAGAAACCTTGTTGCAACGGCTGGTATTGCATCCGATACAGGCTGATGCCAGATTCCAAGAGGGACTTGAGCAAATAGTTCCCACCAAACAAAGACCCATTCTTCCTCATGGGGTTTTACAGCCATAGAGAAAGGGAGAAGACCTAGGAATTATGTTCCTGAATTGTGAGTGGTTGAAGTAACTATTTCACTTCCATTATTGAAAGGAGATCTTCAATCATCTATCAAAACTTAAACCATTTAGGGACAACATCCTTCGATGAAATTAAACGGGGCCTGTTACTCCGGGTAGACCAAACAGGGAACTTCTATCGGAACAAATTCCGGGAGATACAATTAAATCCTGGAGAAACACCAGTCGAACTAGGTGCCCCGAATTCAAAATACCATGCCCCTCTGGCCTGGCTGGGGAATAAAACACTCGCCAAAGTCATGGAAGCATTAGCTTTAGATCAGCTCACTAACAGTTTGCCCCCATCTTTACTGAGGGCCATATTACAATAAAGAAACCAAACCTAGAGACCACAATAGAAACGGCTCAAAGTTATGCTGAGGCAAATAAACAGCTGAAGATTTTACAGCGAGTTGAAGATGGGTGGAGAGACCAAAAACTAATCTCCCGAAATCCCTTCCATCCCGAGGTAAAAGGCAATAATAAAGAACGCATCCCTGAAAGATAGGTGTGAAGGATACAGAGGCGCGATGAGAGAAAATGTCTAGTAAAGAAAGATAGAGGGATAATGAAACCAGAGGAGGCAAGACCCACGAGAACCCCAGTGATAACTTGTTTCTACTGCAAAGAAAAGGGACATTTAGTCAGACAGTGTCCCACTAATCAAAAAGAGGAACCAAAGGAGATAAACTGGATGATAGGGTAAGAATGAGAACCTGAGGCAATACAAGATTACTCCGACATTGAGCATGTCAGTAATTAGCTATGACCCACTTCACCATTTAAAACCCATGAGCCTGTTACCACAATGGCATTCCTGTTTCAGCTTTGGTTGAGTATGGTAGTAAGCAGACGGCCATCCGAGCAGACTTAATACATAATAACCTGGAAGGAAGAGACACCTTTAAAATCACATGGGTGCACAGGGACCAAGAAGTCTCTCACAGGTCTGCAGCCGTTCTAAACATAAGGGGAAGAGAGATTACAACAAGCTTAGCTGTAATACCAGAAATAATAGCGACCAATTTTCCTGAATTCTGAAAAATAGTAATGGGGGTTAATCAAGTTAACCCAAACTATTCACCTTTTGACACCTGGGAAGAGGAATACTTTTCCATACATACTACACCTTGGACAAGGGGGAAAGAAACCCAAGATCCGAAAGGAGTTACCCAACCTTAAGAAAGCCTTGGTTATACCCTTTATGGAAAAACCAGAAGCATTAGGGGGAAGGGTATATGACGAATCTCATGATGTCATCCCTGCTCCCCGAGGGGGAGACCCTTTTCATGAGGCCAGGGAGGTGAGGCCGCAACCTGATAGTCCCCCTGGGGGAGGTACTCAGCAGGTGGATCTCATGGGGTGGGACTCCCCCTCTGGGAGTCGGGGAGGACATCAGGAGCCAACGCGGTACAACACACATTCACCCACCTTTCTTTTCTCATCTTTGCCTTCCCCTGATCCTAAAATTTCCTCTATGTATCTCTGTTACAGTACTGATAATGCTGCTGGGACAAGGACGAGTACGGCTGACTCCACTGAGCTGTCCGCTGAAAGTACTGGGATGAAGAAGATCAGGACTAACTCCACAGAGTCATCCCCTCAAAGTACTGTGACAAAGAAGATAAACGGAGTCCTAACCAACCTCTCAAAAAAACAACAGTGTGAACAGTCTAGTTATCCAATCACAAGTAGCCTAAAGAAGGTAGAGTAGCCTAAAGAAGGTAGAGGGACTAACGTTGTTGTCAGTCCCTCAAGGACGTACTGCGGGCGGATGTCCTTGCCTTCACCAGGAAGACCAGAGACGACAGCTGCTGACCGGGACAAAACGGGGGGAGTTCCAAAGTCCCTATCTGCTTTGCCAGAGCATGACATGCCGAGAATGAGCAAGCCGGAGAGCGATGTACGACCCGGGCTAGCAGGTATACGCTGCACGGCTCCACAGGAGAGTGGAAGAGCTGCGTAAACCAAAGCAAGAACAGGAGCTACAGGAAGACTAACGTAGACCCAAGGAGGAGGCGTAGGCCCGGGAGAACGAGAGAAGGTCCGGGGACAGCCCCGAGTCCTCTGGGAAACTTGAGAAACCATTGTAATGGGGTCTGGGACCCACACTCAAGAAGCCAATACGAAGGGGTCTGGGACCCACACTTGAGAAGCCAATACAAAAGGGATCTGGGACACGCAGTTAAGAAACTTGAACGAAGGGGTCTGGGTCCTGCATTTAAGAAACCAATGCGAAAAAAGGTCTTGGACCGGCATTTGAAAAACCTGAATGAAGAGGTCTGGGAGCCACATTTAAGAAGCCTGAAAACAGGGGTCTGGGACCCGCAGATAAGAAGTCAATACCAGGGATTCAGCGACCTGTGTATGAGAAGCAGGAGTCTGGGCCCCACACAAGAGAAAGACAGCCCCTGGGCAAGAGAGTTTACCGGGGCTGACCAGTGAACTATCAAAGGAAGTCTGAGAAAGGCCTGGGGAAGGGAGACATTGCCCTAACCACATTGACGCTGAAGAGACATATACATTTTAGTTTTGTTTTAAGTGTGAGGGTTAGAAGTAGGATTTTGACACAGGTAGGCAGACTTTAGTTACGGACATTCTGACATTTCCTTGGTTTTATTTGAGGGATGTAAGCCCCTCTTAGAGTTAGGGATGGATGGGTTTCTTTCTCTCTTTTGGTACAAAATAAAAGCCTTTGTCGAAAAGCATACCTCCTGTGTGTCAGACTCCTCCTCCCAACATCACACTTGACATACGTGTTTGCAGATCTTAGGTCTAACACAGGACACATTGTCTCGTCTTTCTTTGGAATAAAGGAAGTACACAGAATAAATACCCTTGTTTACCTCTAGTGGAGGGAAGAGTTGTACTGCTCCTTTTCCAAGCAATGATTGCACCTCTGCTTCAAGTATTTGCTGATGATCCTTTTTGATCTGGGCGGATGATCATGCTACAACTGCAGGAACTCGATGCAGTAGCCTTTTCATACTGTTGACAACACCCAGTCCCTCCCATATGTGGATGAATTGTGAAATGTGACCCCCCTACTGGGGAGACATGGGAGGGAATCTGAATGTGGGTGTCACTGTTTTGCTGGTATGGCCACACCTTTAATGGCTTAGCCTCTACCCCGATCTCGTCCCCTTCAAAAGCCTCTTTGAAAGCTAGAATGAAAGGTTGCTGGCTACCCTTGGCCTGAGTACCAAGATGAAGGTGTATTTGGTAAGGAAAGGTGACTGATGTTCTAGAGAACACTTGCCCACGAAAAGTGCTGCGATAATTGAATGAGCCCAGTTGCATGAATGGTTTATTTGAAATCCGGGCCAGGGTTTTACGCGTTTCATGCTCTTGTTTTGCAGTTTCTAGCGCATCATCTACTGCTTTCCCAAAAAGCACTTCACTCTCTACAGGTATGTTAATGAGCGTCGCCTCTGTTTCTGGCTTAAACCCAGAACTCCTCAACTAAGAATGACACTTAAGTGTTCCTTTTGCTATAATTCTCCCTGCAGTATCTGCTGCATCTAGCGAATTATGAATGATAGAGTAAGTCATATGTTTGTCCTTTGATACAGTCTTTAAAATATGACAACGTAAATGTTCTGGCACGCCATTTGCTCTTCCACTAGATCCCCACTAGGCCCTATTTTACCTGCCCATGAGGATAGTATTGTTGGCAAATCTAGTTTGAAAAGCTGCAGAAGTTGCAACTTTCCTAGGAGCTTCAGAAGTTGCTATGGGAGTACCGGCTCGCTTATGTGTGGTTATTACAAGCAAATCAATTTTACGATGACCCTGATGTATAATGGGTCTGTTGGCGCGGGTTTAAACCGTTTCTCTATGCACGGGTTTACAGCATTCGTATAAGAGGGGGTATGTCTGGGTCATCTAAATAAAAGTGGGTTTGTTCTTGATCTAAAGAGTTGTCCATCATCCTCAACTAATGTGATTACTGACGGATCATATGATTAAGACTCTTCCCTATCGCCCCCAACCTCCAGGTGATTTGGCTGCAGACTCACCCTCCCGCCTGTGATATGCACTTTTGCTTGATGGGATATTTCCCACGAAAATCTAATAAAAGCTTTCCTTAGTCCAAGTCCCTGTAAGAGGAGTTTCTTTTAAAGGGAAAATGACCTGCTCTAATGGAATGGGAGGTTCCTTGAAGATTCTGTGACCATAGGGAGGTGGCTCTGGTGTATTGAGGCCCTTGAGAAATAGCCTCCGATTGCTATGGCAGCTGTTTAGGGGCTTTTGTGTGTGTCTGTTTAGACGTATGCACCTGTTTCGTCATACAAATCGGCAAATGCATCAATGAAGATGAAGGCGTCGGAGGACTTATGCTCTGCACTAACCGCGCTCGGCGGCGGTTTGGGTTTTGGAGTATGTGTCAAAGATTTATACGTGGATGCAAAGGCCTTAACTGTAAATTCAGCTGTAATAACCGTAGTGTTGAGTACCGGTGATCCATTTGTCGGCATCTTAACCGAACTGTGGCTGGGGCCACCTGTATGTTTACCGTGTTTATTTGACTTTGTGTCCCCATATTTACATGTGTGTGTGCTCCTGTCGCCAGGGGTGGTCTGTCTCTACAACAGACTGGGAGGCCTGCTCTTTGGAGTTTGGGACGAGCACGCAGGAGTCATCCGGCTCCTGTACCGTGTCCTCGGTGTCACTCCAGTGCTGATGCAGTCTTCTTCTAAATCAGACTCCTCTGCGCCAGCGGGGCAGTCCGATGACACCTCTGCCTGCAATGGCATACGCTCCCAACAATTTTGACCTTCGATACTTTAGGGTCTTTGGTCTCAAAAGTTTGCACGATTTACACTGCATCTCCTGATGATCACATGGAAGACAATGATGACACAAGTTGTGTGTATCCTTCCACAGAACCTTGCAGTTACATAATGGGCAGACTTTAAAAGGCATTTTTTCCAAGACGATCTAGACAGAAGGGTGGTATTGCTGGCTAATAGAAAAATGTGTCACACCTAGAACAATGAGACTGGAATCTGTGCACAACTTTTTAGCAAAGAATTGGCAAACTAAATTCAAGGAATAGTGTATAGTATTTAATGATTGATGCAAAATAATTGTTTCTAAAGGGGAATAGTCATAAATCAAATCACACTTCTCAATATATTCTATGAGCAATACAAGAATGTATCACGAAATAATGATCTTTAAATTGATACAAATGAAAAGCTTTGAACAGTTTTTCAAACAGTTATGAATAAAAGACAATCTCATGAATTCATTCTTAATTTCAAAAAACATATACCCTTGGGTGAACAAAGATAATTAAATGCATCCTTTTCTCTCAACACGACGTGTTTCGGGCTTTTTTGTCCTTCATCAGATATAGAAATTCATATGTTCTGTAAAATAAATATATTCAGTACTAACGTATTTTGTTCAGTTTCTAACATAGTACCTTCCAATCTAATGTTATTTTATGAGCTCACTAACCCGAGTCTCTTAAAGATGCCTCTTGCCACAGCAATAGTTAACGGGTAAAGACCCAAATGTTACGGTCCTCTCTCAAAACAGATTGGTACAATCTGAAGTAATTGGAGATAGGCTGGATTAGTTTCCAGATGGTGGGTAATAGTGGGCCATGGGTGGGACCAGTCGCTACAAATGGCGCTGGTGGGCCCTTGGTAAAATTAATACAAATTGCACAAACTTTTTTTAAAATTGAACGGCTCACCTCGATGCAATGCGCAATTGGGTTTGTTTGCTTGGAATTGAGTCAACTTCGTACTTTATTCGATACAATGCTGCCAGTCCTGTAAGATAATGGAATATTAGACCGTGGTTACTGGTCTGGGTCTTAAAAATCTATTCCTTGATCTGTAATGTGCTGTACCATTCTATTCTTACCACATTCACTGGGTTCCTCACATGTGGCAGTTATGCGATGGCAAAAGCTTCAAGACCAGATCTTTAAATGCACTGGTGGATGTGTGCAGGCCCTGCAAAAAGGGGATGAGTTGAGGCCAAAAGGAAGGACCTTGTATTGAAAATGGCAGATCATGATCCTGAACCATAGGAAAGAGCAATGGGGCTGCCAAATCGGGATGTGTAGGTACACGTCCTTCAGATCCAGGGAGCACATCCAGTCTCCCTTGTTCAATGTCTCTGCTATAAAAGCTGGTATAACCATCTTGAAATTTTGCAGGGGTAAGGAGAAGTTGAGGGTGGATAGGTCCAGCAGAACTCTCAGGCCCACCTGGTTTTTTTTCTGAATGGCGAAAATCCTGGAGTAAAAGCCAAAGCCTCGCTGGGAGGCTGGAACTTCCTCCACTGCCTGGCTCTCTACGAGCGACCGGATCTCCACCAAAAGAGTTGCTGTCCCAACCTGTGGAAGTGGAGGGGAGGAGGGAGGAGAGGCTGGGATAGGAATGAGGTACCCCGTGGATTCTACGGATAGGATCCAGGGGTCCGCAAAATTCTGGCACCAGAAATCTGCATGGAGAGCAAGCCTGCCACCCACCAGAGACACATGGACCCGAAGGGGCGTGTCATGCCTTCTTTCCCTTGGAGGCTGTTGCTGAGGAGGGGGACTGGAAAAAGCCCTAACCTCCACCCCTTTTTGTTGCATGCACCAGTTCTGAGACGGCGAGCGGTTCTGCTGCCTGGATCTGCGTTCATGGAAATCGCTGAACCCTGCGTATGTATGACTACTTTCTAAGCGCTACTGAGATTGAGTGTACAATTTTGGCATGGTGTTTGTAAGGATGGATAAAGACTTAGCTGTTTGTGAGCTGTTTTTCTTCTTGTCCAGATCTTTGTTCATAGAGTAGTGGAAGAGGTCCCGCCCCTCTCTAATGGTAGATCTAGTATGCGTTCCTGGACATCCGGGTTGAATTTTGTTGCCCAGAGCCAGGATGTCGTTCTCCTGTTCGTGGCAATACAGATGGCAGGGCCTGAGGTGCCCATATGGGCCACTGTGGATTCCCCGAGGTCATGAGCCACCAGCTTGGCCTCGGCTAGCCCCGCCTTAAAGCATGATTGGCTCTGGGTTCTGGGTGGGGAGTTCTGGGAGGAAGTCAGCAATTTCCCGGCATAATCTTCGGTTGGCGGCTGCCAGCATGGCATCAGGGTTGGCCTGACGCAGATGTAAAGAGGCGTTGGAATAGAGTTTTTTGCCATACGCTTCCAGGATCTTCTCCTCCATGCCTAGCAGCGCCGCAGAGAAGGCTGAGGATGACTGAGGCTTGGAGTATAGTGATGCCGCAGCGATCACCGAGGAGTGTGGCTGAGGGTGGGCCGAAAGCAAGAGTGAATCCCCTTCCATCTGCCTGTACTTGTCGTCCAGGCGGCAATTGACTAGCAGGGCAGAGTGGGGTTTGAGCCAGCCCTTCTTGGCCAGGGAGACTACATCAGTCTGCATAGGAATCCCATATTTGGCAGAGGGGCTTTGTGTGAGGACTTCAGCCAGGACCCCCTCTGCCGGCTGCTCGACCTCTGGTTGGGGTAGGCCCAGAAACTCCGCCAGACCAGCAAGACGTTCGTGGAAGGCCCTGGCTAAGGATGACTTGTCCGGATCCTCCTCATCCGTATCCTGTGGATCTGGAGGTTCCTGGGGAGGAGGAGGCAGAGAAGTTGGCGTCGGGGGCTGGGGTACAGAGACTGCGGCCAGAGGCTGAGGTGGTGGCAGAGGTTGAGACGTCAGCTGTGGAGCCGGAGGAGGCGGCTGCGCCGGGGCCTGGGGTGCCGACTTAGGCGTCTGTGGTGCCGCTAGCATGGCATGAACAACTTCCCTGATGGCATCTTTGAGGATGACGCCCATTCGAGGTGACTTCATGAAGCCGAGGAACCTCTCGAAGAAAACCTCCTCACTGACTGAAGCGGTGGCAAGGGGTGCTGACGGGGTAGCAGGAGGCTGCTGCGGCCGCTGCATACCCTGTCCATACGGACACAAAGGAACGCTGCCCTGAGCGTCAGAAGGGTAGGTTGTAGACCACGTACCTGGTTGAAGCCAGTCCCACTTTGACACTCGTTCTTCGCCGAATTCCTGGAATGGCGCCGGACGGTTGCCTCTTTGTGGCGCGGCGGCCATCTTGTCGGGCTGCCTGCCACGTGCCTGCGACGTGTTGCTCAGCCACCTGGGCCTGGCCTCCTCCAGGACTCTCGTGTGTGGATCACGAGGCCTACCCTGCTCCTCGGGCCTAGGCCCGGTAGGTGCGACACCCTCGACCCGGGGGTCAGTAGAGCTGCGTTTAGGCGCCCCCTCGGACGTATTGACGGTATTAGGGCCTAGCCCCTCATCCATGGTGCCGGTATAAGGGCAGAGCCCCTCGGGTGAAGACCCAGTAACAGAACGTTTTCGTCCCTCAACACTGGCACCGGGAGGAGCCACGGATCCCTCGGCCCAGGGGCCGGTAGCTGCAGCAGCCTTGGTGCACTTTCTAGAAGGACCTGAGCGGTCCCTCCCGCGCGGGAGAGTCCCTGGGAAGGAGTCTCCCTTGGGGGGTGCGATGGAGAATATCGGTCCCTATTGTGCCTGTTTTGATGTTTCACAAAGTTCTTGAAGTCCTCTGGAGGCGAATTCTGGAAACGCTCCCTCCACTTGGCTTGTCTGTTCTTCAGCGCTTTTGAGGACAGCGAGTCACACGCTGAAAAAGATTGCCAACCGTTGTCTGGGCCAAGGCAAACGTAGGCAGAGGGCGTGGGGGTCTGAAGTAGGAAAGAGCCCGTTGCAGGATGGACACCTGCTAAACCCTGTAGAAGTCGACATGTACCGGGGAGGATCCGGAGGACCAAGTACCTGAATGATAAAAAGACAAAAAAAGACAAAGAAGAAGTAGAAGCACGTGGAATTACATGACCGAAGCCAAACCCAGGAGTGCTGGTCAATTCGGCCCGTTCCCATTAACGTGGAAAAGGGGACTGAGGTGTGGCGTCAGAGGGTGGAGTCAGGGCAGTGCATACTCCCTGGGCTACACACCTCTGTGCGCCTCTAAATTTAAAGGGGAAGAAGTTTTTTTCTGGTGAAAAGGTTCCGTCTCCCGTCCCTTGGAAGGGACATCCATACAGTATGGCAGAAAGGGGACGGGACCTAAGAGTACAACTTAGATCCCACTCCAAGTTCATTCCATGGGGAGACAGAGTTTAATCGATCAATCCAGTAGCTTTCTTGCTGTAATAACAGTTTGTTTAAATTGCCACCTCTTCTGGGTGTGCAGACTTGCTCCAATATAATGAACCTAATTTGGGCAATGGTATGTCTGGTTAATAAAATGTTGTGCTACTGGTGATTTGTCGGATGCTATTTGGATATTAGATTTGTGTTCTGACCATCTGGTTTTGGCTTTCCTGGTGGTCAGACCAACATAATATAGCCCACAGAGACATCTTATGCATAGATGATATTTTTAGAATCACATGTGCAGTTGTGGTAAGATTTATTTTGAATCCCTTATGTGGGTTATTGATGGTGTTTCCTTTGATCAGGTTATGACAGTTGTTACAATTAGGGCACGGAATAGTGCCTATGTAATTTTGAATCTTGTCCCTTTTCTATAAAAAGTGCGCTTTTATGAGATGATCCCTTATGGATTTACTTTTACTGTAAGCGAATAATGGCGGTTATGGAAATAATTTCGCCAACATGGGATCTAACATTAGAGTGTTCCAATTCCTCTTGATTATTTGCTTGATCTGTGTACTCTGTTGGGAGTATGTTGTCACATATACTATATTTTCCACTGGATCCTGTGTTTTGGGTTTCAATGCTTCCAATCTGTTGATGTTAACAGCCTTTTCAGCTCCAGTGTTGACCAAAGCCTGGTCATACCCTTGTTTGACAAGGGACAAGTTACTTACCTGTAACTGTTGTTCTCCAGCATGGGTCTGGCATGGACTCACATGCTCATGAATATTCCCTGGCGTCAGGCTGGGAATCCTCAGTAAAGAAAAAAATCAGTTTCAGTTTCGTTTCTGAACTGTCTTTCTACTAATAACCAATCGCTGGTCTCTGGATCATACTGCCCCCAGCCAGTGACTGCCCTCTACCTAAGCCCCTCCTCTGGCAGCCATCTTCAGATTTGGTAGCATGTAAAGTGGCAGTAGAACCAAGAGAAGAGCCGCAGAGGGGTTGGAGGGAGGGTTTGCATGTGAATCCATGCCAGACCCATGCTGGAGAACAACAGTGTGAGGCTGGAAATGCATCAGAGGGACAGGGCCTCCGTATCCTTGTCCTTTACTGTTTTTTATTGTGTATTCTGTCGTGTTTTCCACGCAGGAGTTCATGTGGGACTCCTGGCGGTGCAGCTCTTTTGGTTTTGGTGAACAGACCCATGGGATACCCTTATGGCACCCATGGGTGGGGGTACAACCCTGTGCCCCTAGTGTATGTTTTTGGGCACCTGTGTGTGGCCCACAGAGCAGGGTACGGGCTGGTGTCAGCTCTGTGCTGAATTGACTGGCGCCCTGAGTATCGTCCATTTTGGGATGCCCAGGCCCTGTCATTGGAATCAGTAGATTCCAGATGGGGACAAGATGGCCCCCGTGGCCTCTTGCCTTCCATCCACTGTTAACTTGATCTTCCCGATGTCCCGGGAAGCCCTGACTCTGTCCCTTCCCCCTGACTGGCTGTTGGGTGGAAGTTCCATCCTTCCCAACGACTGTATGTTGTGATTACGCCTGTGGGTGGGACCTGGGTGAATGGAGTGTGTGACGAATACGCATTCTGTGCTGTGGGTGTCTAGTATCTGGTGTTTGACACAATGACTGAGACAGCCCTGCCCGAAACTGATATGAATGCAGTGTGTAGTGTTGAATGGCGTGGTACTTGTCCGAATCCAAATTCCGTGTTGCGAGTGTCTGGATGGAGAAGAATGGCCGAATGCACTGTGTGCCTGATTGTCTGACAGACTGCTAAATGCCCTTCGTAGTGCTTGGATGCTCGAGTGTGACCCAGCGGAATGAATGAGAGATCACAGTATATCCGGGGACCTCTCACTGCTAGGAATCGTGTTCAGAAGTGTTCAGAGATGAAGTCCAAACTACGAAGAGTAACTAGAGTGAAACCTGAAGCTTAACCTTGAAGCCCTGCTGGACGAGAAGAATTGCTGTTGCTCTCCTTCATCAATCTGAAAGTTGCTGTGCCTCCAAAGACTGACCCAGAGAAGACCTGGTAAGGCACCCTCTTCCCGAGCTACGAGGGACCATCGTGCACCAGCTGATCTTTGCCAAAGCTCCCTGGTAGACAGACCTACGACAGGCTGCCGACCTGAGACGGGGACTGCCGCGGAATCCCAAGGAGAAGCGCCCGGACTGTTGTCCGCCACTGTCGACGACCGCTGTCGCTGACCGGAGCCGCCGTGCTCCCGTTGCCTAAGAACTTTTGATCCAAGGACGCCCTCGTCTGCATCATCGCCCGTCTGATCCCGCTGGAGAAGGCCAGGCCGTTGACGCACCGAGGAGCATCCACCGGTGGGATTCCTGCCACCCAAAGACCACAGAGATGCCGACTTCAAACGAAACTATCGACATTGAGGTGCCCCGCACGCCTCTTCCTTGCAGGACGTTTACGCTTCCCCGTCGACGAGCACAGCTAGGAAAGAAGCTGCCACTTCACCGTCGTAGCTCACCCTGTTCTCCGTCGGACGTTCGACGACCCGTGACTCCTGCCTTAAAGGGAGGACACTCAAGAAGGGCCGTTGATTACCCGACGAGGAACACTACAACACCAGGTACTTGGGGGTTGCAGAACTATTGGAAAGTCTCTTAAGAATAATATATGGACTGGGCTTGTGATATATCTTTATTCTACAGGTTGCCCAGGTTGGGGGGATCTCCACACAGAACTGTGTCTAGGTATCAGGGCCATTATTCTGCTAATTGTTCTAACCAACTGCTTTCCTCTTATCTCTATTGTTGGTTTCTGTTACGAACTGACTTGTGTGCCATTTAACCGTACAGTTGATGCACTTTAAAGAGATCTAATAGTAATTGTGGTACCACGTAGAACCATATATTTGCCATTATAGATAACCCAGTACAAAGTGAGTTATCGTGCTATTGTACATAACCTTGAATATTATATAAAGAAAGTGTTTTAACCGATACAGTGTGTGGACATTCCTTTGTGGGTGCTTGGGGACTACACTGTACTTAAGAACCAGCCCGCATCACCTCCTGAGAAGCTAGGCCTTGATTGCTCGTCCACTGCTACCGTAATAGAGAATCTTTGCAGGGGTCCTCTGTGCCTCTGCTCTACCATATAGAGAGCGGAAGGATAGACCCCCCTTCCGGTCCTTCACAAACAGT